>NC_035165.2:1345403-1690403 GCF_001659605.2 Manihot esculenta
GGACTTATTAAAATGGAAAATAAAGCTTTTAATTAATTTATAAGAGATTACTTGAGTTTTTATTTTATAAATTTATACTATTAAATTGCTTGTGACCTTGTTGCGGGACTTGACATATTCGAGCTTTTCTTAAATCATACATAAAAATAAAAAAAAAATGTATGATTGAAATTTATTTTTAAATTTAAAATAAGTAGTATTTTTGTTGGACAGTCAATATATTTGACATTTAAAATATAGGATAATTGGCTAAGTATTAAATATGTGTGTCATGTTAATAAGTTGGCTATTTTAGCAGTGATGTGATATATTTTTTTAATATTAAATTTATATTATATTTTTTTATTACATTTAGTTATTAAAAAATAAATATTTAATATTAAATTTTTTTATTTTTAAAAATTTAAAAATAATTTACATATAATTTTTTAACACGAATAAATCTATCACATTAATACAAGACTAGCACATAATCATTTCAATATAAATGTCAAATAAGTTTTTTTTATTGAACACTTATAAATCCAACGGTTCAAAAACCACAATAATTATCTAGCAACTCTATTTAAATATAATAAAAAAATAACTATGATTAAAGAAGAATACCGATAAATTTTATTTTTTTAATATTAAATTTATTTTACATTTTTTATAGGAAGTATAATCATTAAATATTTAATATTAAATTTTTTTATTTTTAAAAATTGAAAAATTTTATTTCATGAATTTATAAAAAAAATTATTCAGTAATTTATATAATAAAATAATATTTTAATTTTTAAAAATAAAAAAATTTTAATATTAAATATTTATTTTTTAATAATTAAACTTAATATAAAAAATATAATATAAATTTAATATTTAAAAAATATATCATGTCACTGCTCAAATAGCTATTTACTAACGTCCTACACTTATTGATATGTCAATAAATTAATTATTTAACTGTCATATGTTTTTTTTAAATAGATTTTTTAAAATGGTTTTTGAAATGGATTGTCATATATTTTTTTAATAAAAATTTAACTGTGATATTTAAAGTGTCAAATATATTTATTTAATAATATAACCGATTAAATAAGCATATCATCCATTTTAAATTTAAAAATAAATTTTTATTATATATAATTTTTAATATTTTTTTAATTTTATATATAATTTGAAAAATCATACCCGATTATAGCAAGGTAAAAATATCATACCTTTGGATTGTAATTTATCTGCAGGAACATTCCAGATTATTGTAGAAGCATACATCAAACTTCAGGAGCAAGTCGAATCTTACATACAGTGAGTCAATTTTATTCCCCAAAACTGAATTAAAAATGAAAAATTATACTTAGACGCGGTTTGGATGGTAGGGTCCATTCTGCAGAAACACCTATTTGCCACTCTTATCCCACCTATTTACCAACTTCTCCTGGAAGTAGAGACCAAAACTTGTCGTCCAAGGAGTGACGTTTTTTGAAGGTTTTGAATGGATAATCTCTAGTCCGATTCACTTTCACTTTCTGCACTTACAAATTCTCACTTCCCTCCTCTCCGTTTCCCCAACACATAACATTCTCTTCTTCGAAATGTCTCTTCTCTCTTCATAGCTCTTAGCTAATGCTCTGCGACTTTGCTGCTGTTGCTTCTGCCACTCATCTTCCTCTGTTTCGTATTTTATCCCAAGATAACAATCCTTCCTTCTCTCAAATCAATCAAAGCCTTTGCAGTTCCATTTTGGGAAGAGGAATGAAACACAACTTATCATCTGGTGGGTATTTTTTCTCTTTCTTTATTTGCACATGTCAATCTTTCTTTGGTGTTGTTACCATGTTGCTGTTTCTTCTTTATAACTTCATCTTTTTCGTCTTACAGATATGACGATAGCTCCAGTGGTTGGATATAGATTCCATCCAACAGATTATGAGCTGGTTAATCATTTTTTGAAACGAAAGATATTTGGTTGCGATGACAACGACTCAACAATCACGGAGATTAAAGTTTGTGACTTCGAGCCGTGGGATCTACCTGGTAAACACACATATTTTCTATAATCTTTTTCTTAATTTCCTAATGGTGTTTGATTTTTTTAATGAGCTTCAATGAACGATATTGATGTGCAGATATGGTGGACACAGGTTCGGAGGATCAAGTGTGGTATTTCTTTTGTCCCCGTGATTATAAGTATTCACGAAGCCGGCGTTCAAATCGAACAACCAGGGCAGGGTTTTGGAAACCCACTGGCAAGCCGCGTAAAGTAAAAGATAAACGCAGTAAGGAAGAGATTGGTACAAAAAGGAGTTTAGTATTCCATGTAAAAGATCATCCTAAACCTAAAAGGACCAAATGGATCATGCACGAGTATGAATATATTGTTTCAAATTCCACCATGGCTATCCAGGTAAAGGACTTGTTTCTTCTGTTGTCATCCAAGTAGAATTTACAAACATTTTTAGCATTGTTTACTGTAGAATTTGCTTATGACTGGAGATGTTTGTCTATGCAGGGGAATTTCCTTCTCTGTAAATTGAAGGCAAAGCCAGATGAGAAGATCAACAACGGCGATTGTGATCTTGAAATTCAAAACCTCAATGAGACGAAGACTAATTCATCTTGTGATGAATGTGAACCGAGCATCCATGTTGGTTCTGATTTTGGTAATCTCAACGAGTCGACTACTATGTCAACCTATGACAAAGTTGAGCAGAATGAGCTTATAGCTTTTGATTTTGAAACTGGATATGTGACCACCGATTCAGCTGGTGATGAAGGTGAATCACATTACTATTTGGGTTTTGATCAAGAAGATCAAAATCCAAATGAGATGGCTGCTATGTCAACCTACGTGAATGGCAAACTAATATGTCCAATCACTTGGGATATATCAGCCTGCAAAGAAGGTGAACGGAGCATCCCTTCTGATATACTAATTTCCTCGACTGCCGCTGATGTAGACAATAATGCAGCGGAGGCTACACAATCAGAGGTAAGAAATTGCATCTTTCTGTACAGTCTTAAACCTTCTGTGAGCAAACTCGGGGATTATGCTTTAATAATGATTTTTTATTTTTTTTCAGGCGGATCTACAAGCTTATTTTAATATGCTGGAAGAAGAAGTGCTTGAGCTAAAAAATGTAGAGAATTTTACCTCGGCATTCTTCTCCCCCATGAGCCCCGATGGTAGCAGCAGTAAGAGCACTTACAGTGGCTTTGGCAGCTCTGAGCAAACTGGAGTAGCATCAGAAATAGGATGTCCTTGCCCATGAGTTCCTATTTGGTGGGAGCCGCATTAGCTGTATGCCACGTAATGCTATGAGTTCTGCTTCCAAACTTGTACTTGGTAATAAGATTTTAATATTTGACTGTTGTATTAAATCCGGCAACTCTTATATTGTCTCGTTAATTACCAGTCTCCCTCTATCTCTCTCTCTCTCTCTCTCGTTGCATTTTGAGTTAATCAAGTTCTGCAGGTATTTCGTTTGATGCAAACACGAAATATTTGTATTTAGCAGAATCATTTGAAAGAAATTAATGTGTGTATATAAGAGATAAAGTTGCATTTTAGAAAAAAGCCTTATCCAGTAAGTAGAAGCAACTCCATTACATAATGGTCCAACAATAAAATAAATCTGAAAACCAGCAATAAGCAGCCCAACCCACATAAAGAGCCCCATCAACTTTGTTGACATAAATAAAAACGGGTAAAATCCGAACTAGAATCCAAGGCAATTCCAAGATCGTATTCGCCACTACTTAGAAACTCGTGAAGAGGAAAATGCCAATGAAAATCCAGAGAAATCTATTTATAATTTAATAAATTTTATCAAAATATAAAAACTAAGCTTTCAAATTTTAATTTATTTAATCTAATTTAGTTCAATAATTATTTTTTAACTAAATTATATTTTAATTTTTAAATTTTAATATAATTAATAAATTAATCTCTTTATTTTGAAAATTAAATTTTTAAATTTTAATTTCGTACAAATTAAAAAATTTTTCATCGAAATAATTATTAAAAAATATAAAATATTTATAGCACTTTAATTAAATTAAGAAATCACTTAAAAAATTTTACACTCACACAAATAATATATATTATTCAATTTCTCATAAATATTTTATTAAATATTATATATCCATTAACTTTTTTCTTAAAAATAATTATTAAATTTTATAAATAATATATTTATTATAAAATCTTAATTTTATAAAATTATTACTATATGATGACCGCTGGATTTCTCCACCCCGGATTGGGCTCAGGCCTATATCGTGATCCCATTATTTAGGGGGTCCAAGGTCTCCCCCGTGTGACTGGTCCAGCCCGTCCCCCTCCAGATCGGACTCCAATCAATTTCCTCAATCAGGCCGACCTAACCTCTTAGGCCCGATGAACAGATCCTTCTTGGATTCAGCCCATAACTTATCTTCCAGTCCAGTCTGGAATCAAAAGGGAGACCCACTCGTCCGTCATGTGGGTCCATACGCATGCGCGCCCGGGGAGAATCAGGGGTCGTTACGCATGGGACAGAGATCTGATTCCCTCGTACGTCCGTATCAACGTAGCAGGGACAGGTGGTCCAATGATATACGTTCTGTTAACACGTCACTAGCAGACAAAAGAAAATATATAAAAGGAGAAATACTCTCCTCTGAGCAGAGACTTTTCCAGTTTTACAGAGCCCATTGTAAAATCCTATTTTCTGGATCTCAGATCATCAATTGGCGCCGTCTGTGGGAAACGAAGGAGATCTTTTCATCACCGGAGTTTCACTCTAAAACATACCCACTGAGATCCACGATGACTAATCATAACGAAAACAACAATCTTAACATTCCCAATGACCTGAGCTCTGCCCAGGAGGGGCAGCAGTTCTCTTTTTCGAGTCCTACGACTCCAAACAATCAACCACCCATTCCTTTCAATCCCTCACCAAGCCTAGCAGGAAATATATCCACCGCTGCCTTGTCCAACCAGGACCTCCAAGCCATCGCCCTCCAACTGCAAAACACTGCTCAGTGGCTGGGGCAGTTAATGCAACAGCGAGGCCTTAACACCCCGACAAATGTACCACCAGTGATACAAGAACCTCAAACTAACGAACCTCACCAACCTACCCTCAACCCTCCTCAAACAATCAGCCGAGAAACAGGGGAGAAAAGCAGGAAACATGGTGGAGAGGTAGAGCCAGAAGCTAGAGTTCACGGAAGGAGGGTGAGAGAGTTGATCGAGAATGACGAGGCTGATAGTTACTTTGCCGGGACGGCCGGGAGAACAGGAAGTGAAACGTGGGAGGAAGAACATCGCTTGGAGAAAAGGCCCAGACAAGAAGAGGAAAATATAGATCAAAAGCTGCAGAAGCTGAGAGAGCAGCTCCTGGCCGAGCTGGGGACGAAGGATCAGAATCAGGTTTTCCTGCCTACTTCTTCACCCTTCTCGAAATGGGTGCAGCAGGAGACCATTCCCAAGAAGTTCATGATGCCTTCTATGGCAGCGTATGACGGGGCTGGTAACCCGAGGGAGCATGTCATGAACTACAAGACCTTCATGGAGCTGCAAACTTTGTCGGATGCCTTGACGTGCAAGGTATTCCCAACGACGCTCTCGGGGCCAGCGCGGGCGTGGTTCAATAGCCTTGAGACCGGAAGCATTGGAAGCTTTGGAGATCTGGCCACTCGCTTCATCAGCCGGTTCATCGCCGGGGTGCCAGCAGATAGGAAGACGAGCTATCTAGAAACAGTAAGGCAGAGAAGGGATGAATCGCTCCGGGAATATGTCGCCCGTTTCAATACGGAGGCCCTACAAATCCCCGAATTAGATGAGGGTAGAGCGGTGGAGGCCATGCAGAAGGGGACGACCTCACCAGAGTTCTTTGGCTCATTAAGTAGGAAGCCTCCCACCTCACTAGCAGAGCTGATGAAGAGGGCGGAAAAATATATAAGCCAAGATGATGCCTTGGTAACCAGCAGGTTCGCCCGAGGAGCGGTGGATAAGGGAAAGCTCCCCGAAGAAAAGAGGCCGGAACGGCAAGAGAAGAAGCAAGGCAGGAGGCCAGAACCCTACAGACAGCCCTGGGAGCGAAGGGATTCAAGACCTCTGCCCCCTAGGGTCTCGGAACAGAAAACGCAGCCCTCATGGGTCCCTGAGAAGCCGACCCCGCTCAATGCCTCAAGAGCCGAAGTGCTCATGGCCATCCAGGGTAATGAATTCCTACAATGGCCCAAACCCATCAGAACTGAAGCAGATCAGCGAAATCCTGATAAATATTGCCAGTACCATCGAACTCATGGCCATGACACCAACAACTGTTTTCAGTTGATCACTGAAATCGAGAGGTTGATAAAGAGGGGCCACCTCAAGAATTTCGTGAAGAAACCGGAGGGACAGAGGCCTCAGCCTAATCCGGCAGTCCAAGCGCCGAGAAGAACGAGAGCTAACCCCGTAAATGATGGGTCCAGTGGGACCATCAATATGATCATTGGAGGCACAGGAGGTCGGATGAGCTGAAGGGGGAAAAAGAGGAGTAGAGAGGGAGAAAGCAGCAGTGCTGAGGTCATGCAGGTCGTCGAACACTCTCCAACGGTCATCACTTTCTCCTCAGAGGATGCCCAGGGTGTTCAGATGCCCCATGACGACGCCCTTGTCATTGAAGCTGTCATTCACAATTACCGGGTAAAGAAGATCTTGGTGGATGACGGGATCAAGGTGAATCTGCTGCCTTACCGAGTCTTCCAGCAGATGGGAATCCCCGAAGAGCAACTGGTTCGGGATCAGGCCCCGATTAAAGGAATTGGAGGAACGCCAGTGACGGTGGAAGGGAAGGTAAAGCTAGCCCTTACTTTGGGAGAAGCACCAAGGACTCGCACCCATTATGCAGTGTTCTTGGTGGCTAAACTCCCCCTGAGCTACAACGTGATCCTAGGAAGACCTGCACTGTTTGACTTTGAGGCCGTCACCAGTATCAGATATCTGGCAATGAAGTTTCCAACAGAAGCAGGGGTGGGAATAGTTCGGGGAAACCAGGAGGAAGCAAGGGCAGTGTACCTAGCTACGGTAGCAGAGCCGAGCTCAATAGAGGAAAGGCTGGTTTCAGAAGTCCTGGAGGTCCGAGACGAGAAAACAGAGGTCAGGACAGAGCCGGTGGGGGAACTGGAGATTTTTCCCTTATCAGAAGCAGAAACAGATAATGTCTTCAGTCTCAACGCCGGCCTTATCGAAGAGCAGAAAACCGAGGTCATGTCCTTGATCCGAAATCACGCGTCAAGCTTCGCCTGGAAGCCTTCTGAAATGCCCGGGATTGACTCAAAAGTGATGACGCACAAGTTGAATGTCCTCCCCGAAGCTAGATCGGTAAAGCAGAAGAAGAGAGTAGTCGGAAGGGAGAAGCAACAGGCCACCAGGGAGGAGGTATTGAAGCTAGAAGAGGCAGGCTTTATCAGGGAGGTCATGTACCCGCAGTGGTTAGTAAATCATGTATTAGTCAAAAAAGCCAATGGCAAATATAGGATGTGCATAGATTTTACTGACCTGAATCAGGCTTGCCCTAAAGATTGTTATCCCCTCCCTGATATTAATAAAATGGTCGATTCTACGGCCGGTTTTGATTATATGTCGTCTTTGGATGCAATGTCTGGTTATCATCAAATCCCAATGGACAGGTTGGACGAAGAAAAGACCTCGTTCATAACAGAAGATGGGACTTACTGCTATAGAGCCATGCCTTTCCGATTGAAAAACGCTAGGGCAACTTACCAAAGACTGATGAACAAGATCTTCAAAAATCAGATCGGCAGAAACGTAGAAGTTTATGTGGACGATATGGTGGTCAAGAGCCTAACTTTCCAACAGCACATGGCAGATTTGAGGGAGGTATTCGGAGTATTAGATCAGTACAGAATGAAGCTGAACCCAGCGAAATGTGCCTTTTTCATCAGGGGAGGAAAATTCTTGGGGTACATGGTGAGTGGAAAAGGCATTGAGCCCAATCCGGAGAAGGTAGAGGCCATACTGAATATGTCAGAACCGACCTGTATGAGGGACGTCCAGAGACTAACCGGGAGAGTAGTGGCGCTTAATCAATTCATGTCAAGGTCGGTAGAAAAGTGCTTACCATTCTTCAAGAAGTTGAGGAAAGTGCCAAACTTCGAATGGATAGAAGACTGCCGAGAAGCTTTCAAAGAGCTCAAAAGCTACCTCAGCTCCCCTCATGTGCTCAGCAGCCCCTTGGAAGGAGAGGAACTCCTGATATACTTGGCAGCCTCTGAACAAGCGATTAGTGCAGTATTGGTAAGGGTAGACGAAGGAGAACAAAAGCCGGTATTTTACGTCAGTAAGGTACTTAAGGGTGCCGAGACTAGATACCTGAACATTGAAAAGGTGGCGTATGCTCTGTTGCTGGCAGTTCGAAAGTTTAGGGTCTACCTGGAAAGCCATCAAGGTATAGTGATGACGGACCAACCCCTGAAGAAGATTCTACACAGGCCGGAAACCTCAGGCCGGATGCTGGCTTGGTCCATAGAGATTAGCCCCTACTGCTTAGAGTATCGACCTCGGACAGCTATAAAATCTTAAGCCCTTGCCGACTTCATAGCAGAATGTACATTCAACGAAAAGCGGGAAGAGTCTTCTTCAGAAGTGTTGGAGAAGGGAAGCGAGGGAGAGCCTTTGCAAGAATTCAAATGGAAGCTATATGTAGATGGGGCATCAAGCGCGGGGGGCAGTGGCGCTGGAATAATGCTCAAGGGGCCTGAAGAATTTAAGGTTTGCTACGCCTTGCGCCTAGAATTCAAGGCCTCCAATAATGTGGCGGAGTATGAGGCCCTAATAAACGGGATGCTGGTGGCAATGGAAGTAGGGGCAACCGATCTCGAGGTGAATAGTGACTCCCAGCTGGTGATTAATCAGGTAACTGGGGCATATCAGGCCAGAGACCCGACCATGTGGAATTACCTGACAGAAGTAAAAGCTATAGAAGCCGAGCTCAGGAGCAAGGGTGTTTCCATCAAATTTCAAAGAATACCTCGAGAGGAAAATGAGGAAGCAGACCTACTTAGTCGGTTATCGAAGGAAGAATTAGAACAGCTCCCTGATGAAGTGTATATACAACACATCAACACGCCTGCTTTTAATAATACAATCACTGTATTGCAGATAGAACAAAGCCAGACCTGGATGACCCCATACTTGGAATATCTGGAAAAAGGAAAGCTCCCTGAAGACAAGGATGAAGCAAGAAAGATAGCAGCTCGTGCTGCTAATTACCAATCAGTAAGGGGGACCTTGTACAGAAGGGGAAAGTCCAGCCCATGGCTCCGATGTGTGAGCCCAGAGGAGGCAATAAAAGTGATGGAAGAGATACACAGAGGAATATGTGGAGCTCACGAAGGGGCAGGAACGCTGGCCAATAAAATATTCAGGCAAGGATACTATTGGCCCACTGTTAAAAAAGAAGCAGAAGAGTTCGTCCGAAAATGCAACGTATGCCAGAGGTTTGCCAACGCCATCAATGTCCCAGCCACTCCTCAGTCCAGCATATCCAGCCCGTGGCTGTTCTCACAATGGGGAATAGACATCCTGGGACCATTTCCCAAAACCACAGGACATAAAAAGTTTGTAGTGGTGGCTGTGGAGTACTTCTCGAAATAGCCAGAGGCGGAGGCAATCCCCACAATCACAGCCCGCAAGATGATAGACTTTGTATGGGGAAATATCATTTGCAGATTTGTCATACCAAGGGTGCTCATCTCAGATAATGGCAAGCAATTTGACTGCAACGCCTTCAGGGCATTTACGGCAAACATGGGCATATGGCACAAGTTCTCTTCAGTGGCCCATCCTCAGACCAATGGTAAAACAGAGGTTACCAACAGAGCTATCCTCCAAGGATTAAAGAAACGGCTGGATGGGGCAAAGGCGAACTGGGCGGAAGAGCTCAACAGTATCCTGTGGGCACTCCGAACTACCCCCAAAGCGTCCACTAAAGAAACGTCTTTTACACTGGTTTTCGGCACAGAGGCCGTAGTCCCAGTCGAGCTGCAAGTCCCCACTCATCGAGTCCAATTTGCTAACGAGAACACTAACGACGACAAGTTAAGGAACAACTTGGACGCTCTCGAAGAAATTAGGGAGGAAGCTCAAGTCCGAACTGCTGCTTATCAACAACGGGCAGCCCGTTATTACAACCAAAGGGTCAGGGAAAGAAGTCTAAAGGTGGGGGACTTGGCCCTAAGAAACTTGGAGGCTACGGGAAAAAGAGCGGCAGTGGGCAAGTTGGCACCGACCTGGGAGGGCCCATTCAGGATAGCAAAAGTAGTCAGGCCAGGAGTATACCGAATTGAAGATATGCAGGGAAACCCTGAGCCTCACGCCTGGAATATCCAGCATCTGAAGAGGTACTTCCCCTGAAATATTTGTAAAGAAAAGCATTGTACTATGAAAAACATGAATGAATAAAATAACACCATTCCTTACACAATGAGATTATCCCTATTATTGTGAATGATAATTCTCCGTGGAAAAGAAAGAATAGAGCTCAGAAGACCTCCTTGAGGCATAGAGACCTCTTGGAGACAGAAGACCGGGATCCCCAAGATCTCCCGGATTCAAGACCGGGATCCCCAAGATCTCCCAGATTCAAGACCAGGATCCCCAAGATCTCCTGGCTCAACAAGACCGGGATCCCCAAGATCTCCCGGATTCAAGATCGGGATCCCCAAGATCTCCTGGATTCAAGTCCAGGATCCCCAAGATCTCCTGGCTCAACAAGACCGGGATCCCCAAGATCTCTCGGATTCAAGTCCAGGATCCCCAATATCTCCTGGCTCAACAAGACCGGGATCCCCAAGATCTCCCGGATTTAAGACCGGGATCCCCAAGATCTCCCGGATTCAAGTCCAGGATCCCCAAGATCTCCTGTTGAGCGGGATCCCCAAGATCTCCCGGATTCAAGACCGGGATTCCCAAGATCTCCCGGATTCAAGTCCAGGATCCCCAAGATCTCCTGGCTCAACAAGACTGGGATCCCCAAGATCTCTCAAATTCAAGACCGGGATCCCCAAGATCTCCTGGTTCAACAAGACCGGGATCCCCAAGATCTCCCGGACTCAAGACCGGGATCCCCAAGATCTCCCGGAATTACAAGTCCAGGATCCCCAAGATTTCCTGGCAATGAAGACCCTGAGACATAAAGACCTCAGTGGTACAAGGCCGGCAGATCGCAAAGATCTCCCGGAGCGAAACGGCCGGCGAAGATCTCAAAGATCTCCCGGAGCAAAAACGGCCGGCGAAGATCTCAAAGATCTTCCGGAGCAACAAAGACCGGATTCTCCAAAGATCCTCCGATGTCACATGCTCACAGCAAACAGCGATATGCAATGACAACACGGAAAAAAAAAACAAATCATTAATCGCTATATTTTTAAAAATCTATTAAAATAGTTTTGATCTTTTACTTCTATTATCATTTTAGTCCTTTTATTTATTTTTTTTATTTTTATAGTTAAAGAATCATAAAATATGTCAAGTTTCTCTCTGTAGTCTCTCTGTATCTGGATACTCTCGCATTTTTCTCTTCTTTAAACTTAATTCTTCTTTCTCTTCTCCATAAAAGAAAATTTGTGTCAATTGACTATCGAAACGGCTCATCCTGTTAAATGTCAGGATAGCTGAAAGTAATGATCGTCCTGTATTGAAACTACCGAGAACTCGACAATTCTCAGACAAATAATGGTACACCGGTAATTGTTGAAATTTTAGCTCTTCGTCACTATTTGCTCTTTGTGATATGATTTTTGTCTTTTAATGACTATATTTTTATGAACTGTCTGCAGATGGTTCAAACTCTTTGGTCTCCACATTCACATTTAAATATTTCTGAACTGGATTTGATTTTGAATGATTGTAAATCTTTGTTAGATCTATAACTGATATTTTTTTTAGATGGATTCATCGTAATATCACTCTATCTGCTCATATTTTACCTAAAAAATATATTAAACATGATCGTCTCTATTTGAGATGATATCACTCTTTATTTGATAAAATTTTATTAATACAACTATTAATTTTATTTTAAAAAATATATAAAATATAAAATTATCCATATTAATTAATTTTATCTCCTTTCTCAAGCCGCTAAATCTTTCTCTCGATTTCACAAATAATTTTTCTTAACTTAAATAATACCACCCCACATTTAATAGGAGTGCGGACTCTCCGTCCAATCTTTTATTTTTCTCAGAGTTGTGCATTTAGTTTTAAATTTTATATACTTTTAAATTGAATATTATATGTATAAATTGAAACTCATCAATCTCCTTAGTAATTTAGGGGTGAGCATTCGGTCGGTTCAGTTCGGTATTAAACCGAATCGAATAAACCGAAAATTAAAATTTTAGTGTTTAAAAAAACCGAATCGAACCGATTTTGATTAGAAATCGAATCAAACCGAACCGGTCTGATTCGATTCAGTTTGATCAGTTTCGATTTTTAATAATTTTTTTATTTTTTACACTTTATTTTTAATATTTTAAAATTTAATTAAAATATTTTAATCTTAATATGATTTAATTTCTCTATATTATTGAAAAAACATATTATTATCACTAATCGGTTCGATTCGGTTTTTTTATTTTTTTTTCTGATTAAAACCGAACCGAACTGAAATAACCAAAATTTTTGAAATTAAAAATCGAACTGAACCAAAATATATAAAAAATCGAACTAAATTTTTAAATCAATTCGATTCGATCGGTTTTTTCGGTGTGAACCGAATACTGCTCACCCCTACGAGTTGAACTGGTTTACTCTTAAAGCTTTAAAATTCTTGTTCAACTATGAGCCACAGCTGGGGATCACAGAATATTTTATAATTTCGCAACAGATCACTTGCCTTTAATTTTGATCATATTTTCAATTTAATTATTTAATTTAAATTTGTTATTCTAATTTTAATTTTATTATCATAAATCTCCATATTATTTATTACGGTAGGTTTTCAGGGTAAAAATGCATTAATAGTTTTAATATTAAAAAATATTTAAATTAAAATATTATTTATTAAATATATTATTACTAGTGAAAATATTAAAATAATTAAATTTTAATTAGAAAAAATGAAATCATATAATAAATAAAAAATAAGAAAAGAGAAATAATATTTTATTTAAATTTACTCGAAAACCTGCAATAAAATATAAGTGTGAGTTTAACAATATTGAAATTAAAATTAAAGAGTTGTAATAAAAAATTAAAGTTAGAGTAACCAAATCCAAAAGATGGTAAAGATTAACAAGAATGACTTCACCATTAAAGCCTTCACTACTTCTCAGAGAGGTGGTACTACGATCACACGACCAATGGGCGATGACTCGGGGCGTATACTGTCGGAGTCTAAGTCAATGTCAATTTCTTTCCATCTGATTCTGTTCTGCCTACTAAAACCATTGTTCTTTCAGTGAAACCTTCACATTTCCCCCTTCTCCATAGTTAGCATTTCCTCTGTACCTCTTCTTCTTCTTCTTCCTCTTCTCCTCCTTTGCAATTACCAGATCTTTGATATCCTCCTTTTTCTGTTTCAGCTAAGAGGAATCAATCATGTGAGACGTCTCCTCCGGTGAGTGAAATTTTTCTTAGCTTTCTCTTACTCGCTTCTCTTTCTTCCGCTGATTCTTTAATTTGTTTCTTTTAAAAGATATGGCAGGTCCAATGCAGTCAGCGCCACCAAACTTACCGGTTGGGTGGAGATTCCACCCAACCGATTTTGAACTGCTTGACCCTTATTTGAAGAACAAGAGGCTTGGTCATCTTGCCCACTGCTTCTACATCGGAGAGTTTGAGCTATGCAATTTTAATCCTTCAGACCTCTTACCTGGTAATTAAATGTTTTAAACTCCATTTCTATTTTCTTATTTGTTTTTTTTTTCTTTTTTCTCGCTATACACGTATATACACAAATTAAATTAACCATAATGAAAATTTGTGCCTCTGTAGAATCGTCCGATGAAGAGTGCTATTTCTTCTGTCGACCTGAGCATTACTTAGAAAATGGACGGCGCAAAACGAAAAGGAAAGCGAGGACTGGATTCTGGAAAGGCACAGGCAAGACTATCTCAGTCACAAATAAAGATGATAATGAGGAGATTGGAACAAGAAAAATACTCGTTTACCATGATCCTAATCGGACTAAATGGGTCATACACGAGTATGCTTTCACTGCAAAACTCAACTTGCCCTTTAAGGTAGAATTCCAAAACCATGTTTCAAAATCACTTCAATTTAATATATGTATAAGATTTATAATTTTATTCATTTGGAAATTCACCTTATTGCTGGTTAAAATGTGCAAAAAAATCTGAATTTTTATCGTAATATTACTTGCGAGAAATTGCAATTACAGATATTTATGCAGATCCTATATTTCAGTGATCTTTGTCCAGGGTGTTCTGCTAGTTCTATTTTTTATTTGAAAGTTTGGCGATGTAATAAATTCTCTGCAAATTTGATGCCATGACTTCTGTTTGTTCTTTTATTTCCTCAAAATTTGGATGCCATAAATCTCTTGCAGCTCCGTAATCTGCTTTTGCTGATTAGTAAAGTATTATTTTTGTGCTTACACAGGGAGACTTCGTTCTTTGTAAATTACATGTAAACAAGAAGCAAACAGGCAATAAGAAGTCGACGAAGATTCAACCAAGTTCGAAGAATAAAAAGGCAAATCAAAAGTTAAAGGATATAAAGCTAGGTTGCAAGAAAGGTAAACCAAGTAAGAAGGCAAGAATGGATTTATCCGATTGCAATGCAGCTTCAGCTTCTACTTTTGAAAATCAAAATTTAATGACTAGTTCAGCCTATGGTGAAGGTGAACCACACAATCATATGACCTCTGATTGTGAAAATCAGAATCCAAATAAGATGGTTGCAATTCCAACCCATGAGGTAGGTGATTTTGGCTATCAAAAGGATTCTAATTTCTCATATGGAAACCCATATGATATGTCTGCTTTCTCAACCTACAACAAAGGTCAAGAATCTTTATCAATGACTCAAACTCCATATGGCATACATAATGTTTCAACCTGTAACAAAGTTGAAACAAGTTGTCTATTAGCTTCTCATTTGGAATATCAAAATCCAAATGAGATTAGTATTATTTCATCAAACGAGAAGTGTACACCAGTTTGCCAATGGGCTTCTGGTGTTGAAGATCAACATCCATATGAGATAACTACTGTTTCAGCAGATAACAAAGATGAAACGAGTAGTCTTATGGATTTTCAATTTGAAACTCAAAACCCATTAAAGATGAATTTTAAATCATCTTATGATAATGGTATACCAACTAACCCTGGTATTTTGGATTTTGGAAGTCAAAATCCCAGCATGAATTCCAATATATCAGTCTCTGAAGAAGGTGAATGGAATCACCTCATAGGAGTACCTTCTTATTTTGAAAATCAAAATCAATATGAGAATACTGATAATTCAATTCCCGGAAATTATTGGAGTACCTGCATTGCTTCTTATATTCAAGATACTACCTTTCAAGATGTGGAATTTCAACATAACACCCAAGACATGTCAATCTTTGAAGGACATATGATCAATCACTCGCTGGATAGTCTGTTAGGAGAATATTCATTTTCCGAGGTGAGAAATGGCATGCTTGGTGGAAAATTCTTAATTTTGTTCCTTTCAAGAAGGGGAAGCAAACTCGGAACTTACATTTGCTTTATTGTGATTCTTTTTGCAGAATGAGATATTTACACGTGATGAACAAGAAGACACTGGTTGCTCTGCACTGCAACAGCCTATTCACAACAAAGAGAACCCTTGTCACAGTGGCTTCGGTGCCTCTGTGTCTACTTCCACGTGAAACGTTCCTATTCAGTTCATTATTGGGAACTAGAGAACATTAATATTACAACTGGAGTCTCAGTATGTTATGTAGACAGGTCAGGTAAAGAGGGTAGACTATATTCCTCTGCTGCATCAAATGCGTCGTAAAGAAAATAAGACAACTATTGAAGGAACCAAATAGCTCTAGTTGTGTTTGGTTCCCTGTATTAAACTATCAATGGTTGATAGACATTACCATTGATTGGCCCAATGATACACGTGCCAAGTTAGAGTTGGTTTAGCTCCATCTTCAAGCTTATATCCTTTATATATAGGCTTTCTACTAAAAAATTCTGCAGATGTATGATTACAAAGATGCCTCTCTTATAGAAAGAGAGGCAACTCTTGTCCCAGAGTTATGACGACTACTGTTGTGTTCTGATGTGAATTGTATCAAGAACTAGCAGCTCGTATTTTCTCGATATGTACCTCTGAATCTAAATCATTATGTGATAGATCAAGCAGCCCTTTTCTTATGCATGCTGGAGCAAATTATTGAATTGCTAATGCTTGCATGTGGGTCCCAGGATTCTTGTGATCATGTTTAGATGGCTAAGAATGATTTACTTCCTCGTGAATCTAGTCTATCCAATCTGTGATAGCATCAGGTATGTAAATTTTCTTTTTCCATCATCTTGATCAAACTTTCATTCATCTTCTATCCTATGTGATTAATAATTAAATTAAAATAAATATTTTATATTTTTGGTTTAGACGAGAAAATCTTAATTCCATTAAGCTAGGTGTCTTCTCACTTTTTTATATCTTAATAGTTCTATCTAATTTATAAATTCATTAATTATTGTTAAAAAATTAAAAAATTTTATTTATTTATGTTTTTTTCTGTCGGAGATACAAAGAGATTAACAAGGCCAAATATCCTTGATGAAAAGAGATTGAGCAGAACTATTGGTTCGAAAGTTGGGATTCTTCAGAATCTCTCTAGCAAGGAGATGGGAAGTTTCATTCTGTTGCCTTCTAACCCAATTGAAAGAGATGAAATCCAGATGAAATCCACATCTTTGCTCAATTCTTGAATATCGTTGACAATATTCTGAATCATAATGGTTCTTTTCCAGAACATAGGCCATCAAAGAGCACCTTGCAATTTCCTTCTACAATTAGATTATTGATGTTCCTGTTGCGAGCCAAACTGACAGCCTCTCTACATGCCATGCTTTCTAGATTAAGAGGATCCAAAATATGAGGAACTGGTACACAACCAATTATATCCTGTTGCGAGCCAAACTGACAGCCTCTCTACATGCCATGCTTTCTAGAATAAGAGGATCCAAAATATGAGTAACTGGTACACATAACCAATCTATAATCCGAGAGTTATGATCTTTCAAAATAACCGCTAAAGCATCCATATTCCGAAACTTATCTGAAGCCGCATCAAAATTTACTTGGAGTACACTTGCACTTGGCGGTTCCCAATATGGGGAAGAAACATTAGGATCTTAAAGAGGTGGGGAGAAGGGGTATTAGCTGCCTTGAACCTATCTTGATGGTTGAGAGCCGACGCAATAATGTCTTGTGGTTGTTGATGGATGTGGCGGAATACCAAATTATTTATAGCTTTTCATAGGCTGCAAAGGATAAAAATCGCCATCTAAATAAGATCTTGACTCTCCTCATGTTCTTTGAGTGCTGAATTAATCTCCTTCTAACTATCTATGAAAGAATATTCCCTAATGAGCGTAGATCGGAATTAGAAAGATATAAACTAGATTGTTATAGCCTTAGGACATTCTAGGAAGATATGCTTGATATATTCTACTTGACTACAAACCATGCACTCCGGATGTATATACTGTATACGCTTGTGAATTGCCAAGCTTGTAGGAAGCTTTTCTGAAAGGGCACTCTAGAGGAAAATTGATAGTTTAGATGGAAGGCTAAGCTTCCAAGTTTTCCTCCAGAATGATTCTAGGTACCGTTAAGAACTTGGTTCAGAAGCTGCAAGGTTTGCTTGTTTAGAAGCCTTCCTAAGGTGTCTTGCAATGAAGTATCCCAATTAAATCGTGTATCTTTCATGTCTTTCATGGTGCCAAACCAACCTATTGTTTTGCTTGCAAACACCAACAGGGAGCGATAAAATAAAATCAGCATCTTCCTCCACAAAATTATTTCTTACCCAATGGTGTTTCAAGAATTAGTGGAAGGATTTAGCAGTTGTGATGTCCAGATAATATTTGGGTCATGGTCATCTCTCACTCTAGGTTTGTCGAGAAATGTTTGAGGTATTCAACTGTCATCCTTGAACATAACAGAGCGACCATCATGCATATGCCAAAAGGCATAAAAAAAGAAACGGGCTGAGGATAGAAAAGATTGAAGAAGAAGGAAGGATCATGGCTGATCGACACTGGTACAAACAAGAAGCCACGCTTCAGTGGATTTGGAAAATCCTAGAAAGGGCTAAACCCCAGAAGAGCTGTTTTTTGGTTTTCTCTTTGGCATGTTTGAAACTTTTTGTTTTTTTGCCCCCAAAGATGATTTTTTGTTTTTCGGTTGTCAAAGCAAAGGTGGTAGGTTGGACAGTTTTTTTTTTTGTTGTCAAAGCAAAGGTGGTAGTTTGGACACTCTTATATGTGCAATTAAGCATATGTGGTTTTAGCCGTACATTTTCCCCTCGCGTTGTCCCAATAATTCTCTCTTCCTATTCGCCCAGGGGTGTCTGCTTTAACATTTGAATCAAGAAGTGACTAAATCGGATGTCTATTTTGAACCGGATGTACGGAAAAAAAATTTTCAGATATGTATGCACTTTTTTCCAATTTAATAATTTTATTGTAAAGAGATATTTAAGTAACAGTGCAATACACTCAATATAATAGTGAGTCCGTTGCTAGTATTTCTTTAATAATAAAAAATGAAATTAATTTTAATTTTATATTATTTTTTTATATTGTAGAACGATGAAAGTAAATATGATATTTTTTTATGGTCCGGTGGTGATGTGACTGGTTACTTGATATGGGATATTATCAGCTAATGAACAGATAATTCCGCAATTGCAGGCGTAATGAGAATATACTGAATTATACCATATAACAGTAATTTTGTGTCTTGACTCGCCATGTCGAGGGAAGAACGTATTTTTGATAATGATCTGGGTATTTGAGATGTTCGGGACTTTCTTTTCTCTGGATGGACCGCCTTTCCTACGTATTTGGTCATTGCCACGTAGCCCTATCTCGTATAAACAGTTTACGGTTTATTTTAGACAATTATTATGTAACATCAGATATTTCTTCGCTAGTTTTTAATTTTTCAAATTTGAAAGAGATATATTTCATTGAGATTTGGGGCACGTGACCCCTCAATATTGATTGATATTGATTTTTAATTGCTCACGCCGTTTTGCTTATCTAACTTTTAAATGATAACTGTAATGCTTATCGTGTCACATTTAAAATCTGCGGTCAAAACCATCCTATAAAAACCCTTCGTCTTTCCCAAATACTATTTTTGCTCTCTTTTGTAACCTTTTAGATAAACTTGCTTTGCAACTTCCATTCCATTTTTGCTCCTTACGAACTTACTTTTTCTATGGTAATTATATTTTCCTTTTTCTTTAATACGAACAGCAACACCTCTTCTTTTCTTTCCCCTAATGGGATTTCTTTCTCTAACTCCTTCTCTGATGGCCCCATTTGAGCATTGCCCCCTATCATTCCGTTGAGGGAGATTCCAGAGAATGAGGGTGGTCTACTCAGTGAGAACTCGTCTGTCCTCCCTGAGCGCGATGCAGATTGTTTGTATGTGATAGGCGGTTGTCGAAGCCGTCAAAAATAAACCTATTAAACAATCAACAATAAACTTGTAGATAGTGGCAATAGGGTCGAACCACAGGGAATTGACACTAATGATTTTCCTAATAATGACTAGGTCAAGTAAATAACAAGTAATTAAAAGAGGGGGGTTTGATTTGATGAGTTAAAACTAAATAGCAAAAGAAAGCAATAATGTAAAGATGAGTAAATCAATAAGAGAGAAGCTTCTAGTTGAAGTATGGATCTATTTCAGATTGTTTAGAATTGATCATTGATTCTTTAACTCTCCTATTTATTCCAATAAATTAGTTTTGGATGTGGAAGACGCTTCTCACAATTCAAATTCCTCCTTAGTTCTAGTTTGATTAGGAAACGTTCGCTAATCAAACACTAATCAACAAGTTGCCAAGGAACGTCCTTGGGGCATTGTAGCATCGAACAACTGTTGACTGCATTAAGACTTAGAGAAACCCAATTCTATCCTTGCCAACCGCGTGGTCAAGTTTAGATTATGCAATTTGATTAAATGTGTATTTGAACAACCTAAGCAATTACGGACCTAAATCATTCAAACAATATTACTTAAGCAATTTAAAAGCAATGGGTCCTTATTGATTCTAAAAGCAAAGTAATATTTATGGAAAGCTCAAATTGCATAAATATTGAAATTAAATAGAAGTTTAACAATGGAGATTTAAATCTCCCAATTCATCACAAAATCTGAAATTCACCCACTTCAACTAGAAAAGAAGGAGTTTAGCCACTCATGGTGGACTAAATACACAAAAAGATGAAAAGAAAAGAAAAAGGAAGATGCTGGAGAGTTTCTGGCGAGTTCAATCCCTCAGCAGAAGATGCCTTTGCTGGTTTGGAGGCTGCCCTTTTATAGTTGAAGAGTTCCATCCTTCTAGGGTTTTGAAATCCCTCTTTAATTTGGCTTGTGATTCCTCTTTTGATGTTGAATTTAATTGCAACTGGAATTCCTTAGGTGAGAAACTCTTTCGTGGCTCTTGGAATTGTTTTGGTAGTGATTGAGTTGGATTTGGACTTCTGAAAACTTGAAATTCGGTTTCCTGAACAATTTCCCGCTCTGCTGTATTTTCTACTGTCGAAGTGATTTGCCCGGTGATTTGACCAGTTTCTTCAAGTGATTGGGCAAATCACTGACCAGATCGCTTCTCTGTGAGTCAATCCTCTATGTCTCTGCGAGTGATTTGGCCAGTGATCTTCGAGTTTCTTGGGCAAATCACTGCCCATATCACTGCTGTCTGTTGCCTCCGGGTTTCTGCTTTAGCTTGATCTGTGCAGTGATTGGAGCAGTTTAGCTGGTGATCTTGGGCAAATCACTGGGCAAATCATCCTTCTGTACTTTTTCTGCACTTTTTCTCCCATTTTCTAATTTCTTCCTTTTCTGTAAAAACAAGATAAAAACCATAAATTAAACTAAAAAATGTGTAAATAAGCAACAATAATTATGATAAAAATGTGGCTAAATTATGCTTGATCAGTATGATAGTTACCATATTCCTCGAGTCTTTCCAAGTCTCGGCGCCTTCTCCCCACATCCATGTCAACGATTGGATCCCTGTTGAGGACACTATCATTGTGTTTGAGGAGCAGATGAAGGCAGTTCTCCAATTCTCTTTGGACCATTTTTTCTGAAGGTCCTTTGATTTCACAAATTTTCGATTGCCCAGCTTCATTTTAATAGCCAGAGAATCCTTGTATCTTTCAGTTCATGTACTTCAATAATCATATCGAACAGAATGCAATACTTTTCTCCTAGTTGTACCAGCTGAGTATCTGTAAAAATGAAGAGTTTTGGTACTTCTGTAGTAAAAAATACTTAACCATTTTTTACCAGATGCTTTCCTCTTTAAAATGATGGAAAAATAGATTTTCGGTCCTTCACCGTCGGACATCGGGTGTATTGGGCGTCTTCAAACAAGTTGGTATTTTTGGGTGGAATTAAAGAATGATGGGTCTGTACAAGGAGGGAGGAGGACAAATATTTAGCCTTTCTCTTAACGATGGCTAAAGCCTTAAAGAAAATAGACATCATTCAGGTAATAAGGAATGCTATTTTTTCTTAGTAGAGTCATTAGCAGGCAAATCAAACCCGGGGTCCTCACTCGTCCAACTTTTCCAACCTTGGCAAAGGCGCTTTCCAGACTTAAAATGAGGATACTTCTCTTTCTGTCTTTTTTTTTTTGAATTATTTTTCTTACTTGCTTTTCCTTTTTTTCAGATATGATAGGATCAAGCACGTTTACTGAGACGATACGGACTGCTCGCAAAAGCAAAGTTGTCGTTGGGATTGCTAGTCCCCTCTAAGTGTGCTTGCCCCTCATAAGAGATTATTATGTTTTCTCCTCCCCCACCCCTTCCCACAACGAAACAGTAGAAGAGTGACGTGCGTTGAATTCGTCAATTAAAACTGAATTTTTTATTGATTTAAAAGAATTTACAGATAAATTGATTTTAAAAAATTAAAGAAATAAAATATTTGGATGATAAAATAAATAATCAAATTAAAGATTTCGATAATCAAAATGGAGAGATTTGGAGTTTATCATTGATTAAAATGATAATTTATTTAATTATTCATCGTTTAGTTACAGTGTTCAAATAAATGAATTTTATCATTTATTACTTATGATTAAATTAATGCGCATAACACTTAAATTAATTCCTAATTAATTAATAATTTCATCAAATATGTAGATTTAATTAATTAACTACTTTAAAAAAGAAAAATTCAAACTTGATCAATAATAATAAACGAATTATTTAAATCAAATCAATTAATTACTCGATATAAATGAATATACTAATTATTATATGTATTAATCCAATTAAATAATTATATATTTACTTGAATTAGCAATATAGTATTTTTTTAAGAGATTTAATAGACACTTATGAAAAAGGGAGAGTCTTTAATGATAATTCAGGTATTTAAAATGTCTAAATTTTTTATTTTTCGAGATGAATTGTCTTTTCTATATATGTGGTCTTTTATCTCTTTTCTATCTCTTTTCTATATATTTGATCTTTTTCATATAATCTTATCTCATATTGAAAACTCATGAGTTAATTTGAATTTGATTCTTCTCAGGTAACTTTATCTCATATTCACATCTCATAATTTGGTTTAAATCTGATTTTTACAACATAATCTTATCTTATATTGATAGTTCACTATTTGAGTTGCACGGCTTTATTATGTAAAATCAATTTTATTAATTAATATTTGTAAATAATATGAAAAAGAAGTACAAGGGGACCTCCAACCAAAAAAATAAATAAATAATTGAAAAACATGGTAATTTCCGCGGGTAGTGGACTGGGAGCGACGATCACTCTTCGTCCAATAGTTTCACTTCCCTTCCTGAAGAAGCGGGTGACGTAAGATGAACAGTGAGTGAGTGAGTCATCACTACCCCTGGAACAAGTTGCTGGAACTGAGAGTAGTGACTAGTGAGTACTGATGTTTCGTCTCTCGCATTTCTCTCTATTCGGCTGAAATTTTTCTCACTTCCACTAGTACAGCTAGTGCTTCCTCTTCCGCGAGACAACAATTCCTCTCTTCCATTTCAGTTCCGGATACTTCTTTGCTTCCTGATTTAGGAAAAATGACGGATAACAACTCCTCCGGTGAGTGAGGTCTAATTTTTTCTTATTCTATTGAATTGCTGTTTCTTTCTTTTCCCACTAATTTCCTTTTTCTGTTTTTGTTTCAAAGGCATGACATGTCCACCACAGTCAGACTCTCAAAACTTGCCGGTTGGATGGAGATTCCACCCGTCTGATGAAGAACTGGTTGATTATTATTTGAAGCGGAAGAGGCTTGGTCATCCTATATATGGCTTGGACATCAGCGAGGTTCAAGTATGCGATTATGACCCTAGGGATCTACCAGGTAATTATATACATTTGTTATTTTTTCTTTATTTTATTTTTTTGTTTTCTTTTCATACATAATTAACGATGACATATGTTTGTATAGGTCTTTCCATGAACAATTCTCGGGATAAAGTTTGGTATTTCTTTTGTCTTCGTCTGTATCACAATAATAGAGGCCAAGCTAAAAGGAAGGCTAAGGATGGATATTGGAAAGGCACAGGTGACCTTCGCTCGGTCACGCCTGAAGATAGTGATGAGGAGATCGGAACAAAGAGAACCTTGGTTTTCCATAATCCTAAAGCCACCCAATGGGTCATACACGAGTATGAGTACACTGCTGCACTCAATTTGCCTACAAAGGTAATTGCCTATGCTCTGTTCTATGAATTTGCATTGTAAGTAATGAGATATGCTATTCACAAAAATATGCATTTGGAAAGTCAGTCATCTTATTGCATGTTACAATCAGGTAAAATAACATCATTCGTATGTAACTGCTATCTGTGAGAAATTGAAATAGATTTTGTTAATGTGCCCAATTGGTTTTTCCTACATATGCATCAGACCCCTTGAACTGAAGTGATACCAAGAATTTTAGCTGATATGACTCTTCTTGTCGTTTTTGGTACAAATGAATTTCTTGAGATTTTGGTTATTGATAGCGGTTGTCGAAACCGTAAAAAATAAACCTATTATCAATCAACAAATAAATTTGCAGATAGTGTCAATAGGGTCGAACCAAAGGGATTTGACACTACGAATTTTCCTATTAATGACTTGGATAAGTAAATAACAAGTAATTAAAAGAGAAAAAGATGAGAATTTCAATAGGAGAAGAATTTTAGTTGAAGAATGGATCTATTTCAGTTTGTTTAGAATTGATCATTGATCTTTTCGATACTCCTATTTATTTCAATAAATTAGTTTAGGATGTGGTAGACGCTTCTCATAATCCAAATTCCTCCTTAGTTCTAGTTTGATTAGGAAACGTTCGCTAATCAAACACTAGTTAACAAGTTGCCAAGGAACGTTCTTGGGGCTTTTAGCATCGAACAACTGGGGCTTTTAGCATCGAACAACTGTTAACTGTATTAAGACTTAGAGAAACCTAATTCTAACCTTGCCAACTGCGTGGTTAAGTTTAGATTATGCAACTTGATTAAATGTGTGTTTAAATAATCTAAGCAATTACGGACCTAAATTATTCAAACAATTGTTACTCAAGCAATTAAAAGCAATAGGCCTAAATTGATTCTAAAAGCAAAGCAACAATTATAGAAAGATCAAATTACATAAATATTGAAAATAAATAGAAGTTTAACAATGGAGATTTAAATCTCCCAATTCATCACAAATTTGAAATTCACCAATTTCAACTAGAAAAAAATGGATTTAGCCACCCATGGTGGACAAAATCACAAAAGGAAGAAGAAAGAAAAGAAGAAGAAAAGCTGCTGTATTTTTCTGCAGAATTGCTGAAGATGAGATATGCCTTTGCTGGTTTGGAGGCTACCCTTTTATAGCTGAAGAATTCCATCCTTCTAGGGTTTTGAAATCCCTTTTTAATTTGGCTTGTGATTCTTCTTTTGATGTTGAATTTAATTGCAACTGGAATTCTTTAGGTGAGAAACTCTTTCGTGGCTTTTGGAATTGTGTTGGTAGTGATTTAGTTGGATTTGGACTTCTGAAAATTCGAAATTCGGTTCCCTGCTGTTTTCCCACCTCTGCTGTCAATTTCTGCTGTCAAGGTGATTTGGGCAGATCACTTGCTCGATCTGCCCCAATCGCTTTTTGGGATTCAGTCCAGTTTCTGTCTCTGAGTCCAGTTTCTGTCTCTGTCTCTGCGGACATTAAAAAAGTATCGTAGAACTTCAATAATGTCTTCAAAAATCAGATCGGCAGAAACGTAGAAGTTTATGTGGACGATATGGTGGTCAAGAGCCTAACTTTCCAACAGCACATGACAGATTTGAGGGAGGTATTCGGAGTATTAGATTAGTACAGAATGAAGCTGAACCCAGCGAAATGTGCCTTTTTCATCAGGGGAGGAAAATTCTTTGGGTACATTGTGAGTAGAAAAGGCATTGAGCCCAATCCGGAGAAGGTAGAGGCCATACTGAATATGTCAGAACCGACCTGTATGAGGGACGTCCAGAGACTAACCGGGAGAGTAGTGGCGCTTAATCGATTCATGTCAAGGTCGGCAGAAAAGTGCTTACCATTCTTCAAGAAGTTGAGGAAAGTGCCAAACTTCGAATGGACAGAAGACTGCCGAGAAGCTTTCAAAGAGCTCAAAAGCTACCTCAGCTCCCCTCATGTGCTCAGCAGCCCCTTGGAAGGAGAGGAACTCTTGATATACTTGGCAGCCTCTGAACAAGCGATTAGTGCAGTATTGGTAAGGGTAGACGAAGGAGAACAAAAGCTGGTATTTTACGTCAGTAAGGTACTTAAGGGTGCCGAGACTAGATACCTGAACATTGAAAAGGTGGCGTATGCTCTGTTGCTGGCATTTCGAAAGTTTAGGGTCTACCTGGAAAGCCATCAAGGTATAGTGATGACGGACCAACCCCTGAAGAAGATTCTACACAGGCCAAAAACCTCAGGCCGGATGCTGGCTTGGTCCGTAGAGATTAGCCCCTACTGCTTAGAGTATCAACCTCGGACAGCTATAAAATCTCAAGCCCTTGCCGACTTCATAGCAGAATGTACATTCAACGAAAAGCGGGAAGAGTCTTCTTCAGAAGTGTTGGAGAAGGGAAGCTTGGGAGAGCCTTTGCAAGAATTCAAATGGAAGCTATATGTAGATGGGGCATCAAGCGCGGGGGGCAGTGGCGCTGGAATAATGCTCAAGGGGCCTGAAGAATTTAAGGTTTGCTACGCCTTGCGCCTAGAATTCAAGGCCTCCAATAATGTGGCGGAGAATGAGGCCCTAATAAACGGGATGCTGGTGGCAATGGAAGTAGGGGCAACCGATCTCGAGGTGAATAGTGACTCCCAGCTGGTGATTAATCAGGTAACTGGGGCATATCAGGCCAGAGACCCGACCATGTGGAATTACCTGACAGAAGTAAAAGCTATAGAAGCCGAGCTCAGGAGCAAGGGTGTTGCCATCAAATTTCAAAGAATACCTCGAGAGGAAAATGAGGAAGCAGACGTATGATAGTTACCATATTCCTCGAGACTTTCCAAGTCTCGGCGCCTTCTCCCCACATCCATGTCAACGATTGGATCCCTGTTGAGGACACTATCATTGTGTTTGAGGAGCAGATGAAGGCAGTTCTCCAATTCTCTTTGGACCATTTTTTCTGAAGGTCCTTTGATTTCACAAATTTTCGATTGCCCAGCTTCATTTTAATAGCCAGAGAATCCTTGTATCTTTCAGTTCATGTACTTCAATAATCATATCGAACCGAATGCAATACTTTTCTCCTAGTTGTACCAGCTGAGTATCTGTAAAAATGAAGAGTTTTGGTACTTCTGTAGTAAAAAATACTTAACCATTTTTTACCAAATGCTTTCCTCTTTAAAATGATGGAAAAATAGATTTTCGGTCCTTCACCGTCGGACATCGGGTGTATTGGGCGTCTTCAAACAAGTTGGTATTTTTGGGTGGAATTAAAGAAGGATGGGTCTGTACAAGGAGGGAGGAGGACAAATATTTAGCCTTTCTCTTAACGATGGCTAAAGCCTTAAAGAAAATAGACATCATTCAGGTAATAAGGAATGCTATTTTTTCTTAGTAGAGTCATCAGCAGGCAAATCAAACCCGGGGTCCTCACTCGTCCAACTTTTCCAACCTTGGCAAAGGCGCTTTCCAGACTTAAAATAAGGATACTTCTCTTTCTGTCTTTTTTTTTTTTGAATTATTTTTCTTACTTGCTTTTCCTTTTTTTCAGATATGATAGGATCAAGCAAGTTTACTGAGACGATACGGACTGCTCGCAAAAGCAAAGTTGTCGTTGGGATTGCTAGTCCCCTCTAAGTGTGCTTGCCCCTCATAAGAAATTATTATGCTTTCTCCTCCCCCACCCCTTCCCACAACGAAACAGTAGAAGAGTGACGTGCGTTGAATTCGTCAATTAAAACTGAATTTTTTATTGATTTAAAAGAATTTACAGATAAATTGATTTTAAAAAATTAAAGAAATAAAATATTTGGATGATAAAATAAATAATCAGATTAAAGATTTCGATAATCAAAATGGAGAGATTTGGAGTTTATCATTGATTAAAATGATAATTTATTTAATTATTCATCGTTTAGTTACAGTGTTCAAATAAATGAATTTTATCATTTATTACTTATGATTAAATTAATGCGCATAACACTTAAATTAATTTCTAGTTAATTAATAATTTCATCAAATATGTAGATTTAATTAATTAACTACTTTAAAAAAAAAATTCAAACTTGATCAATAATAGTAAACGAATTATTTAAACCAAATCAATTAATTACTCGATATAAATGAATATACTAATTATTATATGTATTAATCCAATTAAATAATTATATATTTAC
This sequence comes from Manihot esculenta, assembly GCF_001659605.2. Classification (NCBI taxonomy): domain Eukaryota; kingdom Viridiplantae; phylum Streptophyta; class Magnoliopsida; order Malpighiales; family Euphorbiaceae; genus Manihot; species Manihot esculenta. The sequence continues at coordinate 1,373,499 of NC_035165.2, forward strand.
TTGAATTAGCAATATAGTATTTTTTTAAGAGATTTAATAGACACTTATGAAAAAGGAGAGTCTTTAATGATAATTCAGGTATTTAAAATGTCTAAATCTTTTATTTTTCGAGATGAATTGTCTTTTCTATATATGTGGTCTTTTATCTCTTTTCTATCTCTTTTCTATATATTTGATCTTTTTCATATAATCTTATCTCATATTGAAAACTCATGAGTTAATTTGAATTTGATTCTTCTCAGGTAACTTTATCTCATATTCACATCTCATAATTTGGTTTAAATCTGATTTTTACAACATAATCTTATCTTATATTGATAGTTCACTATTTGAGTTGCACGGCTTTATTATGTAAAATCAATTTTATTAATTAATATTTGTAAATAATATGAAAAAGAAGTACAAGGGGACCTCCAACCAAAAAAATAAATAAATAATTGAAAAACATGGTAATTTCCGCGGGTAGAGGACTGGGAGCGACGATCACTCTTCGTCCAATAGTTTCACTTCCCTTCCTGAAGAAGCGGGTGACGTAAGATGAACAGTGAGTGAGTGAGTCATCACTACCCCTGGAACAAGTTGCTGGAACTGAGAGTAGTGACTAGTGAGTACTGATGTTTCGTCTCTCGCATTTCTCTCTATTCGGCTGAAATTTTTCTCACTTCCACTAGTACAGCTAGTGCTTCCTCTTCCGCGAGACAACAATTCCTCTCTTCCATTTCAGTTCCGGATACTTCTTTGCTTCCTGATTTAGGAAAAATGACGGATAACAACTCCTCCGGTGAGTGAGGTCTAATTTTTTCTTATTCTATTGAATTGCTGTTTCTTTCTTTTCCCACTAATTTCCTTTTTCTGTTTTTGTTTCAAAGGCATGACATGTCCACCACAGTCAGACTCTCAAAACTTGCCGGTTGGATGGAGATTCCACCCGTCTGATGAAGAACTGGTTGATTATTATTTGAAGCGGAAGAGGCTTGGTCATCCTATATATGGCTTGGACATCAGCGAGGTTCAAGTATGCGATTATGACCCTAGGGATCTACCAGGTAATTATATACATTTGTTATTTTTTCTTTATTTTATTTTTTTGTTTTCTTTTCATACATAATTAACGATGACATATGTTTGTATAGGTCTTTCCATGAACAATTCTCGGGATAAAGTTTGGTATTTCTTTTGTCTTCGTCTGTATCACAATAATAGAGGCCAAGCTAAAAGGAAGGCTAAGGATGGATATTGGAAAGGCACAGGTGACCTGCGCTCGGTCACGCCTGAAGATAGTGATGAGGAGATCGGAACAAAGAGAACCTTGGTTTTCCATAATCCTAAAGCCACCCAATGGGTCATACACGAGTATGAGTACACTGCTGCACTCAATTTGCCTACAAAGGTAATTGCCTATGCTCTGTTCTATGAATTTGCATTGTAAGTAATGAGATATGCTATTCACAAAAATATGCATTTGGAAAGTCAGTCATCTTATTGCATGTTACAATCAGGTAAAATAACATCATTCGTATGTAACTGCTATCTGTGAGAAATTGAAATAGATTTTGTTAATGTGCCCAATTGGTTCTTCCTACATATGCATCAGACCCCTTGAACTGAAGTGATACCAAGAATTTTAGCTGATATGACTCTTCTTGTCGTTTTTGGTACAAATGAATTTCTTGAGATTTTGGTTATTGACAGCGGTTGTCGAAGCCGTAAAAAATAAATCTATTATCAATCAACAAATAAATTTGCAGATAGTATCAATAGGGTCGAACCAAAGGGATTTGACACTACGAATTTTCTTATTAATGACTTGGATAAGTAAATAACAAGTAATTAAAAGAGAAAAAGATGAGAATTTCAATAGGAGAAGAATTTTAGTTGAAGAATGGATCTATTTCAGTTTGTTTAGAATTGATCATTGATCTTTTCGATACTCCTATTTATTTCAATAAATTAGTTTAGGATGTGGTAGACACTTCTCACAATCCAAATTTCTCCTTAGTTCTAGTTTGATTAGGAAACGTTCGCTAATCAAACACTAGTTAACAAGTTGCCAAGGAACGTTCTTGGGGCTTTTAGCATCGAACAACTGGGGCTTTTAGCATCGAACAACTGTTAACTGTATTAAGACTTAGAGAAACCTAATTTTAACCTTGCCAACTGCGTGGTTAAGTTTAGATTATGCAACTTGATTAAATGTGTGTTTAAATAATCTAAGCAATTACGGACCTAAATTATTCAAACAATTGTTACTCAAGCAATTAAAAGCAATAGGCCTAAATTGATTCTAAAAGCAAAGCAACAATTATAGAAAGATCAAATTGCATAAATATTGAAAATAAATAGAAGTTTAACAATGGAGATTTAAATCTCCCAATTCATCACAAATTTGAAATTCACCAATTTCAACTAGAAAAGAATGGATTTAGCCACCCATGGTGGACAAAATCACAAAAGGAAGAAGAAAGAAAAGAAGAAGAAAAGCTGCTGTATTTTTCTGCAGAATTGCTGAAAATGAGATATGCCTTTGCTGGTTTGGAGGCTACCCTTTTATAGCTGAAGAATTCCATCCTTCTAGGGTTTTGAAATCCCTTTTTAATTTGGCTTGTGATTCCTCTTTTGATGTTGAATTTAATTGCAACTGGAATTCTTTAGGTGAGAAACTCTTTCGTGGCTTTTGGAATTGTGTTGGTAGTGATTTAGTTGGATTTGGACTTCTGAAAATTCGAAATTCGGTTCCCTGCTGTTTTCCCACCTCTGCTGTCAATTTCTGCTGTCAAGGTGATTTGGGCAGATCACTTGCTCGATCTGCCCCAATCGCTTTTTGGGATTCAGTCCAGTTTCTGTCTCTGAGTCCAGTTTCTGTCTCTGTCTCTGCGGACATTAAAAAAGTATCGTAGAACTTCAATAATGTCTTCAAAAATCAGATCGGCAGAAACGTAGAAGTTTATGTGGACGATATGGTGGTCAAGAGCCTAACTTTCCAACAGCACATGGCAGATTTGAGGGAGGTATTCAGAGTATTAGATTAGTACAGAATGAAGCTGAACCCAGCGAAATGTGCCTTTTTTATCAGGGGAGGAAAATTCTTTGGGTACATGGTGAGTGGAAAAGGCATTGAGCCCAATTCGGAGAAGGTAGAGGCCATACTGAATATGTCAGAACCGACCTGTATGAGGGACGTCCAGAGACTAACCGGGAGAGTAGTGGCGCTTAATCGATTCATGTCAAGGTCGGCAGAAAAGTGCTTACCATTCTTCAAGAAGTTGAGGAAAGTGCCAAACTTCGAATGGACAGAAGACTGCCGAGAAGCTTTCAAAGAGCTCAAAAGCTACCTCAGCTCCCCTCATGTGCTCAGCAGCCCCTTGGAAGGAGAGGAACTCTTGATATACTTGGCAGCCTCTGAACAAGCGATTAGTGCAGTATTGATAAGGGTAGACGAAGGAGAACAAAAGCTGGTATTTTACGTCAGTAAGGTACTTAAGGGTGCCGAGACTAGATACCTGAACATTGAAAAGGTGGCGTATGCTCTGTTGCTGGTATTTCGAAAGTTTAGGGTCTACCTGGAAAGCCATCAAGGTATAGTGATGACGGACCAACCCCTGAAGAAGATTCTACACAGGCCAAAAACCTCAGGCCGGATGCTGGCTTGGTCCGTAGAGATTAGCCCCTACTGCTTAGAGTATCAACCTCGGACAGCTATAAAATTTCAAGCCCTTGCCGACTTCATAGCAGAATGTACATTCAACGAAAAGCGGGAAGAGTCTTCTTCAGAAGTGTTGGAGAAGGGAAGCGAGGGAGAGCCTTTGCAAGAATTCAAATGGAAGCTATATGTAGATGGGGCATCAAGCGCGGGGGGCAGTGGCGCTGGAATAATGCTCAAGGGGCCTGAAGAATTTAAGGTTTGCTACGCCTTGCGCCTAGAATTCAAGGCCTCCAATAATGTGGCGGAGTATGAGGCCCTAATAAACGGGATGCTGGTGGCAATGGAAGTAGGGGCAACCGATCTCGAGGTGAATAGTGACTCCCAGCTGGTGATTAATCAGGTAACTGGGGCATATCAGGCCAGAGACCCGACCATGTGGAATTACCTGACAGAAGTAAAAGCTATAGAAGCCGAGCTCAGGAGCAAGGGTGTTGCCATCAAATTTCAAAGAATACCTCGAGAGGAAAATGAGGAAGCAGACTGATAAGCGGTTGTCGAAGCCGTCAAAAATAACCTATTATCAATCAACAAATAAATTTGCAGATAGTGGCAATAGGGTCGAACCACAGGGAATTGACACCAAGTATCTTCCTAATAAGGACTAAGGCAAGTAATAACAAATAAGTAAAAGAGGGGGGGTTTGTTTTGATGAGTTAAAAGCTAAAAGCAAAAGAGAAGAATAATTTAAATAAGTGAGAATATCAATGGGAAAGAGATTCTAGCTGAAGTGTGAGCCTAATTCAGTTTGTTCAGAATTGATCATTGATTATTAAAGACTCCTATTTGATTTCAATAAATCAGTTTTGGTTGTGGAAGACGCTTCTCACAATCCAAATTCCTCCTTAGTTCTAGTTTGATTAGGAAACGTTCGCTAATCAAACACTGATCAACAAGTTGCCAAGGAACGTCCTTGGGGCATTTAGCATCGAACAACCGTTGATCGCATTAAGACTTAGAGAAACCCAATTCTATCCTTGCCAACCGCGTGGTCAAGGCTAGGTTATGCAACTGATTATATTTATGTTCAAACAATTTAAGCAATTACGGACCTAAATCATTCAAACAATTTATCACTTAAGCAATTTAAAAGCAATGGGCCCTTATTGATTCTAAAAGCAAAGTAATAATTATGGAAAAGATCAGATTGCATAAATATTGAAACAAGCAAGAGTTCAACAATGGAGTATTAAACCTCCCAATTCATCACAAATCTGAATATTCTCAACTTCAACTAGAAAATAATGAATTTAGCCACTCATGGTGACTAAAATACAAAAATAAAGAAGAAAAGAAAGAAGGAAAGTTTCTGCTGTGTTGCTGGAGAATTTCCGAGGATGGCAGATGCTGAAAGAGATGATGAGTTGCCTTTGATGCTGCCCTTTTATAGCTGGAGAGTCCCAAGTCCAATTTGATTAGGGTTTTGTAATCTCAATTTGATTTGGTCTTCTTTGTAGTCTTTGATTCCTCTTTGAATTTTGTGTTTGATTGAGAATAGAACTCTCTAAGTGAAGGGCGTGGCTCTTGGGACTGATCTTGTGGTGTTTGAAGTGGACTTGGACTTCTTTTCTTTGAATTTCTAATTTCTGCTCTTTTCCCGCCTCTGCTGTATTTTCTGCTATTAAAGTGATTTGGGCAAATCCTGCGAGTGATTTGGGCAAATCACTTGCTCATTTTGCCCCAATCGCTTCCTGGGGTTCAGTCCAGTTTCTGTCTCTGTCTCTGCGAGTGATTTGGCCAGTTCCTGCGAGTGATTTGGCCAAATCACTCAGACCCAATCACTTTTCCAGCTTTTTCTTCACTTTTTCTCCAACTTTCCAATTTCTTCCTTTTCTGCAAAAACATGACAAAAACACAAATTAAGCTAGAAAAATGTGTAAATAAACAGTAATAAATATAATAAAAATGTGGCTAAATTATGCTTGATCAAATACCCCCACACCTAGCTTTTTGCTTGTCCTCAAGCAACAAACAACTTAGTCAATCAAGCTCCTTTTTCTTTTGAGCCTAAGTACCACTTAATCAGCCCCCCCTAGACTCCTAAATTGAAACACTACAGTGTAGGATGCATGTACTAAGGTTGTCCCCTTCTTTCCTTGTTTCCTATCGCTCACCATGGCCAAGGGAAAGTTTTTTATTTGATCATGCTTATTAATTTATATTAGGTTTAATGCAATCCCTTAAGAGTGACTTGCCCTATTTTAAGCATTTTTAATTACCAGCACTTTTTATCCTTGCCTGAAAAAGTCACCAACCTTTTTACGCGATGGTGCATATGGGTGATACACCCCCGGTTACTCAGTTGGTCACTTGTCCAAGTGGCTACTAGCTCTGTTCATAATCTTAGACCATCGAAACTTTATTTTATGCTTGAAAAGTCACCAACCTTTTTACGCGACGGTGCACATGGGTAATACACCTCCGGTTACTCAGTTGGTCACTTGTCCAAGTGACTATTAGCTCAGTTCATAGCCTTAGATCATAGGAACAGGTTGTGCTTTTTGATTTGCTGAGTTTTTCTTTTTCTTTTTCCTTTTTATATCAATTTGGGCAAATCAACTCAAAGAGAATTACACTAACTTTTATTGCATGTATTTTATTTTCCTTTCCTATTGGCCACAGCAGTTTCAAGAACTCAATTCAAGAAGAAAAACTTCCTAAGTAAAGGCTACACACTGTGCATGGTTCAATTTAGGTTTAAAGGGTTGGATAATCAATGGGGTCATGAGATAGGAAGCTCTTTTAACCTTGTTATCTATGCTGAGTAGAGCAAAAGCTAAGTCAAAATTCTGTGTGTGTGTGAAAAAAAATGTGTGAAAAAAGAAAAAATTTTGGTGTGTGTTTATGGGGCAAAAAGATGCAAAAAGAAGCAAAAAGACACAAGTAGAAAGCAAAAGATGATGAAATCAATGCATAAAGAACCTAACAGTACCCCCACACCTATTCCAAACATTGTCCTCAATGTTTAAACATAAATATGAAAAAATTAATAAGGAGAAGGAAAGGGACTGCCTGGGATGTGGGTGATTTGAGCAGGTGATTTGGGCAAATCACCTGGCCAAATCACTGGCTGTCATGGTCTGTGGGCAGAAAAATGGTCCACCAGCAGCTGCAACAAGTGCTCCATATGCTGCATTCCGTCCTTGATTCTGGTGAGATGAGCCTCCACCAAAGGGTCTTGAGGTGCCTTTTACGTTCTCCAAGGTCCACCCAATTGCTTTCTTGTGTTTCCTTAACATATCAAGGAGCTTTTCTTCTTCTTCTTGGCTGAGCTGGTTGAAAATAATTACTGAAAGTGTATTTTCAGCCCCCAAGTAGGCATATTTGAGGTGATCTGGCAGGGGCTTTAAATCTGGTGCACTTTCTGTCTTTGTCTCAGCCTGCTGTCTGCTGGTTGATTGGGGCAGATTTCCTGTTGATTTGGGCAAATCATCCGGTGATCTGGGCAAATCTCCTTCTGTCATTTCTGTCTGCTCACTGATTTGGGCAGATTGCCTGGGTGATTTGGGCAAATCACCTTCTGTCATTTCTGTCTGCTGGTTGATTTGGGCAGATTGCCTGGGTGATTTGGGCAGATCACTCTCAGAAACTGCCCACATCACTGTCTGGTCTGTCTCTGAGCGGTTTCTGTCCATCTCTTCATATTTGCACAAATCAGCATGGAGTGTTTCCTCTAGATCAAAATCAAAGACTTCTTGGCTCAAGTCATCAATGACATCAAGGCCATAAACAGGAGAAACATCTTTAGGGAATTTCATAGCTTCATAAACATTGAATTTGATAATCTCCCCTTCAAACTCCATGGTTAATGTGCCATCATGCACATCAATTTTGGTTCTTGCTGTGCTCAAGAATGGCCTTCCAAGTAAGATGTCAGAGGTGATTTTGCCCTTATCCTCCTCCATGTCAATGACATAAAAATCAGCTGGGAAGACTAGTTGGTCCACTTGCACCAACACATCTTCTAGCACTCCCTTGGGATGGACGATGGATCGATCAGCCAATTGGATCACAATGCTGGTGCCCTTGAGTGTACCTGCATTCAACAAGTTAAAAATGGAAAGGGGCATGACATTGATTGAAGCTCCAAGGTCACACATGGCTTTCTTTATCCCCACGTTGCCTATCTTGCATGAAACAGCGAACATCCCTCTATCCTTGCATTTGACTGGAATTTTTCTTTGAATAACAGCTGAGACACACTCCCCCACACTCACCTTTTCACGTTCAGCAAGTTTCCTTCGGTTGGTGCATAGCTCTTTGAGGAACTTAGCATACCTTGGAATTTGCTTTACAGCATCAAGTAGGGGAATGTTGATTTCCACCTTGCGAAAGGTCTCAAGTATTTCTTTCTCCTCTTTTTCTTTTTGAGACATTGCAAATCTTTTGGGGAAGGGAGGAGGTACCTTGAATTTATCTGCTGGTTGCTGTTTCTGCCCTTGACTGGGTTCTGCCTGATCTGGTGATTTGGGCAAATCGTTTGGTGATTTGGGCAAATCACTTTCTGTCAAGTTTGTCTTCTCTGGCGATTGGGGCAGATTACCGCAGATGATTTGGGCAGATCGTCTGGGTGATTTGGGCAAATCACTGCCCTGATCACTTTCTGGCAGATTTTCTTCCATGACCTGTTTCTTCAATTTTTCAACCTTGCTATCTTGCAACTCTTTTCCACTCCTCAATGTGATGGCACTAACATTTTGTCTTGGATTTATTTCAGTTTGGGAGGGTAGCTTCCCTTGAGATTCAAGCTTACTCAAGGATGAAGCCATTTGTCCCACTTGTTGCTTCTTTGCTGGCTGTTCAGGAGCTGTTTGAGTGGTGTATGTTGCTGGTTCAGCGAGTGCAACAACTTCTGGTTCAGTGGTGTCAATTTCTGAGGTTGCTGGTGTTTGGACAGCAACAAGGGATGTAATGGTGGCAGATTCAGCACTTGCTGATTTTTGGACAGCAGGTTCAGCAATTGCTGATGTAATTGTGGAATTTTTAGCAGGTGGACAGCAACTGCTGTCTCTATTTGCAGTAGGTTGGACAGCAGCAAAGTCTGAATTTTTGACAGTAGTTGTTGTCTCTTGGATGGCAGAAGCTTCAACAAGTGTTGTTTGGGCAGTAGCTGGTTCAGATTCAAGTGTAATGGTGATTTGTGCAGCAGACTCAACAGCTCGGTCTGTTTCTTGAGAACCTTCGTCATTGTCCCATAGATCTTGAAGCTCTTCCTCTCTTCTTAATATGTATGCATCCACTGAGTTGACCGCTTGATCCACTTGCTGTTGGAGAATTTTTTCAGAAATTTCCAATTTCCTTACCATCTCTTCAAGTTCCATATTGGAGTTTTGAGGTGTTGCTTGGGCTTGATAGTTTTGGTAGTAGTCAGCCCTTGCATAGCCATAATTCGGATTGTCCCCCCAACATGGATTGTATTGCAGATCTCTTTGGTAGTCATGGTAGTGGTCTGTCCTTGTATAGCCGTAGCTCAGATTGTCTCCCCATCCTGTATTGTATGTGTCAAGGTAGGGATTATGTCTTGGCTGTCCGTAGAATCCTTCAAATGCATGTGCTTGTTGAAGTTGTTGGGCTTGACCTATACCATAATTTCTCACCATAGAGGTTAGTTCAGAAATTTGAGAAGAGAGAAAAGACATACTTACCGTAGCCATGCTTGTAAGGTCTTGGCAGTGCGTTCAATTTCTGGATCGTAAAGAAGAGCTTCTTTACGATCAGCCCTGGTCACAAAAGGAAAATACGTTAGTTTAAATCAAGTCCCCGGCAACGGCGCCAATTTTTGATAAGCGGTTGTCGAAGCCGTAAAAAATAACCTATTATCAATCAACAAATAAATTTGCAGATAGTGGCAATAGGGTCGAACCACAGGGAATTGACACCAAGTATCTTCCTAATAATGACTAAGGCAAGTAATAACAAATAAGTAAAAGAGGGGGGTTTGTTTTGATGAGTTAAAAGCTAAAAGCAAAAGAGAAGAATAATTTAAATAAGTGAGAATATCAATGGGAAAGAGATTCTAGCTGAAGTGTGAGCCTAATTCAGTTTGTTCAGAATTGATCATTGATTATTAAAGACTCCTATTTGATTTCAATAAATCAGTTTTGGTTGTGGAAGACGCTTCTCACAATCCAAATTCCTCCTTAGTTCTAGTTTGATTAGGAAACGTTCGCTAATCAAACACTGATCAACAAGTTGCCAAGGAACGTCCTTGGGGCATTTAGCATCGAACAACCGTTGATCGCATTAAGACTTAGAGAAACCCAATTCTATCCTTGCCAACCGCGTGGTCAAGGCTAGGTTATGCAACTGATTATATTTATGTTCAAACAATTTAAGCAATTACGGACCTAAATCATTCAAACAATTTATCACTTAAGCAATTTAAAAGCAATGGGCCCTTATTGATTCTAAAAGCAAAGTAATAATTATGGAAAAGATCAGATTGCATAAATATTGAAACAAGCAAGAGTTCAACAATGGAGTATTAAACCTCCCAATTCATCACAAATCTGAATATTCTCAACTTCAACTAGAAAATAATGAATTTAGCCACTCATGGTGACTAAAATACAAAAATAAAGAAGAAAAGAAAGAAGGAAAGTTTCTGCTGTGTTGCTGGAGAATTTCCGAGGATGGCAGATGCTGAAAGAGATGATGAGTTGCCTTTGATGCTGCCCTTTTATAGCTGGAGAGTCCCAAGTCCAATTTGATTAGGGTTTTGTAATCTCAATTTGATTTGGTCTTCTTTGTAGTCTTTGATTCCTCTTTGAATTTTGTGTTTGATTGAGAATAGAACTCTCTAAGTGAAGGGCGTGGCTCTTGGGACTGATCTTGTGGTGTTTGAAGTGGACTTGGACTTCTTTTCTTTGAATTTCTAATTTCTGCTCTTTTCCCGCCTCTGCTGTATTTTCTGCTATTAAAGTGATTTGGGCAAATCCTGCGAGTGATTTGGGCAAATCACTTGCTCATTTTGCCCCAATCGCTTCCTGGGGTTCAGTCCAGTTTCTGTCTCTGTCTCTGCGAGTGATTTGGCCAGTTCCTGCGAGTGATTTGGCCAAATCACTCAGACCCAATCACTTTTCCAGCTTTTTCTTCACTTTTTCTCCAACTTTCCAATTTCTTCCTTTTCTGCAAAAACATGACAAAAACACAAATTAAGCTAGAAAAATGTGTAAATAAACAGTAATAAATATAATAAAAATGTGGCTAAATTATGCTTGATCACAGACAATGGTCCATTACATAATGGTCCAACAATAAAACAAATCTGAAAACCAGCAATAAGCAGCCCAACCCACGTAAAAGAGCCCCGTCAACTTTGTTGACATAAATAAAAACGGGTAAAATCCGAACTAGAATCCAAGGCAATTCCAAGATCGCATCAAAATGCCGCCACTACTCGTGAAGAAGAAAATGCCCATGAAAAAAATCCAGAGAAATCTATTTATAATTTAATAAATTTTATAAGTGGGGGAGAATGATAGGTAATAGAATTTTAGAGATCAAAACTATAATTTTTTAACAGTAGAGTTTTCAAAAAATAATATTGGAATAAATTAGTATAAAATATTAGCAAGTAAAGAGTCGTATCAGATATCTGAAATTTTCTTTAGATTATTTATTTAGGGGATGTGTTATATGAGACATATTGATGTTTCCTCCTGTTATAAATCAAGTTGTTTCTAAAGCTCTTTAGGAGGAAGTGACTAGTTAGCCACTACCAGGGGCTGAACTCAGTTGGCTACCGTAGGCCTATGGAGATCTTGAGCTGTGCTTTCACTCCTTGTGGATCGCTCCGTGTCTACAAGAAAGGGGATCGGGTGATGCCTAAGGCTGACTTGGCTTAAAGGCATTCAAGTTAAGTGCCGCACGGTCCCAAAGGAGTTTTAAAATGCAGGCCCGTGACAGTTGGTCAAGTTCCCCTCTATAGTTTCTTTGTGGCTCGATACTCTTGCCATTTCCTTTTCCTTAAACTTAACTTCTTCCTTCCCCTTCTCTATGGAAGCCGATCTGCGTCAATTGACTATCGATGAAGAAAAAGATATTGTCCCTATTAAGAGCTCCAGAGATATTCCGATCGTCACTTATGATTTCTGTATGGTGGAAATGTTTCTCGCATACAATCCAATCAATTCTCAGAATATGCAGACCTATGGCGGCAATCCTCGGACAATTATTGCATTGAAAGATTTGGTTCTAGTTACAAGTCAGGCATTTTATTTTTGATGGAAATAAAATCTCTTAGTTTTCGTATGAAATTTTTTCGTAATATTTTACATTTTGATGGTTGCTTCTCAGTGAATAGACAATGATTGGGAGAAGACCTTTGTAATATCCAGCTAGATTCCGGCATCGGAATCCCTACCTTCCGGCGGAATCTCCGTTGGAATCTGGAATTCCGAAGATGCCAGAGGCTTCTAGAGGGGTAAAATGTGTTTTATAAAATGTTTTTACTGATTTCATGGTTTTAAACGAAAAAGAATTGAGTTTTGAAAAAGAAAAGGCCAAGGAGGCAATTGCCAGGTTCGGCCGCCGAAAGTGAAGTTTGGCCGCCGAACATGGGAAGGCTTCGGGAGCGCTTTTGGCCTCCGAAAGTCTTGTTTGAGCGAGCCAAGGTTCGGCCCCCGAACCTCAAGTTCGGCCGCCGAACATGCATGAGTTTAGGGGGCACGTTAGGCTGCCGAGGTGGTTCAGCAGGCCACCTATAAAAGCTCCTCAGATCGGAAATGGGCGAGTTTTCTCCCCATTCTCGAGCTCAGGTGAGTTTTTGTCCTCCCTTGGCCGTTTTCATAGTTTTCTTCATTTCCTTCATGTCCTTATGAGTTTCTTGGTTGCTTTGAAGAGTTTTCAAGTTTAGATCTAAGTTTTGGGAGCTTGGAGACCCAAGGAGTAGTTTCCTCCCATCTCCGAGTTAGGGATCGCACCACCCCTCGATCTTCAAGAGGTAAGTGTAGATCCTTGCTTTCCTTTATGTTCTAATGAAGATTTAAGGAGTTTTAATGGGTAGATATGCATGTTTAGGTTTATGTGGGTTTTATGTCCAATGTATGCTTATGCTTATTTATGTATGTTTATGTGAAGTTATGTTTAAGGTTTAAGCTAGTCATTGCATGTGGGAGTGAGTATGCATGATGGGGAGAGAGTATGAGAGGATTTGGTTTGTTTTGGAACATTTGCATAAGGTTGAGGGTTTATGTTACCCTTTATGCAAATGTGTGTTTATGTATTGTTGTTGGGGTTTAGAATAGTTTGAAGCCCCTATGTGCTTGGTTAAGAGTTTATGCATGTTTTGGTAAAGTTGGGTGCTTGTTTTGGGGTGTTTGGAAGGTTTGGGAGGCTTGAATGCATGAGAAGCTGAGTTATGCCCTTCTGGGAAGAACTCAGGTTCGGCCGCCGAACCTGCCTTTGGATGCATGGTTTGGCCGCCTAACCTTGCCCCCGAAAGTTGAGTTTTGGCTTGAAAGCAGACTTTCGGCCGCCGAAGAAAGGATTCGGCCGCCGAAAGTGCCTGACTTTCGTCTCTGGAGTGGGACTTTCGGCCGCCGAAGGTGCCGCCGAAAGTGCCCGAGTTTCGTCTCTGGAGGGAGGGATCGGCCGCCGAAGGTATCGCCGAAAGTGCCCTGTCCAGCCTTTTCATGGTTGTTTTCTATGCATGTTTAAGTGATGTTTAGAGGGGTTTTTGGGTAGTTGTTTATGAGTTGTTTAGAATGTGTTTGGCACCTCATTCGAGTCCATCTGTGTATGATTGGACCCGAGGGACCGAGGAGGCCATCAGTGTTAGCAGTTGCAGAGTCAGTTCAGCGTCTGCCAGAGGTGAGTAGGACTAAATTTAATCTTTTACTTTAAGAAATCAAATGCCTAAAGCATGTTCATGCATCATGATGATATATAGTAGGTTGATTGCACTAGTTTCACGAATATGACGCATTGCATAATATGATGTATATGATGATGTGGAGGGACCAAGGCGACCCCAATAGTTCTAGAGCTATTGTAAGACCTGGCCGGGCCGGGCATACAAATGATGTAAGACCTGGCCGGGCCAGGCATCCAGATGTTGTAAGACCTGGCCGGGCCAGGCATACTGACACTGGATGAATTTTTGGTGGTCATGTCCATCCTTGATGTGAAATGTTTGTGCTGTGACGCATTTCATGAAAGCATGTAATTAATGAACTGTTTTCTTTGTTTCTACTCACTGAGCTCTTTAGCTCACCCCTCTCCCCTAACCCCAGTTTTGCAGGTCAGAGGTAGGTCAGGAAGACGTCAAGGGAAAAAGTTATGCTTATGTAATAGTATTAGATTAGTGTTTTAGTGTGGACATGTATTGTAAACTGAGATAAGATATTGTAAGAGAATGTAAAGTAAAGTAAAGTTATGTTTATGTATTAGTATTGTGCTTGACCCTAAGACTTAGTTAGTCCCTTTTAATGCATGATGTATGTTATGTCAAATGTTGAGTTGTGTTGAACTAAACCGGTGGCATGTGTTGTTTACCACGCTATGGTAATTGATGAGGACCCTAGTGGAGGTCTTGTGTTTGTGGTTTGATGCATGCACAGATTATGTTTTGGTTTTTGGATGTAATTCCAACTTGATGTATGTTATGTTGACCCAGCTAGAGTTTTAAGGGCTCTAGTAAGGGGGTTCTTTATGTTTCCAGTTATGTTGCATACAGGTCAAGCTCAGTATTTACATCAGAAGTTGCAGTTTTTATGTTAAGTTTTGATCATGTATGGGATTTGACCAGGTGATAGGATGTATGTTTGGCTCGCTACGGGTCCCGGCGGCCTTAAGCCGATTTGGATCCTAGCGCCGGTAGCGGTTCGGAGCGTTACAGAGGGATATCGGTTTCCGGGCTGTTACAACCTTGCATTAATGTGGAAGAATCATGGGTCTGTTGTGGTTAGCTTTTTTTTTTTAATTTTATTAATTCGATTGTTTCGAAAGGTAATGTTCAATGGAGGTTTAATAGTTATTATAGGTTTCCGGAATCACAACGACGACGTCAGTCTTGGAATCTTATTCGAACTTTATTTCATAAAAGTTATTTTTCGTGGTTTTGTTCGAAAAACTTTAATGATTTATACTCGAGAGATGAGAAAGAAGGAGAAATATTTTTATCAAATTATCTTATACAAAAATTTAGACAGGCACTTGAGGAGTATTTTTGTCAAATTATCTTATACTGTAGTTTAATTTTGAATGATTATAAATGTTTGTTACACTCTAGAACTGATATTTCTATTAGATAGGTTCGTCGTAATGCTACTTTACTTACCCATATTTTGACTAAAAAATCTATCATGTATAATTATCTCTCTGTTTAGAATGATATCCCTCTTTATTTGAAAGAATTTTAATACAATAAGTAGTTTTATTTTTTTAAAAAAAATCTAATTTAATTCAATAATTATTTTTTAATTAAATTATATTTTAATTTTTAAATTTTAATATAATTAATAAATTAATCTTTTTATTTTTAAAATTAAATACTTAAATTTTTAAATTTTAATTTCATTTAAATTAAAAATTTTTTCATCAAAATAATCATTTAAAAAATCTAAAATATTTATAATACTTTAATTAAATTAAGAAATCACTTAAAAAATTTAACACTATATGCATTAACTTTTTTTTCTTAAAATTAATAAACATTAAACATAGTTATTAAATTTTATAAATAATATATTTATTATACAATCTCAATCTTATGAAACTATTATTATAAATAATTTTTCTTTTTTCTATCATCAAATTTTTTTTTTAAAATTGAATAATAGATATCCTCAATAAAAATTTAATAAATTAAAATCTAAAATTAAATCTGCAATATACTCGACTCAAAAGTATGAAATAGTTATCAATGAAATCATTGAAACCAATTGTAATAAAAAAGAAAGTACTTTTGAAACAAGTTTAAAACAGTACCAATGCTTGAGATTATTTATTGCGTGATGTTTGCGAAGTTATCAACGGATTCAAACCAATTCGATCACTCTATTTATAAAACTTATTTATAGTAAACAAAATAATAATAAAGTACATATAATTAAAAAGAATATCATTAAAATTTAAAATATTTTTTATTATTATATTAAAATTTAAAAATTAAAATATAATTTATTCTTATTTTTTTTAAGAAGAGTTATTTCTCTCGCCTTTGATTAAAACAAAAATGTAAAAAGTACAGGAGCAGCGCACGTCAGTCTCCAAATATTGGCACACGTCATTCCCGAAGTACAGTGTATAGTTGCTTAATCCTTAGGTAATGTTCAGACAGGTAGGCTCCACTTCATATGAAGACTTGTTTCCTATTGGCCGATCAATTCCACGTGGTACCCACCTCAGACTTTTAAGAATGTTCCCTTCCTTCTAGGAACCATCAAAGAAACCACCATCCTCACTCCTTCACTGGGATGTTCTCCCTGTGGCTCTAGCTCTTTCAGGCTCTCACTTTACTTGCTTCGAATACTTCTCTCTCTTCTATTTGCATTTCTAAGATGCGGGCTCTCGATTCTTTTGCTTGATTCAACCCATTTTGCTTATTGTTTCACAAAGAGGGTATCGAGCATTGATTCGATTCAACCCATTTTGCTTAGTCTTTCAGAAAGAGAATGAAGTATTGATTCCCAAAGGTGAGTGACATACTTCATTTCCCAATATTTACCATCAGTTCGTCTCACTTCTTTGAACTGATTGTTTCTTCTCCTAATTGTTCTTCCTTAGGATAGACATGGCAACTGCAATACACCCAAAACGATCAAATCCCGTTGGATATAGATTTCATCCAACTGATCAAGAACTGGTTGGGCATTTTTTGAATCGAAAGATTCTTTATCCTGATGATGAGAAGATGCCAATTGCTGAGCTCAAAGTTTGTGATTTTGAACCTTGGGATCTTTCTGGTAATAATTCATATCTTTTGCAATTTCCCCCCCTTGTCTCTGACATAGTATCATATTTATGAAGATTATTGCTTTTCATATGCAGATAAATCCAAGATAAAATCAAATGATCAAGTGTTCTATTTCTTTTGTCCCCGTGATTATAAGTATGCCCATAGCCGGAGGTCCAACAGGACTACCAATGCTGGGTATTGGAAGCCCACCGGTAAGCCTCGCAAAGTGAAAGGTATTGGTACAAAGAAGCCTATTGGTACAAAGAGGACTTTGGTTTTCTATAAAAAGGAACATCCTAAACCGGTCAGGACTAAATGGATCATGCACGAGTATGAATACATTCCACAGGTAATGCTAAACTTTCGCAGACTGTATACTAAAGACTCAAGAATTTGTGCCAGAAACAGCTAGTTTGTTTTTTGCTTGATGGATGTGTTTGGGAAATCATTTGATTGCTAATTTGAATTTTGTTAAAATTTTCCTACATTCTTGACAGATTTTGAGGTCACTAATGTTTTTGTCACCAATGAAAAGTATATCATAATGTCCTTGCTTATTCAGAAGTTAATATGATACAACTACGGATGTCATTGAAAGAGTTTAGCCTAGATTTAGTGAAATTCTCGTTTTGTGAGGTTTGGTTGTTTATAGCTTTTAGAAATTTGCTTTGGCTGGTAATTCTTTTCAATTTGAATGATCGATTTTGTGCTTCAACATGTGCAGGGGAATTTCCTCCTCTGTAAGTTGAAGGATAAGTCAAAGGGACATGCAAGGATTAGTGAGACAAAACAGTGGGCTTCAGCTTCTGAAAGTGTGTCGACAGTTGATTCATCATGTGGTGAATGTGCACCAAGTGACCTTATGGGTTCCAATGCTGAAGATCACAATGTGGATGAGATAACTGCAGGTGAACAGAATTGCACAGTGTCTCTTGATTTAGGAAATCTGGATCAAAGTGAGGTGACGGCTAATTCTGCTTCTGATGAAAGCGATCTAGGCTACCACTTGGCTTCTGAACCTGAAGATGAAAATCCAAATGAGATGACTGCTACATCAACCTATGAAAAATGTCAATTTAGCAGCCAATTGACTTCTGATATTGAAAATCATAATTCAGATAAGACAAGTGAGATATTAGTCTCTGAACAAGATGAATGGAGTCCCCATGCAACAACACCTGATTGTGGAAATCACAGCGCTTATGATACGACTGATATGTCAACACTATCATCGCCTTCTGTTTTAGAAATTAATGCAGCAGAAGCTCAATTTTTAGAGGTAAGAAGCAGCATCCCTCGCAGCTTTCTAGTTTTTCGTATTGGTGCATGAGAAAAAAAAAAAAACTCATGGTTATTATGTTTCTCAATATGATTATTTCTGTCGGTACAGGGTCCGCCAACCTTTTTCGATGAGTTGAAAGCATTGTGGGAGCCAAAAGACTTTCTTAACTCTGCACTTTTCTCACCTAGGAGGACTGAGGAAAGCCTGTTCTTTAGTAACTTTCTGCTTAGTGGAACAAGTTCTTAAGTAGTATGCATTCCATGAGAATGGTCCTCTTCCCCATTTTACTCTCTAACAAGTATTTAAACTGAGAATATATATAGTTTATACTTCTCTGCATATTTGATTTCAAATGTTAATTGAGCATCTGTACTTTGTCTAGCTTCATGGTAGATGTGTTTATGCAAACAATGTAATCCAGCACAACTTCCTGCTGGAATTGAGAGAGAGCTGAAAGTTGTGTGAAAACCAAGAGAAACAATAAAAGGAAAAGGAGTCTTCTGTTAGTATCATCTGTTTTCAAGTAATGAATATATATTTTGTCTTCTCTACTTTTCTCTTTTATTTTGTTAATATTTAGCTTTTGCTGTATCCTTTTGCATCTTGCTTATTCTCTCTTTTGTGTTGAGTGTTCAACCATTATCATGTGTTCAGCCATTGATCAAATTCTAACATTGGTATTAAAGCTTGAGCCTCTTGTCTATATTGGTAAAGAGACCAAATGGTCTGCTGATGACTTATTCCAAAATCATTTCCATTTGTTCTGTTAATGGTGAAGCATGGATTTATCAAGTATGTTTTTCTTCCTTCATTTTTCATGTGTCCAGGATGAGGAGTTTTGAATTTTTCTAATCGAAATATATTATTTAGTTTGTATGTTATGGAAAACTAAAAATTTATTAGTTGGTTTTTCAGTTAATTAGTTCTTCAGTTAATTAGTCTATTAATTTTAAAAAGTCTATTAATTAATTTTTCCGTTAATTTTTATTAAAATGAATGAGATATAGAGATTAAATAATAATTTTTTCTTATTTAATAAAATGATTAATCCGACCATTATGTCTATAAATTAGAATAGTAAACTAACATGGTTTTAAAACTGATGAGTTGTTTTTAAATAGTTCAAGTATGCAAATGTGCTATATTTGGAGTTAAGTTTTTTGGAAAAACACATTAATTTTGTTTGGATAGAAAAACTGAAAATCAAAAGCAGTACACCACACAGAGCCTGGGATAAGCGGCCAGCCCTGTAAAATCGTACATAATCCATGCAAAATCATGTTGTAGAGGTGTGGAAAGTAACTGGACTCCCGAGGAGCAGAGTCTCCCAATTGCACCAAGAACAAGTCTAAGAATGGGAAATTTAGAAAGCTGTTCTCCAACAACATGTTATAATTGATTTCCTTATTTTTTAAAGATGATTTAAATGATGGGGGTAGCTCTCTTGTTTTTCCTAGATTCTTTCATTCCATCCAATTGGATTTGGATATGGAACTTGTCTACGAAGGTTTAATATCTTCTGGAGATTTATTTTTTATTTAATTAGCATCAAATTAATTAGCAAGTAGAAACATTTTTTAAACCTTTTGGCATTTGAACGTGTAGCATAACCTAACTATTAAAAAAAATTGAGTTGATTACTTAAAACTTAGTAAAAAAGGTTTTGAATATAACTTTTTTTTCCCCCTTTATAGAGGTTTTGAAAGGGACACTTCGGATGATCCAATCTGTTGCAATTGTGAATATTCACTAATTACTATATATTATCATTTTAAAGACTAGAAAAGATTGTTTTTAAATTTCCCAAAACTATATTTTCATTACAAGTTTAGTCGGAGGTCCAATGTGAACTTTTTCAGTTAGGAAAAGAAATATTGATTTGATTAAAGTATTGTCTGAAAGAGAAACCATTGGTTTATAGACCCACTTGAATGTGCTTTACTATATGATAATTAGCGTACGGATTATACATGAAAATTTTGAGCTTCTGAAAGTTCGAGAATGTTCATGTTGTTTCCTAGGATTGTGAAGGAAGCTGGTGAAGATTGGGCACCAACCTTGGAGAATAAGTTGTGGGTTTTTTTTTGTTGTTATTATTTTTGTTAATATTCCATACTCTTTTAGGGCAGAGATACGCGTTTTTCAGTAGAGTAACCAGTCAACTGATTCTAATCCAAGTCATTCTTCAGAAACGAGCTTCTTATTGAAGCAGCAAATGACGATGCCTATTTAAGCTGTTAACTAGATAGATATAAACACACACAGTATAGCTTCTTATTCTTCTTCTTTAGTCAAGTGTTCTCACTTTTCAGCTGCACTTAATTACTTACTCTGCTCCATTTCAAGTTTGTTGCCTCTACTCCATTTCATTTTCAGTTTCCTAAATCAAGCATTGCATTTTCTTCTCCATTCATGCATTACTAACGTACGTTTCTGTCTTGTTTTAGACAAAAGCGCGTGAAAGATGGACTCTGGAATTGGATTCAGATTCTATCCAACCGAGGAAGAATTGGTGAATCACTACCTGAGGCTCAAGATGCTTGGCTATGATGATCAAGTCCAAGAGATCCCGGAGGTTAATGTCTTGGATTTTGAACCGTGGGATTTGCCTCGTAAGCTTACCAATATATATATATATATATATATATGCTTTTATTTCCTTCATTGATTACTTTCTCCTTGCGCAATATTAAGTTATCGCAAAATTGCAGGTATCCAGCATCCACAGGCGGTGATAGCTAATAATTCGAATGACCAAGTGTGGTATTTCTTTTGCCCTCGTAATTACAAGTACTCAAATAGCAATCGGGCCAAAAGGACAACTAATGGTGGATACTGGAAGGTCACAAGCAAGGATCGTCGTATCAACAAGAATGGTATAAAAAAGACTTTGGTTTTCTATCAAGGTCGTTCAAAAGGTGTCAAGACCAATTGGGTCATGCATGAGTACAATCCCACTTTCGGCTTCCGAACCCAGGTAAAGAATTATACCTGCTGTCCTTTGTACGACATCGTTCTAGTTATACTTCGTGGCAAATATGATGCAGCATTTCACACAGTATGTATCAATATTTGTGTAGAGGGATTTCGTTCTTTGCAAGTTAAAGAGAAGGCCAGATGATGCAGATGATGTTCCAACCCAGGAAGCAGGTGGATCGAGTACCGTGGTGGCTTCTGCTTCTGGAAATAATGCGACAGATGTAAGGAGTAGTACATAATTACGTACATGGTTGATGGTTTTACGTAGTGAAGAAGCTATTTAATAACTTGAGCTCACTTTTCTCTTTTCTTGTGAAATGCAGGAAGACTCTCAGCTACAAGCATACGTGGATTCATTCGGTGGCATTAATGAGAGAGATTACAATCTTAACTCTGCAATGCAGTGGCCGACCTACTATTATAACTAAGAATTTATATGGGTATTTGAAAGCTGTAGCTGATGCAGTAGGTGGTTTTGATTTCTCGTTAGATATGACAAGAAGCTCTATCCAAATGCAGCATCCGCAGTTAATTGTAGTGTAGCTACGTAATTAGGTTTTCTTCTTACAGTTTTATATGTATTTCATGCTTATTTGTTCGTACCATGTAAACCTACAAGGGTACCTGCATTTGGTCTGTGTACCTCTTTTATCATCAAGTTATAAAAACTATGTTGCATGTTTATTATATCTTGGATCCACAAGCAATACAATATCTCAAAATGGGTATGTGCTTAAATATATAATTGAAGTGAAAAATCATAAAAGCATAAACATAATATATTACCAATCATGATAATTTCCTGTAAACAAAAAAAAAAAACGATCATGCTAACAACAGCAGTGGGGCAGCCATGCAAGCGAAAATTGAGCTTGTTCATATATTGACTGTTTGATGCAAGAGCTAGATTTTGTCGCATTCAACATGTGCAACATCTTAGCCATTTAACATGTTATCGAATTCACAAACACTGGGAGGCAATAGAACTGGAGATCAGAACTCAACCCCTAAATTTGTCTGCAGAATAAAGAAGCAGTGGTATCTTGAAAAGGCAACCTGACGTCTCTTTCTTTTGACCCACCAAAATATACGTGACCATTCGTAGCTGAACAGTGAACAAAATGATGTAAAATGCACCCATCCTACAGTTTGATTGAATTGCGTTGTATTAATTAAAACAAGAAAGAAGCTAGGAAAAAGAAAAGAAAATTTACAACCTATTAAAAAATAAAGCTTTATTGAGAGCAAGTTTCAAAAATTATTCAATTTAGCTTAGTTTGACATGATTTAATAACTAAAAAATATATATATGTAACTCACCTCTAGGCCAGGTTAAAGTTTCCACTCTCACCCCTACTAAAAAAATTCAATTTACAAAATTAATACAAGGATTATATATATTAATAATTATCTAACTACATAAAACACATTGATATTGGGATTCATTCATTTAATATTTAAATTAAAATGGCAATTTTTTTAAAATATTTAAATTTATAAAGATTATAATAATTAATATATAAATTAATAAATATTACTATTAATTTATCGGTAAAAATAAAATTTGGTCATTCATATCAGTGATTGTATTGTAATGTTGTTTAGTGTAGTTTAAAGTCTTATAAATTAATCAAGTTAAACGTATGTAATTTTTATTATTTTTATGAAAATTTAAAATATAATTAGAAAATTTTAAAATAAAGGACAATTAATTTTTATTTTTTTACATGACATTAATTATATAGTTAATTTCTATTTAATTATTATAGTCTTCAAAATTTATACTGAAATTTTAATTTAGATATTTAATAGACTAAAAATATAAATATGCATTTAGTCTAACTCATCCCTGAAAACCAACGGGTGCTTAAAGACTTACTATAAAACTCTCACAAAAAATGGGATCGTAAGTTTTGATGGCAACTTCTTAGAAATAGCTTCGTTTCCTGGTATCATGACGTATGGACAGAGAGAGAAAGACCCAAAATGGCGGGGGCCTCCCTTTCCATGGACCAATGAGTGAATCTCAAGTAAGTAGAAACTTTGATCAGGAGAAGAAAAAGAATCTTGTCAAGTCAATGCCATGCGACTTTTTGACAACTCCTCAGTGAAAGATGCAGAAGAACCATGATAATGGAATGAAGAAATCCTGTTTCAGGAAGAACAATTAAGAGAGCTGGTTCTTATTAGAGCTGAACCAGGGATACGTTTCTATTCCTTTTTCAGTTTTTTTTCTCCTCCCTCTTCAGGTCCTTGCTTATCGTGTACAGGCTCCTCCCCATTTTGATAAAAAAATAGCCTAAGCATTTCCCACTGAGGTAGTTGAAGAGTTCGATGGCGCACGACTCAAACTGCGATATCACAATGGATGAACATTTTGATACCCTTCATGAAGAGGGACGTCCTTCTTCTAAAGTTGGATTCAGGTTCCATGCAACAGATGAAATTAACTCCATAATAAAACGAACGGCAATGATTCCCTTGTTAATAGTATATCATTGGCGAGATTGATCTCTGCCAGTGCAGAGCCATCGGATACACCTAGTAATGCAAAATTAGATCAATATCATATTAACTAAACTCTTTTTTTATTATAAATATATACCATATTTTTGCAGTCGAAATCAATCCCGATTCTTTGCTTATGTGCTAGTATCTGTGTCTACAGACCATTCCCTAATTTCATAAAAGCCCTCACTAAATGAATTTCAGCCGTAAACGAGCCAACAGAACAACTGAGGATTGGGTTCTGGAAAGATTCAGCAATCGTTCGCATCATTAGAGCTAAGTAGACTTGAGAAAGAAATCTAGAGCAAGAAGAGCTTGGTTATATTTTGAATCGGTTCTTATTTGGTCAATGATGATAGACGCCTACGCACCCGGCATGGCCGAGCCCACATTATGATACATAGACCTACTTTACATGCAAATCCAGACTTTATTTTGACGAGTCGAACTAGGCTCAAGGCTACACGTGGGAGGTTCAGCTCGATTAACCTGCTGAACCCATGGGGCAACAAATCCCCTTAAGTCTGGGATCGTGTCCACATAGCACCGAATGAAATTAAATGACTGTCTGACAATGGTAAAGGACGCAGTACATCTATATGTACGGTCAAATGTGACTATGACGGGAGATACGAGCGTAAAACGGCGGTTACACGTCACTAGAGGACAAAAGAGAAAAGGAATAAAAGAAAGCAATGGGGAAGAATGGACCAACCTTACCAAAATACACTTTGACCCTACCCTTTACTAGATCTCAGATATCAATTGGCATTGTCTGTGGGAACAAAGGAGATCTTTTCCTACCACCTGAGAGCATGTCTTGAACTATAAGACATTTATGGAGTTGTAGACCCAGTCGAATGTCTTGATGTGTAAGGTCTTTCCCACCACCTTAACAGAACCAGACCGGACATGGTTTAACAGGTTAGAGGCAGGAAGCATTAAGAATTTCATAGACTTGGCCAGTGCATTCATTAGCAGATTCATTGCAGGAGTTCTTGCAGAAAGAAGGACGAGCTATTTAGAGACTGTTCGATAGAGGAGGAATAAATCCCCAAAGGAGTATGTCGCCAAGTTTAACTCTAAAGCTTTGCAGATTCCCGAGATAGATGAAGGGAGAGCAGTAGAAGCCATGCAAAGGGCATAACCTCCCTAGAGTTTTTAGAGTCGCAGTGCAGAAAACCCCCCACTTCCCTGTCGGAGCTAATGAAAAAAGCAGAGAAATACATACGGCAAGATAACGCCTTGACGACCAGTCAATTTACCAGGGACGACAGAGATAGAGGAAGGATTGGGGAGTACAAGAGACAAGACAGGACAGAGAGGAGATAGGATCGGGGACCGGAGGCATTAAACAAACACCGAAAGGAGAGAAAGGATCAGAGACCTTATCAATCCCGGCTCCCCGCCGAGATCACTCCCCTGAACGTGTGCAGAGCCGAAGTGCTCGTGGTAGTCCAAGACAAAGATTTTGTATAATGGCCCAAGCCCATAAAAGCAGAGGCAAGCAGAAGGGACCTGAATAAATACTGCCAATACCACAAAACACATGGTCATGACACGAACGACTGCTACCGGTTAATAAACGAAATAGAAAGGTTGATTAAGAGAGGTCACCTCCGAAATTTCGTGGAAAAGCCAGAGGACCAGAGGAAACAACAAAATATGGTTGGGAAAAGGCCCAAAAGACATATCGGAGCACCAGTAAACGATGACTCTAGCGAAACAATCAACATGATTATAGGAGGGACTAGAGGCCGTTTGAGTCAGAGAGGGAAGAAGAGAGGTAGAAATGAAGATGAAAGCAGCGCAAAGATAATGCAGGTCTCTGAGCACTCACCAGTAACATCTCCTTTTCCTTAGAGGATGCACAAGGAGTATAGATGCCCCACGCTAGGAAGATCAGGCCCTAGCTTTGTTAAATCCCGATATATGGGCCTACTTTACATGCAAGCTCAAGCCTTACTTTGATGAGCCGGATTAGACTCAAGCCTATATGTGAAAAGCCTAGCTCGATTAACCTGCTAGACCCGTGGGGCAACAAATCCCGTAACACCCGAGATCATATCCACACGGCACCGAATGGAATTAAATGACCACCTAATAATGGTAAAGGGCACAACACATCTATACATACGGCCAAGCGTAACTATGACGAGAGGTACGAGCGCAAGACGAAGACGACAATTACACGTCACTGTAGAATAAAAGAGAAAAAGAATAAAAAAAGCAGTAGGAGAGAAATGGAATAAACTTACGAAAATATATTTTAACCCTATCCTTTAATAGACCTCAGACATCAGTCAAGAACAAGAGCTTAGTCCTCATCGTGTACTGCTCATATTTCACTATCAGTAACCGCATCACGGAGACTTGGACATCTTTTCTTTTTATCGTGTTATAAAATCAATTTTAGAGTTAGCAAAAGCTAAAGAATATTATGGACAAATAACAAGTTAACAAAAGGAATGGGAAATGTAACTGAACATGAGCGAAATTCAACCCGAGCCCTTTTGAGTTTCAAGACTTCAGTTTTGGCTAGTTTGCTATTGGAACAAGACATCATCTTAGAATGGATCGATCCCGAACGACATCACCCAAAATCTAGCAACGTCACAGCAGAAAATGGAGCAACTGCAAAAGGGAGTCTAATGCAGAGCAAATTTGTTGGGCACATCCAAACACAAGCGAGAACTGCCCTTGTTATGCCTTAGGAGTCTACCCAGTGATGCATTGAGTACCACTTGGTACTTGAAAATTCCTATAATGTCCTGAACCTCACTGTTGAATTGAAACTACTATGTGAGTTGATGCAGTCTACTTCTGTACATGTCACAGATTGGTTTCTTTCAATAGGTTGTGTTTGAAGGAAATGACCGAGTCATAAAATAAAATTTAACTTACAAATGAATTGTACTTGTTTGATTGGGAAGACATACATCACAGATGTTTCAGTGTTAAGACTTGATGGTATTGCAGCAAGGGCACCTGAGTGGCGAGCAACTTCAAGGCATGTGCACAGAAGCAGGCCCCAATGCATTTACTCGTAGCTGACCCAGTAAACACTGTTTCAAGTAGGAAAAAAATGTCCATCAGAAGGTCTGATACATCCATTTAAGCTTTCCAAACCATTTCAACCATGGCTAATCATATGCTCACAAACACATTCTACCAACTATTTCAGATCAATTGCAACAGACCATGTTTCCTTGACTTCCCTATCGTTATCCAACTTTAATTTGTTTGAATTAATGCACTGAACTTTGCAATAGTGCTTCAACACAGTCCGATTGTATGTCCAATGAGATCCTAGCCAAAAGGAAGCATATGCCATTCACTGCAGTTGACTTCTTTCAGCTGCTAATTCCATGAGCTCCTTTCACATCCTGCAAGTTCCTATTATATAATAAGCAGATGCATGAGATAGCAAACCAAAAAAACATTTATTTTTTCAACTTTTTTCTTATTATCAGAACAGGATGAATCATCAAATTCAACAAGTTGCAGAATTTTCTTCAGAGTAAATCAGCAGAATTTTAAATCTGAAGTTAGCACAGAAAGGAAATATCACATGTAAACAGTTGTTACCCTGCCCTTCAAGTCTTGTAAGTTGAAACAAAGTTAACAAGCATCATTATGCTCCTGGTAATATGCAACTACATCTAGAGGGAGGACTTTGAGTAAGAGTTCCTCAATAATTGGGAGTCCAGGTAACAGATTGGGATAATGAAAGAATGTAGAAACCATGGCCATTTTTTACCTATTCTCACCTCTGCTTATGAGGTTGTTCTGCCTTGAGAAATAAAGAATGCTGCGGCCTTTTCCTCCTGAATTTCATTTGCTTTAGAAACACTAGTGCTTCCTTTTGGAAGGTTTTCCAGCCATTTTGTCCACAAGGTTATGTGGTCGCCACATCAGAATTCTGTTGAAGGTTTTTCAGTCTGATGGGGGACCAGAATGAAACACTATTGCAAAGTTCAATGCTTGTCAAAAAAAAAAAAGGAAAAAAGAAGAGGAAAAATCTGTAACCAACTGAAGAAATGCAAACAAAAGTTTGGCAACTTCAGCCCCACGGCAAACTAATAGACACGTTCAATGACCTCCAGTACAACGTACTATATTATTTTCAATGGGAGCACAACAGAGTTCATAAAGAAATCTGTGGACCATATAAACATAGATAGGAAACTAAGGAATTAAGAATTGAGAACAGAAACAACTAATATGGGAATTAAAATTACTAGAATGCTTTCATACTATATTCTAATGAAAATATTTACCTAATCCATTCAATTGTGTGAGAAAAACTCTATACTGAGAGAAATATGACAAACATATTTAAATCTAATGTATACAACATGCATGTCATATGCTACAAATGGAATTGACTGCAATATTTCTAGAATTCAAAATCCATATTCAGAAAACATTATCAGGATCACGCAACAGATCAATTTGCAATCCAAGCTTGCAGCACAGAAGTAGACAAAACAGTCACACATGTTAACAATCCTTTTTGTGTCGAGAAAGAGAAGCATAACATAGAAATATCAACTGGTAAGACAACATTGTCAAATCTAGGGTACAGAAAATTCATAAGTCTAAGTAAATACATTGGTAGCTGACCTTTTATCGCTACTACATTGGAAGATAAAACGAATAAATCAATTATGAAAATCACAGAAGATGGAAATTCCCAGACCTGTAGAATACATGTCCAAAATTAGATTGAACTGAACTACAAGTATATAGTAGAGACCGAGCCCCTGGCCAAGAAGACCACAAAAAAGTAAAAGTGTTAAAGCCACTAAATGTTCATTGTTAAATTTGGACCAGACCTAACTCACCCCAAAAGCTAGCTCAAGGGGAGGAGTGTCCATGGCCCATGTAAGGGGCATATTACCCTTTCCACAACCGATGTGGGATTCAACACACCCCCACACTCAGAATTTTACTGGTGCGTGACATATTTTAGGAGGCCCAACATCGGATGGGAGGCTCTGATACCATATTAAATTTGGGTCAGGTCTAACTCACCCCAAAAGCTAGCTCAAGCGGGAGGAGTGCTTATGCCCCATATAAGAGGCATATTACCCCTTTCCATAACCGATGTGGAATTCAACATTCATGTTGCAAAGAAATATTAACTATACCATCATGGCAACGAGAAACATCTTGAAGTAACTTGAAACAAGGATTGCAAGCAACATATCTCCACAACTGAAAAATGTAGGAAAAATAAGAAACATTAGAATCTCTTTTTTTTTCTTACACTTTTTTGGTGGTGCAAACTAACTAGATAGAAAATATTAGTAACTAAATATAGAAATCTAAACAGCAGTGTATACAATGTTTCAAGGTTGGATATAAAAAATGTACCTTCTACTTTGCATAAATTAGCCAATTTATTCAAGTCTTATAGTTATAGACAGTTCTTTCACTCACCTTCCCTCATAAAAATATCTCTAAATTCCTATTTTTTGAGAGGTCTCTCAAACGATCTTTTATTTTCTTACTTGTTCCCATCATTAATCTCAAGATCCCAGTTTCAAATGAATCCAACAATAGATAATCATTTTTTAAGAAGTCAGATTTCTCTCAAGACTACTTAACACTTCATCCATCCAAATTTATCTGTTGGTCACACATAACATACTTGACAAAAGAGGATTTTGCTACTAATTTATGATCAAAGATTGCTAGTTGACACTTAATTTCGGCCAAACTCCAAGGAACCATGTGGCACTTAGTCCTACTGAGGGCTAAGCCAGCCTCTAATTGTACTAAGATAGTTCAACGAATTGGGTTGAACTAAGGAAGTGAGCACAAATGGGAAGCAAGGGTTACGTTAGAAGGAAAAGAGTGCACAAAGTGTTGAAAATGGGAAGCTTGTATTACACTAGAAGATAATCTATAAAATGAATTGCAAACATGAAAAATGTTACTAATGAACCATAGTCTGCATATTGCCAGCCCAACATGTATGTGAAGAGGGGGAAAAACCTTGAAAACTAACTGTTTACCTGGAGAATCCAACTGAAATCTTCAGTAAAACCCTTGTTGCGAGAACAAAAACGCAAAGGAATATAAGGTTTCCAACAAAGACATCCATGAATATCTAGAATAGACAAATAGTAGAGCTGAATTGTCAATGTTACATGTGATTCAGACCTTTAAACATAAAAAACAAAAATTTATCTGCCTTCCTTTAACAGTACTGACCTGTTGCGATCTCCAAACCAATGAAGGAAAGCTCAAGGCAGAACTCTGCTCTTCCTTATTTCGCAGCAAAAGAAGACTTCTATCTTGAATTGTTAAGGCAGTCAATAAATAGTTTATCTATCACAAGTTTATAGAACTGCTGACATGATGAAACAAGAATATCATCTAAATAAAATGGATACAAGCATCAAAAAGAAGAAAAGTGACGGTAGACTTCCACAACAAGCCCTGCAAAGCAGCCCCAAATTACTAACAAATAACAATACTTTCTTCAGCCCAACATAAAAATTTGGACAGAAACTACATAAATTACATCATGGAACACTAAAATCAGGACCAAATAAGCCCATATAAAATCTATAAAGCATTCTGTGCAGATACACTACAAAGGATGTCGAATCAAGATATTAAGCTTGCAAATTCTACTTACATCATATAAACAACAATCAAAGTGAGCAGCTTGTACCTCTAATTCTACAGTTTGTTGATTAAGCACATTATAAAGAAGATGTCTATACGCCTTTGGCTTGTGCAGAATTAGATCAATCAGAATAATCTGCATACATTCACCAACAAAAAAATCCACTGAGCCAACGTACAGAGGTAAAGCAATTAAAGTAAAAGAAAAATCAAAAGGTATCAAATACCATGAGTTCACATTCTATATACTCGTCTGCAATTGCTTTGCAATTCTCCTATTTAAAAAATAAATAAGAGTTAATTGAAAATTGAGAGAAGAGAAAATAAAAACAAAAACAAAAATATTATTATTATTAAAAAAAAAAATCTCTACGCATTTCATGAGTCGAATGTTTCCCGGGGAGTATTGCACAAACAGTGTTTTGATTCCAAATCCACACTGTACGCATCTGTACTTCATCTCTTCTCCCCCTGCTCCTCACTGAGAAGCTTTTCCTCCTAATAGTTTCCCTTCTTTAAGCAGACGATTAAACACGGGCCTAAAGGCTAAAACCCTTAAACTATCAAAATCCAAAAAAAGCCTAAAAAGCAGATCGGTCCATGTTTCTTTTACTAGCTGAGCCCAATGGAAACGTAATTTCTTTTTTATTTTTTTTTAAAGCACATAATTTCCATTTTAGTATAATTAAAACACGAATTCGAGATTTGGTGTATATTACTAAATTAAATTGATTAGTAAATCAAATATAGAGAGATATTCTTAGAAAAAGGACCTAATTTAATAATGGGTAAAATTGTATTGTCCATTCAACGGGGATAAAGCAAAAGGAGGAAGGGATTCTTATGCAATATTTTCAGTAGCTCAGCATCTTATTCTCACATTAGTTTAGTAGATACAAAAATCTACTTATATTGTGTAATTGCATAGACAAATCTCATTATTATATACTATAATATATAATTATAATTAAAAAAATAAAATACCATAAAATGTAATATTATAACACTTAAACTCTATTCAGAAATATTAATTATTTTAGTAGCTATTAGTTATTATGGTAGTAATTAATCAAATATTAAAAAAAATATTTTTATAATTTATTATCTCAATCACTGTATAATATTATTTTGATTTATATTATTTTTAAAATTAATATGGAAAACAATTTAATCGTTAAAAGTGTTCAGACTAACTTTATTATAATATAAAATAAGTAATTCACTTAAGAAATTGAGCATAGATTACATACAGACAGATAGTATAAAGCCTGATAGATAGAAAGATCTACTCAATTATGAAATATATCAATTTAACTTTTAAGTTTAGATCTGAAATTGGTCAAATAATAAATGTATTTAGTTAAATTTTAAAATTTTCATTTCCAAACTCCGATTTTCATTCTCTTATTTTGAAAAAAAAAAATGGATGTTTTCCACTCTCCAGGCCTGGAGACAAAGACATGAGGTACACGAATCCAGCGAAATGAGCCACAGCAATTCCTCCTAGTGTCCAGCATATGTGAGTGAGACATCACCATCTTATCAAATTCATGTAATAAAGCAAATGCCGATGAGTGTTCAGACTTCTTATAGTGTGACAGAAAATTTTGGCTGTTTCTTGAAGAGCGTCCATACAGCACACCAACACAAGAGTAGCCAAATGGATCGTTAGCTGCATTACCGTTTAGTAGAAATGAGATTTAAAGCTATGTTAATTAAATTGTAAGGCACCACTTGGATTTTTTTATATTAGAAATAAAAAGTCCTAGCTCTATCACCCTCTCTCAAGGAGAATACTGGAAAGAGGTAGCAGGGGTGGATTATTGCAGTCTGATTAAAATGAAAATGAAAAAAGAATTATTGCTAAGTATTGGGTAAGAGCCAAAACAAGGTAGAATACACATAGCAACCATAAGTCTGTTAAGTTATAGTAACAGTAAATGAGAGGAAACATGTACAGTGAGTGAAGCTGATTCTCTCTCATGTTATTTTCATATCAAAGAAAGCAAATACAAGCTGTAGCCGTATAGAGCCAGATAAAGAAAGCATGCGGGTACTATTTAAGTTATTATAAGTATTGGATCGATATCCACATAATGCATAAATACAAGAACGTGGTCCATGCAAAATTAATAAATAAATAAATAAAACCAACGTTAGCTAGTGAATGTGTGTTGTACAATGCACGCAAATCTGCAAAAAAATTTTGAGACAAGAAGATAAAAAAAGACCCAAATAAAGGAAAATGGGAAAGAAACTTTCTTTTCTTTTGTACCTTACTCATGTGCCTTCTTTCATATCATCCATTATTGCCTATTAAACCTAACCTATATACAATCTCTTTATAGGCCGGAGGGAGGGCTTCAATTTCAAGATTTTGAGCGTAGGAATCTTGTGGCTGAAATCAATAATCTTCATTACAATAATTGGACCATGTTTCTCCTATAGTAACTATCTATTATATTTATGTTTGAGAGATGCTTAATTTAATTTTCTTAATTTTACAGTGGGATTAAGCAAGTTGATATGCCCAGATTTGTGTGTTGCTTCTGCAATTTCATGTTCTCTCTTTCAAATCCAAACTTGTGTTGTGCAATGCGTCCGGCCATAGGGCTTTTTCTAGTAAATTCCTCTCTCGATGCATGCTACTGTAGCATCTCACGAGCAGAGGTCAGTGGAGGCAATAAATAGCCTATTGTGTATGTGTATGTGCATGTGGGCTATTCATTATTCTTCTTCTTCTTCGTCTGTTTCTTGTCATTATCCACCTTCGGCAGCTTAATTGCTATTGCTGCTAATGTGTACTGCTTAACTTTAACCTAGAAAAAGTTGGGTAAGCTAATTAAATCAAGTGTTTCTATTCCTCTTCACTTTGTCTTTGTGCATATAATATGAAATGGATGAAACGACAAGTTTTAGCTTCAACAGCGTAGTCAGTTTTCATCAGCTAGCGAACTTCACAGCTTTGCCATTCTGATGATTTAGAAAAGAGTCCCTCTCTCAGCTCCTCCATTTTTAATTTCCATTTTTAATGTAAACCAGAAAATAATGAAATAATGGGTTTGAAACGTGTTGATCACTGAGTGGATTAGCAGATTCCTCTTTCGTTATTATAGGCAAAATGGGAGGATTTCTCTTGTGATGGTTGAATCCCATTTAAGGGTGCCCCTACCTTCCCAGTAGTACAATTCGTTCCTGGATCTCTGGTGTCTCGGTCTGACCTACATACAGTAACAAACTACGCATATGCAGTGATCTTAAATTAATTATCAACATCACAGCTTCAAAGAATCATGGACTGCTGAGTTTATGTCTTTTTTTTATATAAGCAAATCATTTTTACAGATAAAATATCTATTAGAAACCTATATGTCTCATCCAAACTTCCCCAAGACATTCATCCGAGGATAAATGTCTCATTTCTTGCAAAAAATTGAACATACCCATGAACTACTAGCTAGATTGCATCGTTCCATCTAATGCCTGCATAATAAGGATCAAAGTTACTGCATCACCTGGCAATCTCTTAATTTGTTATATTTTTTGTTAGCATTGCATATACATTAAGAGTGGGAAATCAATGAAATAAGACTTGTAATTAAAACATATAAATCCTCCGAGTTTTAAACTCATTCCATAAGCCTACAGGAGGTGTATGTATCCCGACTGTGGCTGGACTAATCACCCATCGCCTCTTGAAATACCTCAGAAATTCTAAACAGCATGTCTTCATTTGAAATAAATATAAATTAATATTATATCATATTAAAATACCATCTATCCAAATTTACATATGAATCTCATTATTTTAGCCTTGATTAATTAGTATGGAAATTGCATGGGAAAATAATGAACAAGTATTACTATTCAATATGTATTGATTGGCTAATTCACCTTGGGAATCATGATCATGCCTTTTGTTTTTGTTGTCCAAAATGAACTTCTCCATATGGAAATTGTCTTGGATTGGATTTAATAGTAAACTCAAGTCAATATATAGCTCAGTTGCCCAAAATATATTTTCTTTTTTTTTTTTTTGTAATTTTCTTTTATTCACAGAAAAAATGTATATACTATCTTTATTAGTTGGTGAGATATAGTAGAAGGAATTAAATTAAATCAGAAGTGTTTTAACTATTTTGTTAATCTCATTCTACTTCATTAGAATTTGTTTTTCTGATATTATGTAGATAATAGAATTAAATCATTGTAATAATCATCAATTTATATTTTGTTTTTGTTTAAATATATGTATAAGTATTTTTGGTGGCATACATATTTTATGGAGAAAATTATTAGCCAAACTAACTCTCATAGGTAAATAGAAGATTTTATGTTTTCATGCTTTGAGCTTCATATATATAATATAAGCTTCTCAATTAAAGAATTATGTATTAGATTCTTTTAATTTTCCTTTTTTAAATTTTCATTAATTTAAGTTTCAGGTATTTTCTTTAGTATTTAACATGAAATATGGCGAGTAAATACACATACCATAAAACAAGACTTGGAGGAAATCTACCCTTGAAGGAAAATTCCAGCTTTCAACATAACTGTCTTCACCACAGACTAAGTTTCCTTCATAATAGATACTGTCTGTGAAGACGCTTACTTTAAAGCAGCACAGCTTTAGAATGACACAAAAGAAAAAGACACTATAAATTAAATTCCTTAATCAGAATACGGTGGTTAGATCCAATAAAGAATCACATGATAGAATTGGAAAGCTTAAGGAAGATAAACTCTTTCTGCCTGGATTTATTATAATTTTATAGTACCAGAAGTATTTCAACTATTATTCAAGCATAGCCAAAATTAAGAACAGCATATTTCTGAGAAAAAATAGCTATATGATCTAAGGTAATAAGTTTCAAGAGCATAGAAGTTTTAGCCAAATAAGGGTAAAGATTTAAATTAAAAACTAGTAACATACACAAGAGAAGGCAATAGTTAATTACAATTTCAGCTGGCCTACAGCCAGTGCAAATAGCTTGGTAGTAGTAAGGAGGTGAAGTCTTAGGTAACCATAAGATATCAAATTTAACCATCATGTAAAGAGATACAGACTAATATTACAGAAGATTTTGATACAGAAAGTGATTTTCAAAAGCCACTAAAACAAAGATTGAGTAGAATCCAGTATTGATTGAGGATTACCTGATATGAGAAATCTCTTTCAATATATAGGACTTTTTGTGGGTGTGCTCCAATTAATCCAGATTTCCAGACAGGAAAGTGGCTGCAAAAGAGAGAACATGAATTACCGAGAAAGATATGGGAAGTAGCTATAGCTAACTGTGTTTTATGAGAAGCATTTATTGGATAATGTTAAAATACTTGGTAAATAAAAGTTGGAGAGTAAGAATACAGAAGCTACCTTTTACAGCGCTGCAAACTTTTCTGCACATCACCTGCAATCCTTCCCTCTTAACTAAGCAGCAGCAGCAGCAGCAGCAGCAGCTAGCCACAACTTTATCCTAGTAAGGTAATAGGAACAAAAGAGAGAGAAAAGAAGAAAGAGACTCTAATATTGCATTCTCTCTCTCTCTCTCTCTCCATATATTTCCATCCATCGTCTCTAACAATGTACCATATGATCACTGTCATAGAGAAAGAGAGAAAGTACAGTTGATATCTAAGGAGGGGAAACAAATGTAACCCAAACAAACTGGGAACTGGGAAGAGACCATCCAGCATGTATACAGATATCGCCAAGTTCCAGGCTCTACTGAAGAGGAAAAAATATCAATCAATAAAATTAACATGATGAAAATGTGCTCAGATTAAATTATTTGTATATAAGTGTGTAATAATTATACACAGTTTATTAAACAGGAATGGAATATGTAGATATTGCACTGCAAACTCTTTTGCTAGCCCTCCACAAACTCCAATCTCATCAGGTAACCCTGATGACGTACTAACAATAGAACAACTTAAAGGAAGAAGGGAACTTAAGAAACCCAAAAAGGCTGATTTTTTTTTATGAAATATTCAGTGCCCATATGGCAAAATTAGATGTAGAGTAGCCTACTCACAAAAGAAATGTTATATATATATATATATATCTCTAGCTTCTTCACTTGATCGATATATGTGTCATCATCAAAGATCCAGATCAAAAGATAAGGAAGTCTTTCCTTTCTTTGAAAACTCGGCTTCTTGCGTAGTTGCCATTGGACCGCTACTGGGTAGCCTTGACTGTGGAGGTTGAAGAGATGAAGCAGTTAAATGAGGCGAGAATGAACCCATGGTTGTGCTGCTGCCATGTGCTTGTATGGTCCCAGAAGAAGAAGAAAAAGAAGAACGATCGTCTTGTGTGGGACACTCCACGTTTACACCGAAGAGCCTCAGCCGCTTTCCCACACTTCTACCGTGAACAACTGGTACTGAATCAATCACTATTGGGGCTTGACCTCCTCCTTGTTGATGCACTGCCCCAATTGGCAGTGCCCCTGCTGGCCTTAAGTAATACTGGCCCTGTTGATTATAATGATATTGTTGATGATAAGGTTGATGATGAATACCGTAACTCAAATGCTGGAATTGAGGTTGTTCATATGGTCGTGCAATAGACGACAAAGGCTGAGGCAACGAGTAGAGCCTGCCCCACCTCAACGACTGTGGGAAGTGTAGCTGATTTTGCAGCTCTAAATGTGCAAAAGATGTTGGATCTGGTGCATTAGGCCTGCGTCTCCAGTCTATGTACAAACGGTGCTTCCCTGACTCACCAACGCCTCGCTGAAATGACACGATATCGCCTGGATCAAGCTTCTTTTCCTTAACGAACCGGCTCCACCCTTTGGTCATCACATAGCTCTGGCTACTGTTCCAATAAGAGTACCGGAATCGCCACGGCTTGCCGTTCCGGTCCTCAAAATTCAAGAGAAGGCCTTTCTCGTTAGATGTTGAGTCGAGGGGAAAGTACTTCTCTGCGTGTTGCTTTGGTATCACGAGCCTGTTTAGCTTGCCTACATCGCTTGGGGTCACAACTTTATCAAACATATGCTCTCTCTCGATAGGCTGCTCATGAGTAGTACCACCGGTATTAACAGTTCCGTTGTCGTTTCCCAGTGTTAGGTCCATAAGCTCTAGCCTCTTGTCAAAATTGAGAGATGATGATTCGCGGCTTTTGTATTCTTGTTGAGACTCGGATGACCCAAGCCATAGGTCCTGGTGTTGCGGCAGAAAATTTCTGTACTTGGTGGAAGAAGAAGATGATGACGAGGGAGAAGAAAAGGGGAGCTTGTTCGGCGTCATCTCTTCTTCCTCCTCCCCTTCTTCTTCCTCTTCTTGCTCTTCTTTATCACAATATACTCTTCCTTGTTCAACAAAGTTCATGATGACCCACCTCGAATTCTTGAGCTTGTTATTACAGAAGATCTTGAAGATCATAAAAATCCAACCACAAGAAAAGAAAAAAATGATGATGGGGAAAAGAAAGTAAAGGAAAAGTTGGGAGAGGACTTTAATTATAGCGAAATGAACCAAAACGAGGGCTCACCTGTTAAAGATTTTTTTTTTTCTTGGTAGGAAGATTTTGCTTCAAGATCTGTGAGGCCACGAGAGAAGCAAAAGGAAGCTGTCTCAGTACCACCAAGCGGACGGTGCCTTCTTCTTTGACCAAAAATAGCACTCCAAAACCCTAAACAAGACAAGCCACGGATAATTCATTGCAACATGAGAAGGGCCAAGTTGTTGTTGACCTAGCTACCACACAGAGAGAAAGAGTGAGGGTTTTTGCTTCTAAGTTACCTCCCTCGAAGCTTCTCTCTTTCTTTCTCTCCCTCCTAGTGCAGCAGTAATATAAATTTTCTTGCTTTTTTCAGCTATTAAAGAAAGACCCATGAATTGAGAATTGAGAATTAAGAGCTGAGAAGGATTATACGTAGGGGCCCATGAATGATCTGGTTCGGCTCATGTGAGCTTGTCCTTTTCATCATTTTTGGTTTTTCCCTCTATATTTCTTCAGCAATAAATTAAAGACCCAAGAGTCCAGTTGGTCCTAGACTTAAGAGAGAGGGCAATATGATGATCAGCTAAGCTTGTGAGCAATTTTTTTCCTTCAAAGAGACTATGCATCATTACTGCTACTATTTTCTTCAGAATTTCCTAAAATAAAAATAAAAATATTGCAGCTGTATGTGCATTTAGAGAGGGCATCTTCTTACTGATTAGTTAGGTTATGAGTTTTGACTTTGCAGCCATTGATTGTGTGCTGGTCCTTGGAGTGAGAGAAAATAGTGAGAGGAAAACAGCAGGCCGACCTGGCAGCCTCCTATATATATTCTCATTCTCATCCTAGTGGGATAGATTCCTCTATTTTATCATCTGCACGACTCACTAAAACCAAACCCATTTTGTGTTTCTCTTTCTTCCAATCTCATTATAGCCTTCAATCTTCATTTTACACTCTTTCTTTTTTTATATATTCATAAATTCAGTTTCACATTACTTTATTCTTAAAGACAGATCTATAATCTTAATGCATAAAGTTTGGAATTTTTTCCCTCTTCCTTTTCATAACCCATAAATTTTATTAATAAAATATCAAAAATATAAATTTACATTCTGATTATCTCTTCTTTTTTTTTTTATAAATTTCAAATATGAAAAAAGAAAAAAGTTATCACGGTTGATTATTTATAAGATAAATTAGAAAATGTTCCATTCCACATCATAAATTAGAACTGAAAATTATGAGCGCATTTTGTAATTATTTGCCCTTTTCAAGTATTAGACAATAAACCTAGCTTGTTGCCATTTGAACAATGATTAGAATATGTCATTTTCATATTAATGAAGAAATTTTGACAATTATGAAGTGGTCACCAAAAACAAGGATGATAAATTAAAAGCTGAAAATAAAGAAGGAAGTAAAATTCCAAGTACAGTCATGGAAGGCAACATTTCAATAATACCTTTTAACCCAACTAAGAAATTAGGAAGGCCAACTACCATATAGATCTTGCTTCTTGTTTAGGGCTTTCGTACCTTCTTTGTTGACTGCATTTTGTTTACTCTCATTTTTTCTTTTTAACAAAATTTTCAATTTATTACTTTTTAATTAGATTGATAAGAAATATTCGACTCGCATTTCCTTTTATCATCTTGTAAAAAAATCAACTAATAACACTAGGCAGACTGCATAATGAAGATTCAAATTCAAGTTCTTAAACTAGTAGTTTAGTAATGGACTAATGTTTTCACTGAAAACATAGAAATTCTAAACCCTAATGATTGAGTATTGATTGCAATTCTCAAGTATACTTGTGAGCCTTAATTATAAGGATGTTCACTTGTAATCAAGTATATAAATGCTGTCTACATCAAAATTTAGAATTCCACTGCTCATGCAGATCATCAATTTTCATGGGTATATGCTATAAATTAAAAATAATTACAGTAGATCAAAATAATAAAATAAATGTTTTTAGTTAATCGGGCAGTGGGTGAATATTTGGCATTAAAAAGCTGCTTTTTTTTTTTTTCTACGTACATATATATGAGTAGGTGGATGTGGGTATTGATTTAAGTGGTCCTGTTATGCTCCACTTTATGGGTTTTTGACAGAAGAAAGCTCCAGCCAGCCACAATACATATCGTTTTGTTGTACTGATGGATAATGCCAATTTTCACAATGCTTGATGACTAGATTCTTCATACCCTTATGCTTCTGCTTTAACCCATAATTAAACTGATTTAAGTTCTAGCTATCCATAATACTGTCATCTTAATCAATTTCGATTAAAAAGATTAACAATTACCCTCCGTTTAGAAATTAAAAATTTCATAGAAATTTAATTCAATTAATTTTTTTAAATTCTCTACATAAAAATTATAATTTTATAAAAATTCATTTAAATTATTTTTTAATTTTTTTTTCTAAAATGGAAATTGGGGATTGGGTAGAATAAGATTTACTCAGATACACTTAAATGGTGAGTGCTATTTTTTTTTAACTTTTAAAACATATATATTTTGGAAGAAAGTAATAAAAACTGTTTTTAAGTGAATTATTTCAAATGATTAGTAATAAAAACATATAGAATAATTGTCCATGTTTTTCATTTAGCTATTAAGATTTTAATTTATATATAAAATGTGAAAAATATAAATTAGAAGTTAATTATATTAATTACAATTTTTAATTTTTTGTAAATAACTATTTATTTATTTTTATGGGATTTATATAGTAAAATTTTTCTTTGTTTTTTCCTTACAAGCCATCCCAGGACTAAAAATGTAATAGAAAAAGTTACCTTTTTTCATAATAAATGCCAACCATCAGTGTAATATATAGAGGGGTTTAAATATATTCTTAGATTTTTCTTTTTTTTTTTTTTTTTGAAAATTCTTACAATTTTTTTTATTCAAAGCTAATCGAGTTCAAATCTGTAATTAATTATTTTAGAAAAGATTCAGATATCATTAAAATTACATATTATTAATGATAGCATAATTTAATTATTCCTTATAAACATATTAAAGTAACGAAAGTCCAATGAGCAAAGTTAATAATTTTTTTTTCAATATAATTTATTATTTTTAATAAAAATAAAAAATTATAAAATTAATGAATGGAAATATTTAAACTCGAGATGTACCGAATTTCATAAACCTAAAATTTGTGGAAGGCAAGAGATAACAGTTTTAGGGCCAGACTCCATTCATGTGTAGCTACACCCATGGAGCCCATATATGCTCATGTGAACAAGCTTGGTTGAATTTTTTTATAAGATTAGAGTAAAATTAAAATCAAAACGAGTGAAATTGAATAAATATTAATGTAATTATGGTTAAGCACAGAAAAAGTTGTTAAGAGCGAGCTGATCTGCCAAGAATTTCCGAGGAATTATCATGGGTTAACATCAAAGCCCTGCAGAGTAGAGTAGAGTAGAGGTGTGGTGCCCTCTTTAGATGTATAGCTTATAAAAAGTTAAAGCCTATCAAAAACCCTACTAGAGACCTGTGTTTGGTTTGATGATTAAATGTAATTATGGGTAATCTGGGGTTAATTAGGAGTTGATAATAATGATTAGAGAGGGAAGAAATAGAAAAGTGAAGTAGGTTAGGGAGGACCACACCCTAGAAACCCAACAACACAACAAGCAAAGACCCAGTTGGCGGTTATCTCGTTTCATAATTCTTTCGCTGGCCTTTTGTCCTCTTCGCCCCTTCAATTCTCTCTTTCTTTCTCCTTGTGTACCTCTGTGTTTCCTTCCACCCCTTCTTATACCCAATTCAATATTGATATCAAAGCATCCAAAATTATTAAACTACTTCATATGGTTGATTATATTCGGTGCATGTATTTCTATACTTATAAGAAATGGAACTCGCCTTTCATAATTTAAAGAAAAATTAAATTTTTATAAATAAAAATATATTAATTTATTAAATAAATTTAGATATTTTTATAGTTTCAACTTTAATTTAGCATTTTATCATTCACCAACATAATCATTTTTTTTTCTTTGAAATATTTGAAATATTTCATGGTAAGTAAATTTTATTCTTTATTCAATTATAAGGCTTTGAATATGAAAAAAAATACAAGTTAAAAGCCTCTATACACATCCCTAACAAATGTTAATGAATTTTGGATGGTATAGTAACTTCTCACTCTTCTATTTAGACAAAAAACTTTTCTCTGGTCCTTTTCCTTTTCTTGTGAGAGAACAACCCTTCCTTTTCTTTTACCAAAAATGTGGGTTCTCTTCTCATCTCTGAATAAAAGATGTATATATCTTTTTTCTTTTTTGTTTTTCTGTCTTTGTGTTAGTTGTCTTTATTTTCTTTTGTATATGAGACTTAAAATAAATTTTTATATTTTCTTACTTATTTTTTTGAGATTTATGGGACTTGCTTATAGATCGGCGAGGAGTTTGATGTTGTGATGAATATTCTCTGGAGTTGATACCAAATTTCGTCGACGATTTAGAGTTTATCTGAAGATGAGAGTTTAGACTCAATTGGAGAAGAATTGTCTATTGTTTCTTATGCGTTTGGTCTTCACCTTCAACATTTCGATGATACATGTACTTTAATTACTTTTTTTCTCTGTTTTGATCTCTGTTTTTAAAATGAGAGATTGAATGTTTTTTCCATTCCAATCTCTTTAAAACATCCACCTACACATCTTTAATATTTAAGTTTAGGATATGCTCTTTATTTTAAAGACTCTAGCTTTGAGCCTTAATATAATCTTAGCCTTTTAAAGTTTTTCTAATAAATTTTATCTCAGATAAAAAAAAAAATTTCATAATTACGTATGTAATTTCTTTAAAATAATATAATTTTAAATCAATTGGGTGGGAGTGATCCCTATCCATATAGGAACAGCAGCATCACTAATTAATTATATGTAATTAAGTTTTTAAAGACGTCATAATCCTGAGCTTCTGCGTCAAAATGATAAACTTTAATTTCTGAAAATTATTTATAATTCTCCCCACACGTATGGTGTATAGTTAACCTTTTGGAATTTTGTATGATGTGAAAGATTTAGACATGAATAATTAATAATTTATATTTTGCTTTTATTTTTATAAATACATGGTTGCTTTAGACAGTTTACTTTTCAGGTTTATTATTTAATCAATTATTCAATGCTACAAAGTGTCTTTCATAGGTTGTCTTTATTTATTCTAATTGGCCAGTGTGTAGCAATTCTTTTTAATTACTTTAATTTATAATAATTTAAATTATCTTAAAAAAATTCAGCATTTTGAAGATAATTAGATAAGGGAAGAGAAGAATGAAGGAAGGGTCACCATCATCTAGTTGGCATATCTTCCCATGAGGAGGATGATAATGGCAACAACTGTCATGCCCCAGAGTCTAGGACTGACTCACTAGCTTAGATTGCTACACAAAAATTGATATGGGCGACCCTAATGCTGATGCTAATGCTAATGCTAATGCTGCTATTATATATAAATTTGCAAATATGGAAGTGGAAGTGGACCCACATGTAACCAGAGTGGGGCACATCCATATCAACCGGATACCTCAAAAAGCAACTACAATTGCCCCAACTAAATTCCTTTTCAAATAAGGCCACTGCCTCTTTGTGGGGGCTACTCCCCACCATTTTCCTTCATATATATATTCCCACGTACCCCCCGCCTCCTCCCCCACTCCTCCTCCTCCACCGCCTCCCCCTCCACCGCCTCCTCCTCCGCCTATATAACCCCACACTAGTTCTACTAGTAGTAATAGTCTATAGTGGCTCATCAGTCACCACAACCCAGCCCTCTGCTCCCCCTCTCAGAAACCGTTGAGCCTCTCTGGCTGTTACGTCGTTTTCTTTCTTCAAGACACATCGCCCATAGCTCTACCTCATTTTTCCATGCTTTATTTTTAATTTAAATTAGTTAAGGTTTGTGTGACTTTTTGGGTCCACATGTTGGCTTTGCCTTAGATAATAACTTGGCATAATTAAAGAGAAGCTTTCCTTCTATATAGGAAGTGAGCTCCTACTCTTTCAATTAAAGCCTTTGTGAGAGCAGAATTTTTATATTTATTATTGGATTATTTATGACTTAATTCATGCTAATTTATTTTTCACACTCACCACACACTCCAATACTATTGAACAATTCATTTCTCACTTATTCTAATTAAACTAGTCCCAAGTAAAATATACTATATAAAGGAAACTATGTATATAATCAAATAACAGTGCCAAGAATACATGTAACTAACATTGATGAAATTTGAAGTTATTAATAACTCTTAATTTTAAGGCCACAGTTTTACATAATTTTATTGAAATCATGTCACATCAATATATATATGTATAATTTTTTATATATCATAACAAGTTTATTTATTTACTTTAATTTAAAAATAAACTACCTTGTATGCTATTAATGTGATTGTTTTTTCTTTTAGAATTTGGATGTTTCTTGCATTGAGAGCCTTTCTGCTTGTACTTATTTTGCATATCTGTTTCTATATTATTGCCTTTGTTGATTTCGCATGGCATTGCTGTATTGATGATTTGAAGTACATGCCTCACAGGGTTTGGTATTTTAGCGGTAGTAAAGAGTACATGTATACGGTGGATTATGGTTTTTTAAGTGTTTTAAATTTGTGGATTTGATATTTCGTTAGTGGTTGTTATTGATTTTTTTGATATGGCATTAATAGTTTGAGATGTTTTGAATTTTTGGGTTTGATGCATCGTTAGTCATCGTTATTGAATTTTTTGTATGACATTAACAATTTGTATTTGTGAATTAGGTGTCTCGTTAATCACCGTTTATCGATTTTTTGGTATTATGATGTTGAATCAATATTTTAATAAAAGCGGTGAGTACCAACCTCATCCGATGAATTCGTTTTGAATTTAATAGTTTAATTATATGATCAAGATTAAAAAAATGACTTACTTTAGTCTTGATTGAGCTTTTAATTTATTTTATGTTATTATCTTTCTGTATTTTTTTTTATCTAGTCCATTTCATATGAGCTTTGAAATGCATTACAGCAGTAAAAAAAAATCTATAGCAATAATTTTATAGAAATTTAATTTAAAGGAAAAAAAAAAAAAACTTAAAAGCTGAAGGATAAATATGCCTTAATTTTGCCTGTGATGAATTGAAAAGGTTTGTTAAAACTGCTTCTGATTGGTTGGCTGCGGGTACTCCTCACCTTTAATTTTATCCATATATAGCTAGGCATTGGGCAGCTGCCAATTCAATTCTTTAAATTTCATAACTTGTTAGTACTTTCTCTTTCTTTTTCTTTTTTTTTCCTTTTTATTAATTTCTTTGATCACATTGTCAATAAATTCTAACTAGTTTATAAATGTCAAATCGTGTTAAAAACAGTAAAATATCAAATTTGAATTTTAGCAAAAGTTAATTATATAAAATATATATATATATATATA
The DNA here is from genome assembly GCF_001659605.2 of Manihot esculenta. Lineage (NCBI taxonomy): Eukaryota > Viridiplantae > Streptophyta > Magnoliopsida > Malpighiales > Euphorbiaceae > Manihot > Manihot esculenta. Next base: position 1,418,413 of record NC_035165.2, read on the forward strand.
TAATAAGTGATTTTATTAATAATGGGTCCAAATTCAAAAATAAAACTTAAAATACAAGTCTAAAAGGAAAAAAAGGCCTTGAAATTGAGAGACCCATGACTAACATATAGAAACCCTAGAGTTAAGCAGAAAAAACAATTTCTTCACTGTCGCCACCACCATCTTCAACACTTGTGCCGACCAGACAAAAGCAACAAATTTTGATCACCATTCACATATTGAAGAACAAGGCAATCAAAAGAAAGAAGCAGTCATAACAGCAGCGGTTAGGAAGCTCAACCAACAGTCTAATAATTAAGCATTACCACTGCAACTATATAAAACAAAGAAAAAAGAGCTGAGACCCCTTTAAAACCGTAGATCTAAGAAGGGCGAAGGCACAATAGATCTAGAACACATGCAATCATGAATCTTGATACAAGAGAAGATCAAACGGTCAATTAAAAAAAACCAGCGAAAATGCAATCGAGAGAGTAATAATAATAATTATTTCTTGCCTTTTCTGTGTAATTATTTCCTAAAGGTAGACCAAGAGCCTACCAAGTACCAACCAATCGCTACCATACAACTGGTCCCTAACTTGGGGGGTTTAGCCGAAATAATATGACTTCAATTAAGTTGAAAATTTTTAAATTAATTATCATTAACTTGAAACTTTTTAAAGTAAACTTAAGGAATTCTAATTTGGTTATATGCTGGGATTTTTTTTTTTAATAAACCAACGTTTTTTATTAAATAATAAGCTGAATTGAGTTCCAGTTTGGAAGACAGGCTGGACTGTGCCCGACCCTAGAACAAGGTGGTCCAATTAGACAAAGTGCCTTAGGCCCTAGTCTAAAATATGCATCTCCTGGGCATCGCATACATGAAAATTTTCATTCTATTACTAATAATAAAAATAATAATAATTTAAAATCATAATTATGTAATTAAATATTGATTTTTTTTTTTATAAAAAAATATTAATCGGTGTCTCACTGTGGGGTGAGATTAGGCGATGAAAGTGAAATTTTCTGCAATGAATGGGACAGGCCGACCGCCTGATTTTTGCAACTTCATTGTGATTTTAGGAGCGATGAAGGAGGTGTGATACGCATGCACTTTGAAAAAGAGAAAAAATAAAAATTGGGTGGGGTCTTGTTGGCTACTGATACGGCAGGTGGTATGCACAGATCATGTCACTCACTCAATTTTGTTGGCAAAATCTTGCATGTGAGCGTGGAGTTGACATCCAAGTTAGGAGTTTTGTAATGTCAAGTCTGGCTTCAACTGTGAGATTTCAAATTCCTTTTGGATTCTAGGGATCTTTGAAAAGGAATTCCCCCAATCAAACTCCCAAACATGATGTCACCTGTACGGCCCATCATCCTACAATTCAATTCAATAATAATAATATTATTATTTTATATTTTAAATTTACTATATATATATATATATTAACCCCACTATTTTTAGCTATTGTGACCGAAATGATTGAAAATGAATTTTCCTTTTAGAAAATTTATTTCTTTTAAAAAACAAATTCTACATAAAATTACTTTTTAGAAAATAGCAGAGCTAAATAAATGAAAATTAACTAATGTTTCTTTTAAACTTTTTTTATTAATATATATATATATATTTTTTAAAATAGAGCATGTAACGTGTATGCGAGACAATAAAAACTTTTTTTGATTGAGGAAAAGAAGTTTCTAATGGTTTCCTAGTATAGCCTAATGATGTCTGACTAGATTAACATATCTTAAGATTCAAAAACGATTTGTGATTCCTCAATTGACGGGCACCACGATAAAATTATTTTATTTTCTTATAAAATCCCTTAATTTCTAAGTGAAATACGACACTTATTTTACTAAATTTAAATTTATGCACAAGATAAAGTTTAATCACGTGACAGCAAGATAAAGGTGCTCAGCCCATACATAAATTGGATTTTACGATTGGATTCAGAGCTGGGTCCACAGCACCTTACCATGGGCCGCGTCCTGCAAGAGCCCCTTGAAGCCTGCAAATTAATTAGCTATATGAGCTTGCTAAATAACCAATTCGGCAAATTTCAAACTATGCTCCATTGGATATCCAGGGTTATGAAATTGACATGTTAGAGTTGCGATTTCAAGTATTCATTAACTTAGTTTGGTGATAAGTATATTTGAGAAAATTTGAAAAATCTCAGATTCTACTCTCTCACTCTTTAATTTTCATTTTAAAAAATAAAAAAAGAGTTACAATTATAATTTATTTAATATAATTATGTGATTTGTAACTATTGTAATAAATACAATAAATTTTATATAGTTAAATGAAAAAGCTAAATACATACATATTTATATATTATATGAGATTAATCTACTGAACATTTAAATTTGTAAAAAATTATAATAATTAAAATACAATCGAGACTATCATAATTTTTTTTTAAATTTAAATGTAATTTATGTAACTGGGATTAAATGAGGATGCACTAGCTAGCTGTGAAGTTATAGATGACAATAGAAAACACTGAATTTGACGAAGCAAAGGATAGTGGGATATGGTACGGGTAGGTTGAAAAGTCTCATTCTGCAGGCAATGTTAATCAATGAATGCGATACTTTGTTTCTTCAAGCTTTTGTTTTATGGTTAAATTTTTACGAGTGATCGCTTTAGCTAGGGTCCCATCTTGCTTGAAAAGGAGCCACTTCAATATCAACTTGTTCTTGAAAGGCCCTAATCGTGCTGGCCATGGGTCAACCCTACCCATATTCTTTCTTTCAACTTGATCATCCAATTTCTTCTTCTTCTTTTTCTTACTTTGACAATTTATTACAGGCATTGTTATAGTTTGGAACAGTCAATAAGAACCCACTAAAATTGGTTAGTGCCGCTGGGGAAGTATCTAACAAGATAAGATATAGAGAATATATATTAGCTTTTGCCTTTCTTTCTCCTTTTTTATTTAAAAAAAAAAAAAGAATAAATCAAACGGTCCAGAATGTCCCATCACATTGACCTTTGAAGCAGTGGATTTTGTAGATTACTGATAGTAGCTTTCTATTGTAATATGCTAAAGCTGATTCCACCGGTCTACGGTCCTGCTTTTTTCCTTTCACTTCTCACGTTCCATTCCCCACGTTTGCCAGAATCAACTAGAAAATGTTTTCCATCTTGTTCCTGAATCAGAAAGAAATAAATAAATAGCAATAATTTCAAGTGGAAATTTTAATTTATATTACACATTTTAAAAATTTGTCAATCTTTTGTTTATAATCAATGGGTATCTTTTATTTTCTTAAACTACATAATTGTATGTTTATGTTTACGTCCCGTTTATACCCTTTATCAAGTTAATGCATATATATAAATAAAACGTGTTACAAATATAATCAATTTAATTTTCATTTGTAAGTTTTATAAGTATATATTTTAAATTATTTTTTGTATTATTATATTTCGTTAATATGATATTTTATTTTATATAATAATTAATCAGATATAAAATATAATCTCTTTTAAAATTACGATATATGTACTCTAAAATTATTATTTAATTTGATGATGTATAAATAAACATGTGAAAAGTTAAATAATTTAAAGTCTTCGTTGTTTAGAATTCGAAAAGATAACTAACTAGTATAGCACCCCATCCAGAGTACTCGGACCCCTTATTCCTCTAATAGTCATATAAAATTTTAAATGCACATATGATGGTCGCCGGATACAAAATGTGTTAGATGTAGCATAATTTTAGTTCGTTAAGCATTAAATAAGTTAACTGTCTGCTATTAATAAATCGACTACAAAATTTATTAAGAGTACAATAGTTTACTCTAAAAAAATGTCTTAAGTATTTTTTATACGAAAAGATATATATATATACGTTTTCCTTCATCGTGAAAATTCTATTCTATCTTATTTAACTTTATATAACTCTTTGCAAATCTAATTTAAATTATTTAAAAAATTTAGATATAACTCCATTACTATTTTCATTTACTAATGAGCTAAGAACACTTAATTTTTACTTGTGTTGACATCTTATTAACTTTTGAATATCAAAATTATCGATAATTAATATCTAAAAAATATTTTAATAAATTTTAAAATTTAATTAGAAAAAAAATATTTAGAATTATAATAATTCAGAGCTACTTTTATCAAAAAATGATATCATTCACATAAATTATTAATAAAATTAGACTAATTTCACAAAATACAATATAAATTTACATTATGAAAAAAATATTATGTTATATCAGTCCTTCCTTCTAAAATATTATAACATATGTCTAGGCATTAAAATTTATTATTTTTTATAAATAATAATTTTATTTTAAAAGAGTATGTATATGCGAGCAAAAAGAAGCATTTATTCCAAAAAACATTTGGTATGTATTTAGTAAACATAAATTATTTTTTTAAATTTATAAATTAAGTTATTTAATATATATTAAATAGAGGTATATAAGAAGTTAGTAATAAATAATATTTAAAAGAGGTGTTATATAATTCAAAATAAATAAAAAAAGAGAAATGAATTTATTTCTGAAAAGAAGAAATATTTTTTAATTTTTAAAAACTACATATAATTTTAGAAAAGTGGTAAATAAAAATAAACATATGATTTAGAAAATTTAATTATTTTTATTAAAAGATAAAAGTGTGTAAAAGGAATATAAAAATATTTGCTCGGAATCATCTGGATACTAAATAAAAAAAAAAGGCAGGAATATGTTTGGAATTGACCTTCCACTCAGAGCAGCCCACGACGCAGATATGCCGCGTGCCAATATTTTATTGGACGAGGTGAAACTGTTTGGAAAACCTAGCTATTACCATGGTACTTTAAAAGAAGCTGGGGCAGCATTAGCATCAATTTTCTAACAAGGGCGGAGGTAACCTCGTGCGGCACGCAACAGTTACAGACTTACCGTCCTTACAACCTCCTCCAACATTAATTTTTTTTTTAAAATAAAAATATATATATTAAAAATAAAGGGGGAGAAAAAAAATAAAAAAAAAAAAGGAAAAATCTCGCTGTGTTGAGGAATAAAAGTGCAGTCGGGTGCGTTCCCTCTGAGAGCGAGAACAGAGGTAGAAATTAGAAAAAACCATAGCAGCAGAGGCAACAGAAACAGGAAAAAGACGGAGAAGAGAGAAGGAAGAGCGAGCGAGTGTGCACGCTTGAGGGTCAAAAGTAGGGAGAAAGCAGAATAAGGGTTGATAGACCGTGGAATCTAAAAGAATCACACACACAGTTTTGGGTTTTGGTTGTTTTTGGGTTCTCTCCTTTTGCAACCCCACCCCTCAGCTATTGCGTGCTTCGTACGGTCTATCCACCCTAATCTGCATATACAATCTTTTTCCCACCCTTCTTCTTCTTCTTCTTCTTCTTCTTCTTTCTCACACTTTACCAGTTTTGCCGCTGCTACCATCAGCTTATTTTGCAGCCTTTTTCTTTATTTCCCTTTTTTTTTTTGTTTCCTTCCGTTTTAATTTATACTGTTGCTGTCCTTTTTCCCAGTTTTATTTTTAGTGTTATTTTGGTTATCTTTTTCGATTTTTTGGCTTTTGAGTGCGGTGTTCTCTGTTGCCTGTTAATTTTTTAGCATATCAGTATGACGGACGGTGAGAGTAGGGTTTCAGGTGCTGCAGGCGGCGGCTGCCCATCTTACTGGCTGGACGCCTGTGAGGACATTTCCTGTGATCTTATTGACAATTTTGTCGATTTCGATACTTCAATTGCTCAAGATTCAGTTGATGATACTTCAAATCAGGATAATCTCGTTAATGATTTCTTTGGAGGTATTGATCACATTCTTGATAGTATTAAGAATGGTACTGGCTTGCCTCCTCTTGCTGATGGCAGCAGTATCAATAATGGTACATCGGCTACTGTTGAGAATGGAATTCAGGATTGTAATGCTGGGGAAGGGTGGTTTAAGAACGAGGCGGTTGAATTTTGCATGAATGGAGAAAAAAGCTCCTCATTACAATTAAATGGTAGTAATAAAAACAATTTTGAAAGTAGAGTTCTTCTGGTAAATTTTGATAATGGATTGAATTCATTGGATGGAAGGGCCGAAGAAAGGTTGAATTCATTGGATAATTCTGTCAAGGAAAATGGGCATAAGGGCGACCATGAGGGGCCAAGGGAACGAGATTTTGATAGTGAAGAAAGGTACTGTAAAAAGGCTAGGATTTCCGGTTACAAAAATGAGAGACAGTACTCTAGTAGGGGGCAGTATGATTCAAGGGACAGGGAGAGAAGCTCTAACAGGAAGAGGCTGCGAGATTGGGATGACATTGATAGGAGGGACAAGTATCATCTTCGGAGAAGAGATAGGTATAATGGTGTTTGTAGGAGAGATGGTAGAGATAGGGATTGGAGGGATAGGGAACCAAGGGGTTATTGGGAGAGGGACCGTTCTGGGTCCAATGGGATGATTTTTCACGCAGGTAATTGGGAAGCTGATCATAACAAAGAAGGAAAGGAAAGCAATGACAAGGATCAGGAGTGCAATGGAAAGGCAGAAAAGAAATCTGAGGAGACCAAGGAGAAATTCCCTGAGGAACAAGCCCGCCAATATCAATTGGATGTTCTTGAACAGGCTAAGAGGAGGAATACAATAGCTTTTCTTGAAACTGGTGCAGGGAAGACCCTCATTGCTGTACTTTTAATTAAAAGTCTTTGTAATGACTTGCAAAGGCAGAACAAGAAAATGCTTGCTGTATTTTTGGTTCCAAAGGTTCCACTTGTTTATCAGGTATTCTATTCTTATTGTATGTTCTGTTTAAGAATGTGAAATTTTGGTATAGCAATTGACTGCCATAGTCGTTGATGGATTTGTTATGCTTATCTAATTCCAGCAAGCGGAAGTCATTCGTGAGCGTACTAGTTTCCAAGTGGGCCATTATTGCGGTGAAATGGGTCAAGATTTCTGGGATGCTCGGAGGTGGCAGCGTGAGTTTGAATCAAAACAGGTAGGTTTTAAAGTTTCCATGTTAACTATTACTGTACTTTTAGTTGCTCTTGGGGTTGTCCAACTGCCTAGTTGAATTGATGTGCATTCCCATTGTTTTTGCCTCATATTTTTCCTAATAGGAACATTTTAGTCATTTGGTGTTAAAATTGGTATTATGGCTATCACATTGTTGGTATCTGGGAACACTGCTTGTGCAAATGTAGCATCACTTATCAAATAAATGCTCGTGACCATAGTTGTCAAATTGAAATGTGAATTTCGAATCGAATCGTAAGATTTACTAAAAATTCTCAAAAATAATTAAAAATAATATATGTTCTGAAAATAAGTAAAAAAAATCTTATAGTGATATGTTTTGATAAACATATAAGTATCATTTATATAATTAGAAATATTTTTATAATAGAATAATATGTATTTTCTATATTATATAGTTTTATACTATAAATTATGAACTCTGGAATTGCAGACAATAGTTATCATTATACACATGCTGAAATTCTCATTTAAATTTGGTCAAAATAATTAAATAGTAAAAAAAAAAAGCAGGTTTTAATATTATTAATATAAATTGTCATAACTTGATAACTATAATTAGTTAAATAAATTAAAAAAAAAAGGAAAAAGGAAAAAGAAAAAGAGGGAGAAGGAAAAGAGTGGGTGGTGGAAGAAAAATAGTTAAGGAAATGTTCTATCTATACCTTTTAGGACAAAAATGAATGAAATCTTAAATTTTAAAAATTTAATATATGACGAACCTTTTATAAATAATTGATTGAATTGGGTGAATACTCAGTCGGTTCATTTTGATTCACTTGATTTACGATTGATTTTTTTCAATTTAGTCATAATTTAGGTATATTTACCTTATATATTTGAATCTCTAGAATGTGGAATCGAATTGAGAATCGTAAGATTCAAATCAAAATAGTAAGATTTAGATGCATTTAAGATTCACCCTATAAGTTCGAATTGATTTGTTGGTAAATTAATTCGAAGGGAAGATTCTGATAACAGTGGTCATGACTGCACAACCAAGTTGGTTGTGCAAGTTTGATTTTAAAACATAGGTAATGGGTGGTGTCCTTTCAATGAAACTTTCCCTCTGTTTTTAAGCTTTCCAGGAGGGAGGCATAGGGATCCCTGGGTTTGTCAAAATGCTGCCTTCAAGACTGAAATCAATAAAATGTAAAATCACTGGTCTGATTCTTTTTTAAAATAGATGTTATGCCTTGTATTGCACATTTAATTGTCTCTAGAATTTCTTAAGATTGTAGTCTTAGTTGATTGGGAGGATACCTAAAGTTTCCAAACTCTTAAAGTTCAGTGGAGTCATTGAACAATAAATCACATGAGCTGAACACTGAAAGTAATGAAGCAGAAGGTTTTTCTAGAGCCTTCAGCCTCAATTATGTGCAGTGAGAAAGAAGCAAACCGTGATTTATTACACATTACCCTACATATCTTTCATCAAGTCCAAAAGCCTTTGTTTTAATTTTTATGGTGGCATCCCTTCTGATAGCTGATGGATATGACGAAGTCCTTGGGCAGTTTTTGGCATGTAATTAGAGGTGGGATTTGAGGTATTTACTCTGCTTTCCATATTGAAGTGGTATATCTGGAGGAGATGCTATAAATGTTCTTTTCTGGTACTTTCTCAGTGTTTATCTGTCTAAGCTTCTATACAGTACTTGTCTCAACGGCTTACATAGTTTGTTGGGCTGAGTTGAATATCCTTGGATGGAGTTGACTGTCAGCTTTTCTGATCAAGCATTGCCACTGAATATCAATATGTTTCTCTTGCTGAATGCATATTGGTATAGGCACATGCTTGCATTTTATAGGTGGCTGTTGTAGAAACCGATTATGCACATATCCTCGAGGAATTATTGGGTACTCCAGGTGTACCACCATCATGTTGAGATGGTGCACCAAGCCAATAGTATCGTAACAAGTAATTACAAAGGATTGAAACTGTCCACTAAACCAATACTACCACTAAAAATTCATTCTTATATGGAAGTTAAATTCAATTTAAATTATTTTAGTTACTTGTTTGAATACTATTGGTTTGATGTACCACCTCAACATGATGTGGTGGTACACCGGGTGTATCTAATAATTTTCCCATGTCCTCAGCGCCAAGGAACTGAAAATGTTTCATTTAAATTGTAGTTCTTGATACAAACAATAAAGGCACCATGTTCTTGTCATCTTCTGCTATTTCAATGTTTATTTGTGCAATTAGGTCAGTTTGTCTTCCAATGGATACCTTTATTGGTTTAACTGTTTTTGCCTCTGTCCTTAATTTAAGGTCAAGTTGGTTGTTCTTCGTTATTTTTCTTGGTTCCACTGGTTTTCTAGGGCTAGCTTGTACCTTGTTTCCTTGTCTTTTCTCTCTGCAGGTTTTAGTGATGACAGCTCAGATTCTGCTGAACATTCTGCGACATAGCATAATCAAAATGGAAGCAATCAATCTCCTTATTCTGGATGAGTGTCACCATGCTGTAAAGAAGCATCCATATTCTTTAGTGATGTCAGAATTCTATCATACAACGCCAAAGGAAAAAAGACCATCTGTTTTTGGAATGACTGCTTCTCCTGTTAACTTGAAAGGTAGTGATTTAGTCTGCAACTTCTGAATTCTATGCTAAAATTTATGTTTCTTTCAGAATTATTCACTTTTATGGTAGTAGCATTGCTTTTATCAAGATTTTGCTGTCGGTCATGAATTTGTTCCCTTTCTTAAACATTTCAAGCTGTAAGTTCTTGTTACAGCTCAGGTTTATGTTCTGTTCAGGTGTTTCAAGTCAGGTTGATTGTGCAATAAAAATCCGTAATCTGGAAAGCAAACTTGATTCCGTAGTTTGTACAATAAAGGACCGCAAGGAACTGGAGAAACATGTGCCAATGCCTGCAGAAATTGTGGTGGAGTATGACAAAGCAGCCAGCTTATGGTCCCTTCATGAACAAATAAAACAAATGGAAGTGGCTGTCGAAGAAGCTGCACAATCAAGCTCGAGAAGGAGTAAATGGCAATTTATGGGAGCTAGAGATGCTGGGGCTAAGGAAGAGCTGCGCCAAGTTTATGGTGTCTCTGAAAGAACAGAAAGTGATGGGGCTGCTAACTTGATTCAGAAGTTGAGGGCTATCAATTATGCACTTGGGGAGCTGGGTCAGTGGTGTGCTTACAAGGTAGCAATTTACCTGGTGGTTTATTTTACATTTTGGTTAACTAGGTGTCTGTTTATGGAAATACTTGCATTGCGTGGTCCATGTCTTCTGCAGGTTGCACAGTCCTTTTTGATGGCTTTACAAAATGATGAGAGGGCAAACTACCAGCTTGATGTCAAGTTTCAAGAATCTTACCTGGAAAAAGTTGTTATGCTCTTACAATGCCAATTAACAGAGGGAGCTGTGACAGGTAAGGATGGAAAATCTACTGACAATGAGAATGGAGTTTCCCTAGGTTGGACTGATCCTGACGAGATTGAAGAAGGAGAGCTCCCTGACAGTCACGGTGGGTGTAGCTATTGATTCTTGTCCTCATGATGATAAGCAGATCATATTTGGTAAATCTATGAAGAATAGAGAAAAAAAACAGGTTTTTGTTGTTGCTATTGTATTGTTGACATAGAATATAAAAAATTCTTTTCAAAATTGAAAATTTTGGAAAATGGACTCTTGTGTCGGTGGTATCTGGACTAGCCCAGGAAAAAAAAAATATAAGTGGAGAAGTTAAATTAGTAACTGGGTACAATGATCTGCATAAAGCTACTGTGATCAATGACCTTTGAGCGCCAAATGGTTTTCATGCATGGAGGACACTTTAGGGGAAGTGGTCTCACCTATTTTGCCTTCAATGAACTTGGGGTTACGCACATGACACAACAATATGCATTGACTGACTTGCTTGAGTTGTGTGTGTGTGTGTGTCTCTCTCTCTCCCTACCTCTCTTTTTTCTTTTTGTTGAGTTAGTGATGTTTTAATGGTTAAATTATTTTGAAGAGATAATTTAATACTCCTTTATGCTTCTATAATTTGTTGCAGTTGTTTCTGGGGGAGAGCATGTTGACGTGATAATAGGGGCTGCTGTAGCTGATGGAAAAGTGACCCCAAAAGTGCAGTCATTAATAAAAATACTTATTAAGTATCAGTACACGGAGGATTTTCGTGCAATCATCTTTGTTGAGCGAGTAGTAGCTGCTTTAGTTCTTCCTAAGGTTAAATTTCTTGATAAACTTGATTTTATTGGGTCCTTGTGGTTTGAATTTCTTCCAAATTACTCAAACTACAGTTATATGTTTTGCTGAGCTTGCAGGTTTTTGCTGAGCTTCCATCACTTAGTTTCATTAGGTGTGCAAGCTTGATTGGGCACAATAACAGTCAAGAAATGCGGACATCCCAGATGCAAGACACAATTGCCAAATTTCGAGATGGTCGTGTATGTTCAAAAGCAAAGCATTGACTTAATTTCATTCGAATTACAGTGTTTTATATTAGGTACCTAAGACAAATATTGCCTCTAATTTTGTAGGTGACACTATTGGTTGCTACAAGTGTTGCTGAGGAAGGACTGGATATTAGGCAATGCAATGTTGTTATTCGCTTTGATCTTGCAAAAACTGTTCTTGCGTACATTCAGTCTAGGGGTCGTGCAAGAAAGCCTGGTTCAGATTACATCTTGATGGTTGAGAGGTAATAGTGTTGGATCTGTTCCAATGTCAGAGTCAGTTTCAGACTATCTTTAAATATGGAAGAACTTAAAATAGTTATTACCTCTCAGGGGAAATCTGTCTCATGGAGCATTCTTAAGGAATGCTAGAAATAGTGAGGAGACCCTGCGGAAAGAAGCAATTGAGAGAACTGACCTTAGTCACCTTAAGGATACAACAAGGTTAATTTCTGTGGCTGCAGTACCAGGAACTGTATACCAAGTGGAATCTACTGGTGCCATTGTGAGCTTGAATTCTGCTGTTGGGCTTATTCATTTTTATTGCTCTCAGCTACCAAGTGACAGGTGCATTACTTCTTGATCATCTTACTTTTATCCACTGTAAATGAACTAATTTCAATGCAGTCAGTAAACTTCATTTCGTAAAAAGTGACTTAAATTTGATTTTCTTTCAGTGAGGTCACTATACTAAAATTTGATATAATTTCAATTAGATCTTTAACATGATGTTGTTAATATAACTTCAAAATTTAAAAAAGAAGTCTTTATTACATTCTTCTTGAGTCAGCCTAGCAAAATTTTGGCTAAATCTCTGAAAAAATTTTGTAATAATGATCTTAATGAAACAAATCATATCTAATGATTTTGCTAAAACAAATTGAAGTTGGGTGATAGTGCTTACTGAGAAGTTCAGGAACCATGTTTGAAATTAGATCACCTCAATCTGATACTGACAGTGTGCAAGTATGTGTGTGTGTATGTGTATATATATATATATATATATATATATATGCTTGTAATTGGAGATCAATTTCTTGTTTAATTGCATTTTCTTACCTAGGTATTCAATACTTCGTCCTGAGTTTATTATGGAGAGGCATGAGAAACCAGGAGGTCCTACAGAATATTCATGCAAGCTTCAACTTCCTTGTAATGCGCCATTTGAGAAACTTGAGGGTCCTGTATGCAGTTCGATGCGCCTTGCACAACAGGCATGCCACTGTACTAATTCCTGGTAGCTTAATTAACTTCCTCTCAAGGATCTGTGTGTGATTGTATGCTTTATGTGTAGGCTGTTTGTTTGGCTGCTTGCAAGAAGCTCCATGAGATGGGAGCATTTACTGACATGCTCTTGCCGGATAAGGGAAGTGGGGAAGAAAAAGAAAAGATTGACCAGAATGATGAAGGTGAACCACTTCCCGGAACTGCTAGGCATAGAGAGTTCTATCCTGAAGGTGTAGCCAATATACTCCAGGTTAGTTTGTCATGTAGGTACAACTGGCTTTAGTTTAACCAAAAAATGGGAATAGTTTGTCAACAATTGGACTAAGCAGCAACTCTCTCTCTCTCTCTCTCTCTCTCTCTCTCTCTCTCTCTCTCTCTCTCTCTCTCCTGTCCTTGAGAAGAGGGGATTTTTGAAAAGAATGCTGAATGAGAAGGGAAATGTTTCAGCAATAATAATGTCAGGGTGTGGAGATTTTGGTATCTCCATTTCAATATTGTGGCAGGTCAGCAAAAAACAAATTTGAAAATGTTGTGATTCATGATACCTCTTATGGAACACATGATATCTCTGTGGTCTCTCAAAATGCGTTTCATAGAATAGTGTACATCTGTATGTTACAATGCTCATTGATAACAAGTGATGCTTAGGTCATCTTTTATTTTGTCATTCTTTAACTTTTCAGGGAGAATGGATCATATGTGGAAGAGATGGTTGCAACAACTCCAAATTTCTTCAACTTTATATGTATTCTGTTAGATGCGTAAATAGTGGCACTTCCAAAGATCCATTCTTAACTCAAGTTTCAGATTTTGCAGTGCTTTTTGGCAACGAGCTGGATGCAGAGGTAATTTGACTCACTTCAGTTATAGAATAGGCAGGATGTGATAAGTGTTCTTCTATAATCACATTCTTTTTTATAGGTGTTATCGATGTCGATGGATCTATTTATCGCTCGAACCATTATAACCAAGGCATCTCTTGTCTTCAGGGGTCCAATAGATGTGACTGAAACCCAGGTTGGTGCTCAATTGAACTGAGCAATAAAAAAAATTTTGCCCTTTTTTATTCTGAGAACTTCTTGTTTTTGGTTTCTTGATAATTTAAACTCTAATCATGTGCAGCTGGCATCCCTTAAAAGTTTTCATGTGAGATTGATGAGTATTGTACTGGATGTGGATGTTGAACCTTCCACCACTCCATGGGATCCTGCAAAAGCATATTTGTTTGTCCCTGTGGTTGGCGATAAGATTGTAGATCCTATAAAAGAAATTGACTGGGATCTAGTTGAAAAGATAATTAGAACAGATGCGTGGAGCAATCCCCTTCAGAGGGCTCGACCAGATGTTTACCTTGGTACAAATGAGAGAACACTCGGGGGAGACAGAAGGGAGTATGGATTTGGGAAATTGCGTAATGGCATGGCTTTTGGACAGAAATCTCATCCCACCTATGGAATCAGAGGAGCTGTGGCACAATTTGATATTGTGAAAGCTTCTGGATTGGTTCCTAATCGGGATGGAGCTGAAATGTTTAAAATGGAGTTGCCCAAAGGCAAACTGATGATGGCTGATACTTGTGTTGATGCTGAAGATTTGGTTGGGAGAATCGTAACAGCCGCGCACTCTGGGAAAAGGTTCTATGTGGATTCGATACGCTATGACATGACTGCAGAGAACTCATTCCCAAGGAAAGAGGGTTATCTTGGTCCTTTAGAGTATAGTTCATATGCTGATTATTACAAGCAAAAGTATGAGCCTGCATTACTTATTCACTTCTTTTTTTCTCTTTCTACTTTAATGAAAAATGTCCTTTCCCCTGCTGACAGGGTGAATGCCTTGTTAATTGTGGTTCTCTAACACTAGGACTGGATAGCCTCAATGCACTTCACATGTTGTGCCTGAAGAAGGGAAAGCTTATCTGTATCTGTAGTGGAATTATTTAACTACTGTCTGTTGTAAATTATGTGGGCTTTGTCTCTAGGTTCCACACTTTTTTCATTGGCAGTAGTTTCATGAGTCCGTGCAGATTGGAGAAGCTTTTTCTTCTTGGCGCAACAGAGTTTGCATTGGGCTGTCGGGTCTTTTTTATGTTATATTATCAGGTATGGAGTTGAATTGATATTTAAGCAACAACCGTTGATAAGAGGGCGTGGTGTGTCCTACTGCAAGAATCTTTTATCTCCTCGCTTTGAACACTCAGAATGTATTTTTTTTCTCCTTCAGTGAGCAATTCTATTTCTTCTTCACAATTTTGTAGTTTGTATAAGCTAAAATGGAGAACTTTTCTGTTGTATAGCCAATGAAGGTGAATCTGAAGAAATTCTTGACAAAACATACTATGTGTTTCTTCCTCCTGAGCTATGTTTAGTGCACCCACTTCCTGGATCGCTTGTTCGTGGTGCCCAAAGATTGCCATCAATAATGAGGAGGGTTGAAAGCATGCTGCTTGCAGTTCAACTTAAGCATATAATAAATTATTTTGTCCCTGCTTCAAAGGTATTGTATTTAGTTGAATTCTTACAAAAATGAAGGCTGAGGACTCCCTTTTCATTCACATGTCCCTTTATGCCTACAGATCTTGGAAGCCTTGACTGCAGCTTCATGCCAAGAGACATTCTGCTATGAGCGAGCAGAACTTCTAGGAGATGCTTATCTGAAATGGGTTGTTAGTCGATTTCTTTTTCTTAAATATCCCCAGAAACATGAGGGCCAACTCACTAGGATGAGACAACAAATGGTGAGTAACATGGTCCTGTACCAATATGCATTGAATAAAGGACTCCAATCATATATCCAGGCAGATCGTTTTGCTCCATCTAGATGGGCTTCACCTGGGGTTTTGCCCGTCTTTGATGAGGATACAAAGGATGGAGACTCCTCCTTATTTGATCAGGAAAGATTCCTTGCAGAGGATAAACCAGGAGTTGATCATGCCATCAATGGATATGAAGACGATGAAATTGAGGATGGTGAACTTGAGAGCGACTCTAGTTCTTATAGAGTTCTATCTAGCAAGACATTGGCTGACGTTGTTGAAGCATTGATTGGTGTCTATTATGTTGAAGGTGGTAAGCATGCAGCAAATCACTTCATGAAATGGATTGGCATTCAGGTAGAGTTTGATCAAGAAGAGATAGATTCAGCAGTAAAGCCAGCTAATATTCCAGAAAGTATACTTAGAAGTGTCAATTTTGATGCCTTGGAAGGTTCCTTGAACATTAAGTTCAATGATCGGGGCCTCTTGGTTGAAGCCATCACTCATGCATCACGACCGTCTTCTGGAGTATCCTGCTATCAACGATTAGAATTTGTTGGTGATGCAGTTTTAGATCATCTAATTACAAGGCACTTGTTTTTCACATACACAAATCTCCCCCCAGGTCGCTTGACAGATTTGCGAGCTGCTGCTGTGAACAATGAAAACTTTGCACGTGTTGCAGTTAAACATAAGCTCCATGTGCATCTCCTGCACGGGTCAAGTGCTCTAGAAAAGCAGGTGTGCTATCTTGTTCCTTTAGTAGCAACTTGGTGTTTTCTTATTTAATTGGGTTAAGTTGCTGTTTCAATGCTGACGTTTTGAGGACTTCAACATCAGATTCGTGAGTTTGTGAAGGAAGTTCAAGATGAGTTATCAAAGCCTGGTTTCAACTCCTTTGGATTGGGAGATTGCAAAGCTCCAAAGGTTCTTGGTGACATTGTAGAATCTATTGCAGGTGCTATTTTCCTGGACAGTGGACGAGATACTGCAGTTGTTTGGAAGGTTAGTTGCATTATATCAGTCATGGACTTGGCTGCCGTAACCACCCTATTCTTTACTCTTTCCTGGACACCTACTGTTTGCAAAAAAATTGATATTTTATACTAACGTTGTTTTCTTGCAATCCCTTTGTCCCAGGTTTTTCAACCTTTGTTGCATCCAATGGTCACTCCAGAAACACTTCCAATGCATCCTGTCAGGGAGCTGCAAGAACGGTGTCAGCAACAGGCTGAAGGCTTGGAATACAAAGCCTCAAGAATCGGCAATCTGGCTACTGTTGAGGTTTTCATTGATGGTGTTCAGGTAGGAGTTGCTCAGAATCCACAAAAGAAGATGGCACAGAAACTTGCAGCTAGGAATGCGCTTGCTGTTTTGAAAGAGAAGGAAACAGCTGAAGCTAAAGAAAAAGGTGATGAGAATGGGAAGAAGAAGAAAAATGGCAATCAAACATTTACCAGGCAAACATTAAACGATATTTGCTTGCGAAGAAATTGGCCTATGCCCTTGTATCGGTAAGAAATTTCTGTGGTTTTGCATCTTGATATTGTTTTCGTAACTGTAAAATGTGGCCAAGTAACTTGATATCTGGCATTTAAGGTGTGTGAACGAGGGTGGCCCTGCACACGCAAAGAGGTTTACATTTGCAGTTCGTGTGAATACTACTGATAGGGGATGGACTGATGAATGTGTGGGAGAGCCAATGCCAAGCGTGAAAAAGGCCAAGGACTCTGCCGCAGTTCTCCTTCTGGAACTTCTGAATAAATGGTACTCTTGACGGATTATTTGTGGGTGATATTTATGCAGTTATATTTTAAAATCTAATTCATCATTGATACCTGATCCAATGTATTTGATTATAGTTATGTACTTGTATAATTTTCACTTAGGATACATCCAAATACAAATGTGCGCAAGACCTCCACTTTGCCATATCAATAATGCAAGAACACTTATTTTTATTGTCAAAGGAAGTTTTCCTAGGCTAGTGTCATAACCAGTTTGGCCAATCTGCCTATAAAATCACACCCCCTCCTGTGGCTCTTCTTGTTTAATTAGACTGATGTTTGATAGTCTAATGGGGTGAGGGACGGAGGCTTAGTTTTGTATTTGAATTTCGAAATTTAAGGACGTGGGTCTAACTTCTGTTCGAGTAAGAAAACTGTGTAAGAAAAAAGTCAAGGAAAGTACCTACTCATGTGACATTTAAAATATCTTTTTATTTTAAATTCACCTATTTCCGTTCATAATCAATGGTGGAAAAGCTAATTTTTATGTAAGTTCATATCTTTTTAGCCTCATCCAAAAAAGAAAATTTAATAAACTGCTAAGTTTAATTGTCTGATGTAGGGATGTCAGGTAGGGGTGAGCATTCGGTCGGTTCGGTTCAAAACCGAACCGAACCGAAATAACCGAAAACCGAATTTTAGAATTTTACACAAACCGAACCGAACCGAATAAGAGGAATAACCGAATCGAACCGAACCGATTTAGTTCGGTTCGGTTCGGTCGGTTCGATCGGTTCGATTCGATTTTTAAACTTTTTTTTTCACATTCATTCTAAAATCCAATTAAAATATTTTAATTTTAATTTCCAAAACCATCAAATACATCAAACGAATACAAAAATTACACGGAAATTTCAGCGCAATATAAAAAATGACAATCCCAAAGCAAAATCAGCTAGCTAAAACCCAATTTGACCAAAAATGATCAAAAAAATATTGGATTTTATCTCAACAAACCAAATCCAACCCATGAAAGTTAAGCACCAAGAACAATCGAAAGAAGAGCTGATTACTCAAATTTAAGACACAGCTAATCAAACAATAAAAATTGCAAAACCCACTCGACAAAGAGCATCAACAAAGTATGAAGAGGACAGAATCATAAGAATGACAAGAAATAGAGCAAAGGATCTGAATTAGAAAGCCTACCTGTCTTTACAAATAAAAAATCAATACTGAAGACTGGGGACGGGGACGGGGACGGGGACGGAGGAGGACGGAGGAGGAGCGAGGAGCCAGAAGCGAGGAGGGAGGAGGGAGGAGGGAGGAGCGAGGAGGACCGAGGAGGACCGAGGAAGACCGAGGAAGATCGAGGGCAACCAAGTTGTTGACGGTGCGGAGAGCCGATAGACTGGAGAGCGATGGCCGACGATTCCGTGCAGAGTGATGACCGACGCCGACGATTCCGTGCAGAGTGACGACCGACGCCGACGATTCCGTGGAGAGTGACGACCGACGCCGACGATTCCGTGGAGAGTGACGACCGACGCCGACAGTGAGGTGAGGAGTCGTCAACGTTGCTAATTCGCGCATCCGCAACGTAGTGAAGATCGATGACCCAAGTTAGCCGCGACAGTTAATCGGTCGATGTCGGGAGGAGAGTGGAGGTCGGACGGTGGACTGTGGAACTGCTGGAAGTGGTGGAGCTCAATGCTCAGAGAAAGGCACAGGCATGTTTGATCTGTGATGTGAGGCGGCGTGGAATGGAGATGGGTAGCGTGACTCAGGCTTTTAGATTTAGGGCAAATATAAGGGTACATTTCAAAACGACGTAGTTTAGTGATTTCGGTTCGGTTCGGTCTAATCGAAATTTTTGAATCTAAAACCGAACCGAACCGAAATCACCGATTTTTCAGAAAATTAAAACCGAACCGAACCGAATTAAAAATAAAACCGAACCAAATTTTTAGTTCGGTTCGGTTCGGTCGGTTATTTCGGTTCGGTCGGTTATTTCGGTTATTTCGGTTTAACTGAGTTTTATATAGAATAAATATATAAAGGATAAATGATATTATACTTAATGGATTTTATATAAAATGTAATTTTTGTAAATTGTGAAGAGATTAAAATTATTATAATTATTAATATAATAAATTATAATAATTTAGGTTTAATAATTTGATTGTTTAAAATTTATAACACTTATTTAGGGTATTATAAACATTATTTTACTTTTTATTATATTTTAATTAATTATATTTATTTATTTTTTATGAATTATTTAAATCGAATAAAATTTTAATTTGATAATATATTATGCAATTAGTTTTATTAATTTTTTAATCGTTTATATTTTATCATAATTAATATTTTTTATAATAATTTTAATTGATTATATATATTTATTTATTTTATATAATTATTCATATTAAAAAATAAAAAAAATATATATTAATTAAATTATATTAAATATAATTTTAAAAAATTGTCAAATCAATAGATTAATACTATTGTAAAATAGTAAAAATTTTATGGACTTATATATATGATAACTGCTGGATTTCTTCATCTCGGTTTAGGGTTAGGCCCATGACAATAGCCTATTATCTGGAGGCTCTCAAGTTTCCCGCGTGAACCAGGTCCAGCTCGTTCTGCCTTGAGTGGCTCCATCTAAATTTCTCAATCAGGCCAGTCCAGCCCATACAGCTCATCAAACAGATCCTTTTTGGGTTCAGTTCTAATCTTATCTTCCGGCCCAGTTCAGAATCAAGAAGGAAACCGACCCATTTGTCTTATGGGTCCGCCAGCATGCGCACCCGGAGAGAATCAGAGGCCGTTACGCCTGTAGCAGGAATCTGATCTTTTCGTACGTCTATATCCGTATAGCAGAGACACGTGGCCCAATGGTGGAAATTTCGTTATACGTCACTAGCGGACAAAAGGAAAGGGATAAAAGGAGAAACACGCTCCTAACAGATTAAGTTTTTTTGCTACGTTTACAGAACTCTTGTAAAACCCTATTTTTCTGGATCTCAGATCGTCAATTGGCGCCGTCTGTGGGAACGAAGGAGATCTTTTTATCGCCGGAGTTCCACTCTTACAATACCCACTGAGATCCACGATGGCTAACCACAATGAAAACAACACCATTAACACTCCCAATGACTTGAGCTCTGCCCAAGAGGGGCAGCAGTTCTCTTTCTCCAGTCCCACAACTCCAAACAACCAACCACCCGTCTCTTTCAACCCCTCGCCAAACCCGGCAGGGAACATGTCTGGAGCTGTCTTATCCAACCAGGACCTCCAAGCCATGGCCCTCCAGTTACAAAACACCGCCCACTGGCTGGGGCAGATATTGCAACAGATGGGCCTTAGCACCCCTGCAAATGTGTTGCCAGTAGTAGAAGAACCCCAGACCAATAAACCTCAACCTACCTTCGATCACCCTCAAGCCATCAGCCGAGAAACCGGAGAAAGGGGGCGAAGAACCGGGGGAGAGGAAGAACCGAAGGCCCAAGTTCATGGAAGGAGGGTGAGGAAAATGATTGATAATGATGAGGCCGACAGTTATTCTGCTGGAACAACCAAGTGGACGAGAAGCGAGGCGGAGGGAGAGGAGTACCACCAGGGGAAGAAACCCAGGTAGGAGGAGGAGAATATAGACCAAAAGCTGTAAAAGATGAGAGAGCAACTCTTGGCCGAGTTGGGAACGAAAGATCAGAATCAAACTCTCCTGCCCACCTCTTCACCCTTCTCGAAGTGGGTGCAGTAGGAGATCGTCCCCAAAAAATTTATGATGCCGCTTATGGCCGCATATGACGGAGCTGAAAACCCCGGGGAGCACGTCTTGAACTACAAGACTTTCATGGAGCTGCAGACTTTGTCAGATGCCTTGATGTGCAAGGTATTCCCAACGACGCTCTCGGGGCCAGCACGGGCATGGTTTAACAGCATCAGAAGCTTTGGAGATCTAGCCACTCGTTTCATCAGCCGGTTCATTGCCGGGATGCCTGCAGACAGAAAGACGAATTATCTGGAGACAGTCAGGCAAAGAAGAGATGAATCACTCAGGGAGTACGTTGCCCGTTTCAATACGGAGGCCTTACAGATCCCCGAGCTAGATGAAGGCAGAGCGGTGGAGGCAATGCAGAAAGGGACGGCCTCGCTCGAGTTCTTCGGTTCGTTGAGCAGGAAGCCTCCCACCTCACTAGCAGAGCTAATGAAAAGGGCAGAAAAGTACATCAGGCAGGATGATGCCTTGGTGATGAGCAGGTTCGCCAAGAGAGCAGCAGATAAGGGGAATCCCCCGGAAGAAAGGAGGCCGGAAAGGCAAAAGAAGAAACAAGGCAGAAGGCCTGAGCCCTACCGACAGCCTTGGGAGCGAAGGGACCAAAGACCCCTCCTTCCTCGGGTCTCAGAACAGAATCCACTCCCTCCGTGGGTTCTAGAGAAGCCGACCCCACTCAATGCCTCTAGAGCAGAAGTGCTCATGGCTGTCTAGGACAAGGAGTTCCTACAATGGCCTAAACCTATGAGAACTGAAGCAGATCAGCGAAATTCTGATAAATACTATCAGTATCACCGCACACACGGCCATGATACCAATAACTGCTTCCAGTTGATTGCTGAGATCGAGAGGCTGATAAAGAGAGGGCACACCTCAAGAACTTCGTGAAGAAACCGGAGGGACAGAGGCTTCAGCCTAACCCGGCAGCCCAAGCACCGAGGAGAACGGGAGCCGGACCGATGAATGATGGGTCCAGCGGGACCATCAACATGATTGTTGGAGGCACAGTGAAAGCACCAACGAAGATAAATTAAGAAGCAATCTGGACGCCCTGGAGGAAGTTAGGGAGGAAGCTCAAGTCCGCACTGCCGCTTATCAACAAAGAGCAGCCCATTATTACAATCAAAGGGTCAGGGAAAGAAGCCTGAAGGTGGGAGACCTGGCCCTGAGAAACCTAGAAGCTACAGGAAAAAGAGCGGCAGTAGGCAAGTTGGCACCGACCTGGGAGGGCCCATTCAAAATAGCAAAGGTGGTCAAGCCAGGGGTATATCGAATTGAAGATATGCAGGGAAACCCCGAGCCCCATGCCTGGAATATCCAGCACTTGAAAAGGTACTTCCCCTGAGGTATTATCAAATGTAAAAGACCTATTGTATTTTAAAGCATGATAATAAAACAGACGTTGATTATCGTCCCAATTCATTATTTGTCTCTACTCACATTGCTTTCATGAAAGAAACAAAAAAGAAAAATGAAACAAGCATAAAAGCCCAAGACCCCAAGGAAGTAGAAGACCGGGATCCCCAAGATCTCCCGGAGCTATAAGTCCAGGATCCCCAAGATCTCCTGGCACAACAAGTCCAGGATCCCCAAGATCTCCTAGCACAATAAGTCCAGGATCCCTAAGATCTCCTGGCATAACAAGACCGGGATCCCCAAGATCTCCCGGCATCACAAACCGACCTGAGACATCGAGACCTCAGGGAGGTAGAAGACCAGGATCCCCAAGATCTCCTGGCACCACAAACCAAACTGAGACATCGAGACCTCAGGGAGGTAGAAGACCAGGATCCCCAAGATCTCCTGGCACCACACCGAACTGAGACATCGAGACCTCAGGGAGGTAGAAAACCAGGATCCCCAAGATCTCCTGGCACGCCAAACCGACCTGAGACATCGAGACCTCAGGGAGGTAGAAGACCGGGATCCCCAAGATCTCCCAGAGCTACGAGTAACAGAACTGAGACATCGAGACCACAGGGAGGTAGAAGACCAGGATACCCAAGATCTCCTGGCACCACAAACCGACCTGAGACATCGAGACCTCAGGGAGGTAGAAGACCAGGATCCCCAAGATCTCCTGGCACCACAAACCGAACTAAGACATAGAGACCTCAGGGAGGTAGAAGACCGGGATCCCCAAGATCTCCCGGCACCAACACCACTATAACGACCCGAAAATCGGACCGCTACCAGCGCTAGGATCCAGATCGGCTTAAGGCCGCCGAGACCCATAGCAAGCCTGACATCTAACCTGAAAACCTGTATAATCCCATACATGATCAACAACATACATAAAAATTAAAACTTTTTTTTTTCCATTCATACACCAACTCAACCTGTGCATGCACTATACATAACATAATCATAACATTGATCCCTCTGTGGGATCTCATCAGTGCCCCCAATGGGTGACATAATATATGTTGAGTTGGTTTACGTCAACATCATAAAACATCTAAGATCATGTATTTAAAAGGGATAACAACATTCTATGGTCAAGCACACCTCTAACATCCATAAACATCATCTCATTACATATCTAACTGTACTTTTACATTACGTCAAAATCATTTATCATGTCCACACTAACTAATACATAACCCAAACTTCATTACTCTATCCGGACTCCTGCTCTATCCTGTACCTGCAAGCCTGGGGGTAAAGGGAGAGGGGTGAGCTAAAAGCCCAGTGAGTAGAACTATAAAACATATTAGCACTATGCTTCAATGAAATGCATCATAACACAGACAATTCACATAAGGGCTGGGCGAACTTGTCACCAATTAGTCCAAGCTAACTCTGTGCCTGGCCGTAGCTGTAAAACCCGGCTAGACTCCGGTATCGGAATTCCTACCGTCCGGTGGAATCTCGAATGTCGGAAACCTCTAGAAGGGTAAAACCATGTTTTATGAAATGTTTTTAAGGTATTTTATGTTTCTAAGTAAAAAGAAAAATTGAGTTTTGAATGAAAAAGACCAAGGAGGCTTTGCCAGGTTCGGCCGCCGAAAGTTAAGTTCGGCCGCCGAACATGGTAAGGTTTTGGGAGCGCTTTAGGCCTCCGAAAGCCTTGTTTGAGTGAGTCAAGGTTCGGCCGCCGAACCTCATGTTCGGCCGCCGAACATGCATGAGATGTGGGGGCACGTTAGGCCGCCGAAAGGTGACAAAACCAGCCCTATAAAGGACCCCGTGACCGAAACAGGCGAGGTTTTCCCTCCCATTTCGGCCGACGGTAAGCTTTAGCCCTCCTATGGTCATTTTAAGTGTTTTCCCTCAAATCTTTCAGATTTTAACAAGTTACATCTTGTTTTTGAAGAGTTTTGAAGTTTGAGCAAGTTTGGAAGCTTGGAAATCAAAAAGTGGATTTCTCCCTACCTCCAAGCTAGGATCGTTCTTCCTCTCGATCTTCAAGAGGTAAGCTTAGATCCAACCTCTCTTGCATGTTTTAAGTAAGTTTTAAGTAGATCTATGGGGTAGAAATGCATGAGTAGGCTTGTGGAAGTTTATGTTATGTTTATGGGTTTGATGTGCATGTTCTTGAGCAATGTAGCTTGCTTGTGTGTTGTAGTTGGGGTTTAAGTTAGTTTGAGGCCCCTAGGAGCTTGTATGCTTGAGTATGCATGTTTTAGAATAGGATTATGCATGATTGGTTGTGTAGGGGGTTGAAATGGGCATGAAGAACCAAGTTTCTGCCCTTTGGCAGAAACCAGGTTCGGCAGCCGAAGGCACTTTCGGCCGCCGAACCAGCTTGGGAGGCAGCTTTAGGCTGCCGAAGCCTGCCCCCGAAAGTGGGAGTTTCGGCTCTGTCCGAGACTTTCGGCCGCCGAAGGTGCCGCCGAACATGCATGAGTTTCGTCTCTGTCTGGGAGTTTCGGCCGCCGAAGGTGCCGCCGAACCTGCCTGACTTTCGGCTCTGGAGGGACTTCCGGCCGCCGAAGGTGCCGCCGAAAGTGCCCTTCCCAGCCTTTTCTTGCATGTTTTCTAGGGATTTTTTGAGGTGTTTTTAGGAGGTTTTTGGGGGTATGTTTAGAGTTATGTTCTTGTTGTTTGGTGCCTCATTTGAGTCCACCTGTGTAGGTTCGGACCCGAGGAACCGAGACCTCCGGTTGTGAGATAGTCGTTCAGAGTCCGTTGTTAAAGTTTCAGTCACCAGGTGAGTGGGATAACTCCCTAAGTTTCTAAGTAAAGTAATTGAATAAATGAACAAATGAATGAATCTGAAAGCATACTCATGTATCATTAATGCCATGAAATATTCCAGGATGTTTGCATTAGAAATTCACGAATATGTTGCATTGCATAATTTGATGTTGATGTGGATGGTTGTTGGGTGATCCATAGTCCTCTGATGTTATGTTATGATGATATGTTATGGAAGACCAGCGAGGCCCATTCTACGCCCCTGGCACTATGTAAGAGAAAGACCAGCGAGGCCCATTCTACGCCCCTGGCACTTTAGAATGTTATGTTATGTTATGTTATGTAAGAGAAAGACCAGTGAGGCCCATTCTACGCCCCTGGCATTTGGAGATGTTGAGGACTAATGGTGACAATACCATCCTTTATGTGATTAGCTGTGATGTGTTGCATTTCATGAAAGCATGAATAAGAAAAAGAAAAGGTTAAATAAATATGATAATAATAATAAAATAAATAATAATAAACATAAAAATGGTGAAACTAAATCACATGTTTTTATCTTTCTGCTCGCTGGGCTTTATAGCTCACCCCTCTCCCCTAACCCCAGTCTTGCAGGTGCAGTGTAGATAGAGAAGTCAGCAAGAGTAAGAGAAGTCTATGTAATAGTATAGTAGTGGACATGGTTTATTTGTAATGTAAAAGTATGTTATGTAATGTAATGAAAGTTTAGAATGTGCTTGACTGGAGTTTGTTTTAATCCCTTGTGTATATGATCCTAAAATGTTTTTATGATGTTTATGTTATCTAAGCCTATCATATGTTATGTTACCCATTGGAGTATTTGATGAGGACTCCAATGAGGGGTTTATGATATGTTATGTATGTGCAGGTTAGGCTTGGAAAGAAAAGTTTTAATTTTTATGGATGTTGTTGATCATGTATGGGATTAAACAGGTTCACAGGATGTATGTTTGGCTTGCTACGGGTTCTGGCGGCCTTAAGTCGACCTGAATCCTAGCGCCGGTAGCGGTCCGGTTTCCGGGTCGTTACAGAGTGGTATCAAAGCCCTAGGTTCATATGGTCGGACCTAGAGTGTCGGGCTCATAGATGTGATAGAAAGGTCAAGCACAATAGGAAATCATGTCCACTAGGATAGGATGTAGAGTCCTGTCTTGCATGAAAGTATGATATGCCATGTTATGTGATATGTATGTGATGAGGGTTCATGTGTTTCCACATGAACCATTCGATGCTAATGTTTATGTGATGTGTGCTGTTTTTCAGTAAACAGAATGCGAGGAACTCGTCGATCAGCTAGATTGACTAGAGTACCACCGGAGGATGAGGGCACGAGCGCCCGTCCTCCAGCATTGCCAAGGGCAATGTCAAGCAGGTCCAACAGGGACAGAGCAGTGAGGGACCCTAGAAGGTCTTTGGATCTAGGTAGAAGCAGATCAGTAAGGGGTACAGTTCAGGAAAGAATGTCAGTTGATGGAGAAGAAGAGATGGATGTGGGGCAGAGGAGGGACGGTAGCCTTGGTGTAAGCATGCCAGAAGAGGGCATGGGTGAGTCTCAGGGAGGCACTCAGGCCTCGGGGTTTGTTCCACCACCCCAGTACCCACCTTTTTCACCATACCCCGGGTATTCGATGGGAGGTATATCGGATTACCCCAGTTTTAATCCTTACCCTTCTCACATGCCATACCCACCTTTCTACCCACAGTATCCACAGTACCCTATGTACCCACCTCCATCCTTCCATCCAGGCACAGCAAACCCTATCCCAGGGGATGCCGCACCTCCACCACCAGCAGAAACCGCAGTTACAGAAACCCAAAGACCTCAACCTACCTCATCTGGAGGGAGCAAGGCCAAGATGACCGACTATATGAAGTTGGGTGCTCCCCAGTTTGATACCGGTGATGATCCGTTTGTGTACCTGGAGAAGGTCAAAACAATTACAGATGAGATAGGGGCTGATGACAGCAGAGCCATTCAGATGGCTGGTTTCACCCTGAAATGCAAAAAGGCCCGTGAGTGGTTCAAGGGCTATGTGAAACCGAGGGTGGACAGCCTTTCATGGGAGGAGTTTGCGAATGAGTTCGCAGGATGGGCTTTCCCTGACAGTTCAAGGGAGCTGAGGATGATTGAGTTTGAACAGCTGAGGCAGACAGATGAAATGGGTGTCGATGAGTACACCGACAAGTTCTTAGAGTTGTTGCCGTTTGCTGGGCAACATCTGGACACAGATCCGAAGAAGTCAAGGAGGTATATCATGAGGCTCCATTCCAGGTATTCCTCCTTGATTCAGTCAGCTGATAGAGAAAGTTTCCATGCCATTGTAGACATGGCCAGGAGAATGGAGGCTAGTGCAATCATCGAGGGGACAGTTAAACAGTCAGTGACACAGCCTTCAGGTTCTAAGACCCCAGGTGGGGGAAGGATAGACCCTTCATCCTTGAGTTCAGCTAGTAAGAAGTGGGGCAGTACCACTAAGAAACCAAAGAAGAATAAGTTCTGGAACAGAATCAAGTCAGGTCTGGGATTAGGAAGTGGCTCAAGCTCTGGCGCTGATAATGCTGTTTGTGCAAGGTGTGGTAAACTACACAGAGGGGTATGCCGTTTTGGGACGACAGCCTGCTACAGGTGTGGGCAGGAGGGACACATGTCCATGGAGTGTCCTAGAGCAGTTCCTATGGCAAGACCCCAGCAGACAGCTTCAGGTAGTGTGGCACAGCCAGCAGCTTCAGCCGCAACACAGGCTAGTGGCAGAGGCCGAGGGAGAGGGTCAGCCTCTTCTTCATCAGTTTACAGAGGGGAAGGTCCGTCAGCTCCAGCACGGATCTTCACAATGACGCAGCAGGAGGCAAACGCATCCAACACCGTGGTGTCAGGTAATATCATCATTGGTTGTTCAGATGCTTATGCCTTAATGGACCCGGGTGCATCCCATTCTTTTGTTTCTCCGAGAGCGGTCGAGAGGTTGGGTTTGATGGTCTCTGGGTTAGAGTGTCCCCTGTGGGTCAGCGGACCCAAATGTGACCCGTCAGTGGCAGAGTCAGTCTGCCAGTACAGTCCAGTTTTCATAGAGGGAAGATGCCTATCCGCCGACCTTGTGGTTCTAGATTTGACAGATTTTGACGTCATTCTAGGGATGGACTGGTTATCTACCCATTGTGCTACCTTGGATTGTAGAGACAAGGTAGTTAAGTTCAGATGTCAGGATGGGTCAGAGGTCGTCTTTAGAGGAGACAGGGGGAGTACACCTAGAGGTTTAATATCAGCCCTACAGGCTCGTAGGCTGCTCAGGAGGGGTTGTCAGGGTTATCTAGCTCATGTGAGAGAGCTAGACAGAGATGTCAGAGAGCCCGCCTCAGTGCCTGTGGTTAGAGAGTTCTTAGATGTTTTCCCAGATGAGCTGCCAGGTTTACCGCCTCCTAGGGAGATAGAGTTCGAGATAGAATTGATGCCAGGAACCAGACCGATCTCTATCCCTCCCTACAGGATGGCGCCAGCAGAGCTGAAAGAGCTTAAAGAACAGTTGCAAGAGCTGGTAGACAAGGGTTTCATCCGACCGAGTGCCTCACCTTGGGGTGCTCCAGTGTTGTTCGTGAATGTAATACCCGGCTAGACTCTGGTATCGGAATCCCTACCGTCCGGTGGGACCTCGGATGTCGGAAACCTCTAGAAGGGTAAAAACTATGATTTTACGAAATGTTTTCATGTATTTCATGTTTTTAAGTAAGAAATTAAATGAATTTTTACATGAAAAACCTTTGGAGAAAAACCCAGGTTCGGCCGCCGAAAGTCAAGTTCGGCCGCCGAACATGCATGTGTTTTGGAGGCATGTTAGGCCCCCGAAAGCTTGAGTGAGGGAAGTCCAAGTTCGGCCGCCGAACCTCATGTTCGGCCGCCGAACCTTGCATGCATGCGGAGGCACTTTCGGCCCCCGAACGTGGTCTGGCCAGCCACTATAAAAGGGTCCCTTAGCCGAAAACGGGCGAGTTTTTCCCCATTTTCGGCCAAGGTGAGCTTTCCGCCGCCCCTCACCCATTTTTAATGTTCTTCCTCTAAATCTTTCAAGATTTTCACTTGTTTTCCCTTGGTTTTGAAGATTTAAGCTTTTGAAACAAGTTTTGGAGCTTGGAAGTCTTGGAGCTAAATCCCTCCATTTTTCCGAGCTAGGGTCGTTCTTCCTCTCGATCTTCAAGAGGTAAGCTTCGATCTATGCTTCTTTTATGTTTTATGAAAGTTTTATGCAAGTTGATGGGGTAGAATGCATGTTTAGGCTTGTTGTTAGGTTTATGGGTTTATGTTGTGATTTGAACAATGTATGTTGGAAATGTGTTGTTTGAAGTGTTGTAGTTGGGGTATATTATAGTTTGAGACCCCTAGGTGTGTTGTATGATGTGTATGCATGTGTAGAAACTAGTTTATGCATGTTTTGAGGCGTTTTGGAGGCTGTGGACACAAGGGAACCAAGTTTCTGCCCTTCGGCAGAAACTCAGGTTCGGCCGCCGAAGTGACTTTCGGCCGCCGAACCCCCTTGTGGAGGCAGTTTCGGCTGCCGAAGCCTGCCCCCGAAACTCAAGTTTCGTCTCTGTCTGGGAGGTTCGGCCGCCGAAAGTGCCGCCGAACCTGCATGACTTTCGGCTGCAGTGGGACTTTCGGCCGCCGAACCTGCCGCCGAAAGTGCCCTGTTCAGCCATTTCTTGCATGTTTTCATGTGATGTTTTCAGGATGTTTTAGGGGGTTTTTGGGGAGTATTTTAGAGTCATGATCAGGTATGTTTGGTCCCTCATTTGAGTCCACCTGTGTAGGTTCGGACCCGAGGAACCGAGACCCCCAGCAGTGAGCCAGCTGCTTCAGAGTCTCTTCAGAGCTAGCCAGAGGTGAGTGGAATAAACTCTAAATTTTAAAGCAAATTAATGAAATGATTTAGCATGATTCACGCATCATGAATGCCATGAGATATATTAGGTTGATTGCATTAGAATTCACGAATATGTTGCATTGCATACTTTGTTGTTGATGTGGATGAATGTTGAATGATCCATTAGCCCTTTTATGTCATGATAACCTATGTGAGCCCAGGTGTGCCTGCTACGGCTCTACGCCCCTGGCACTATGATTGATTATGGTAGTCCGGGTGTGCCTGCTACGGCTCTACGCCCCCGGCATGTATAAGTAAGTAAGATAGGGGCTAAATGGTGACAAGTTCATCCTTGTTGTGAAATGTTTGTGTTATGGCGCATACATGAAAGCATGATTTAAATTGATGTTTTATTATTCTGCTCACTGGGCTCTAGTAGCTCACCCCACTCCCTTTATCCCCAGAGTTGCAGGTACAGGATAGATCGGGAAGTCGGCTAGAGTGAAGTTAAGTCACGTATGTTGTAATAGATAGTAGTGGACATGAACATGATGTAACGAGTATTTATGACCATGTAATGTAATGTAATGAATGATTTGATGATGTATTGAGGATTATAGTAGTGCTTGACCTAGAGGTGTGTGAATCCCCATTATGTACAGAATGTTTATTGAGTAATGATGTTAATGACCATGATTATCCAAGCTGATATGTATAATGATGATACCCCATTGGAGTATTTTGATGAGGACTCCAGTGTGGGGTTTATGTATGATTTTGTGCATGCACAGGTTTTGCTTGGATAAGAGAAAAGAAAAATTTTTACAGATCATGTATATGTTGTTATGTATGGGATTCCACAGGTTTACAGGAGGTATGTAGGCTTGCTACGGGTCCCGGCGGCCTTAAGCCGATCTGGATCCTAGCGCCGGTAACGGGTCGGATTTCCGGGTCGTTACAGTGAAAAAGAAGGATGGATCCCTCAGACTTTGTATCGACTATAGACAGTTGAACAAGGTTACTACCAAGAACAAGTACCCGTTGCCTAGGATCGATGATCTATTCGACCAGCTAGCAGGAGCAGGTTGTTTCTCCAAAATAGATCTGAGATCTGGGTATCATCAGCTGAGGATCAGAGATGAAGATGTGCCAAAGACAGCATTCAGGACCAGATATGGGCATTTTGAGTTCCTAGTGATGCCGTTCGGGTTAACAAACGCCCCTGCAGCATTCATGGATCTCATGAACAGAGTATTTAGCCAATACCTGGATCACTTCGTTATTGTCTTCATAGATGATATCTTAGTGTATTCCAGGAATGCAGAAGAGCATGCCCATCATCTGCGGTTGGTCTTGCAGACTTTGAGGGAACATGGCTTGTATGCCAAGTTCTCTAAATGTGAGTTCTGGCTGAGGAGCATTTCGTTCTTGGGGCATGTAGTGTCAGAGAATGGTATTGAGGTGGACCCCAAGAAGACAGAAACTGTGGCTAACTGGCCTAGACCCACTTCAGTGACAGAGATTAGAAGTTTCTTGGGTTTGGCTGGTTACTACAGGAGGTTCGTTCAGGACTTCTCAAAGATAGCAGCTCCTCTGACCAGGTTAACCAGGAAGAATCAGAAGTTTCTGTGGACCGACCAGTGCGAAGAGAGTTTTGAAGAGCTTAAGAAGAGGTTGACTTCAGCACCAGTTTTAGCTCTGCCATCTAGTGATGAGGACTTTACAGTCTTTTGTGATGCGTCCCGTGTGGGACTGGGTTGTGTACTGATGCAGAATGAGAGGGTGATTGCTTATGCTTCTAGGCAGCTGAAGAAGCATGAGTTGAATTACCCCACACACGACCTGGAGATGGCAGCAGTAATCTTTGCACTCAAGATGTGGAGGCACTACCTCTATGGGGTAAAATGTGAGATCTTTACAGATCATAAGAGCCTGCAGTACATCCTGAGTCAGAGAGATTTGAATTTGAGACAGAGAAGATGGGTAGAACTGCTCAGTGACTACAATTGCAAAATCCAGTATCATCCGGGTAAGGCTAATGTTGTAGCTGATGCCTTAAGCCGAAAATCACTCGGCAGTCTATCCCACATCACAGCAGAACGAAGACCAGTAGTAAAGGAGTTCTACAAGCTCATCGAAGAAGGGCTACAGTTAGAGTTGTCGGGTACAGGTGCCTTGTTGGCTCAGATGAAAGTGACACCCGTGTTCCTTGAGCAAGTTGCTCAGAAACAGCATGAGGACCCCGAGTTAGTGAAGATTGCCAGGACTATTCAGTCAGGCAGTGGTAGTGATTACAGATTTGATAACAAAGGGATCCTCCGCTATGGGAGTAGATTATGTGTACCGGATGACATCAGTTTGAAAGGAGACATTATGAGAGAGGCTCATAATGCTCGATACAGCGTTCACCCTGGAGCCACCAAAATGTACCAGGATCTGAAAAGAGTTTATTGGTGGCCAGCTATGAAACGAGAAGTGGCACAGTTTGTGTCAGCTTGCGAGGTATGTTAGAGGGTGAAACTGGAACGTCAGAGGGTGAAACTGGAATGTTGAACCCACTGCCTATTCCAGAATGGAAATGGGAAAATATTGCTATGGACTTTGTAGTGGGGTTACCGGCGACGTCCAACAGATTAGACTCTATATGGGTGGTTGTGGACAGACTCACCAAATCTGCTCACTTCATACCTGTCAGGAGCAACTACTCTGTGGACAAGTTGGCGCAGGTGTATGTCGAAGAGGTTGTCAGGTTGCATGGGGCTCCTGTTACAATAGTGTCGGACAGAGGACCCCAGTTCACCTCCAGGTTTTGGCGGAGTCTGCAGAACGCTATGGGTACCAGGTTGGATTTTAGCACGGCTTTCCATCCTCAGATGGACGGACAGTCAGAGAGGACCATCCAGACAATAGAAGATATGCTCAGAATGTGCGTGCTAGATTTTGGCAGTTCTTGGAAGCAACATCTACCTTTGGTGGAGTTTGCCTACAACAACAGCTATCATGCTAGCATAGGGATGGCTCCATATGAAGCTTTGTATGGGAGGAAGTGCAGGTCACTTGTATGCTGGGAAGAAGTTGGAGAAAGGGCCTTGGCAGGGCCTGAGCTAGTAGAGATCACCAGCAGGGTGGTGCCCATAATCAGAGAAAGGATCAGAATTGCTTCCAGCAGACAAAAGAGTTATGCAGATACCCGCAGAAGACAATTAGAGTTTCAGGAGGGGGATTTGGTATTGCTCAAAGTGTCTCCTATGAAAGGGGTGATTCGGTTTGGAAAGAAGGGTAAGCTAGCTCCACGGTACATTGGACCCTTTGAGATCTTGCAAAGGATCGGGGGCGTGTCGTATAAGCTGGACTTGCCTGCATCTATGGAGAGAATCCATCCGGTTTTCCATGTTTCCATGTTGAGGAAGTTTGTGTCAGATCCGGGCAAGGTTCTTAGTGAGCCTGATGTAGAGATCCAAGAGGATCTCACCTATGTTGAGCAGCCAGTACAGATCCTAGACACTCAGATCAGGAAGTTGAGGAACAAGGAAATCCCGATGGTAAAAGTCCTTTGGAATCACCACAACATGGAGGAATGCACGTGGGAGACACGGGAGTCCATGCTCCAGCAATATCCTCATCTCTTTTGAAGTAAGTGTAATGTGTTTTATGTATGTTTATGTTTATGTTTTATATGTGTTGTTTGGTGAACATTCGGGGACGAATGTTCTTAAGGGGGGGAGAATGTAATACCCGGCTAGACTCCGGTATCGGAATTCCTACCGTCCGGTGGAATCTCGAATGTCGGAAACCTCTAGAAGGGTAAAACCATGTTTTATGAAATGTTTTTAAGGTATTTTATGTTTCTAAGTAAAAAGAAAAATTGAGTTTTGAATGAAAAAGACCAAGGAGGCTTTGCCAGGTTCGGCCGCCGAAAGTTAAGTTCGGCCGCCGAACATGGTAAGGTTTTGGGAGCGCTTTAGGCCTCCGAAAGCCTTGTTTGAGTGAGTCAAGGTTCGGCCGCCGAACCTCATGTTCGGCCGCCGAACATGCATGAGATGTGGGGGCACGTTAGGCCGTCGAAAGGTGACAGAACCAGCCCTATAAAGGACCCCGTGACCGAAACAGGCGAGGTTTTCCCTCCCATTTCGGCCGACGGTAAGCTTTAGCCCTCCTATGGTCATTTTAAGTGTTTTCCCTCAAATCTTTCAGATTTTAACAAGTTACATCTTGTTTTTGAAGAGTTTTGAAGTTTGAGCAAGTTTGGAAGCTTGGAAATCAAAGAGTGGATTTCTCCCTACCTCCAAGCTAGGATCGTTCTTCCTCTCGATCTTCAAGAGGTAAGCTTAGATCCAACCTCTCTTGCATGTTTTAAGTAAGTTTTAAGTAGATCTATGGGGTAGAAATGCATGAGTAGGCTTGTGGAAGTTTATGTTATGTTTATGGGTTTGATGTGCATGTTCTTGAGCAATGTAGCTTGCTTGTGTGTTGTAGTTGGGGTTTAAGTTAGTTTGAGGCCCCTAGGAGCTTGTATGCTTGAGTATGCATGTTTTAGAATAGGATTATGCATGATTGGTTGTGTAGGGGGTTGAAATGGGCATGAAGAACCAAGTTTCTGCCCTTTGGCAGAAACCAGGTTCGGCAGCCGAAGGCACTTTCGGCCGCCGAACCAGCTTGGGAGGCAGCTTTAGGCTGCCGAAGCCTGCCCCCGAAAGTGGGAGTTTCGGCTCTGTCCGAGACTTTCGGCCGCCGAAGGTGCCGCCTGTAATACCCGGCTAGATTCCGGCATCGGAATCCCTACCTTCCGGCGGAATCTCCGTTGGAAATCTGGAATTCTGAAGATGCCAGAGGCTTCTAGAGGGGTAAAATGTGTTTCTAAAATGTTTTTACTGATTTCATGGTTTTAAATGAAAATGAATTGAGTTTTGAAAAGAAAAGACCAAGGAGGCGTTTGCCAGGTTCGGCCGCCGAAAGTGAAGTTCGGCCGCCGAACATGGAAAGGCTTCGGGAGCGCCTTTGGCCTCCGAAAGTCTTGTTTGAACGAGCCAAGGTTCGGCCGCCGAAAGTGAGGTTCGGCCGCCGAACATGCATGAGTTTAGGGGGCACGTTAGGCTGCCGAAGGTCTTTGACCAGGCCACCTATAAAAGGCTCTCAGATCGGAAATGGGCGAGTTTTCTCCCCATTCTCGAGCTCAGGTGAGTTTTTGTCCTCCCTTGGCCGTTTTCATGTTTTTTCTTCATCTCCTTCATGTTTTCATGAGTTTTATGGTTATTTTGAAGAGTTTTAAAGTTTGGATCAAGGTTTGGAGAGCTTGGAGCTTTTGGAGCTTGGATTCTCCACACCTCAAGCTTTGGGTCGCACCAGCCCTCGATCTTTAAGAGGTAAGTGCGGATCTATACTTTCTTTTATGTTTCATGAAGTTTTAAGTAAGTTTTAAGAGGTTTTAATGGTTGAGTATGGGTAGATATGCATGTTAGGAGTTATGTGGGTTTTATGCCCAATGTATGTTTATGTGATGTTATGAAGAAGTTTTAAGCTAGTTTATACTTGAGGGAGTGTGTATGCATGCTTGGGAGAGAGTATGTGAGGTTTGGGGTTGTTTTGTGAGGTTTGGGAGGCTGGTATGCACGAAGGCTGAGTTCTGGATGAACTCAGGTTCGGCCGCCGAAGGTAGTTTCGGCCGCCGAACATGCCTATGGATGCATGGTTTGGCCGCCTAACCTTACCCCCGAAAGTTGAGTTTTGGCTTGAAAGCAGACTTTCGGCCGCCGAAGGTAATGTTCGGCCGCCGAAAGAGCCTGACTTTCGTCTCTGGAGAGAGGGTTCGGCCGCCGAAGGTGCCGCCGAAAGTGCCTGTCCAGCCTTTTCATGGCTGTTTTCTATGCATGTTTCAGTGATGTTTAGAGGGGTTTTTGGGGAGTTGCTTATGAGTTGTTAGAATGTGTTTAGTACCTCATGTGAGTCCATCTGTGTAGGATTGGACCTGAGGAGAGGTGTCTAGCTTCAGTGCTAGTTGACCCTGAGTTTGTTGAGCAGTGGCTTCAGGTGAGTAGAACTAAACCAAATCTTTTATTTTAAGAAATCTAATGCCTAGAGCATATTCATGCAAAGCATACTCATGCATCATGTTTATATGTAATAGGATGATTGCACTAGTTTCACGAATATGACGCATTGCATATATTGCTGTGTATATGATGAGATGGGTGGACCAAGGCGACCTCAATAGCCCGCAAGTCTGTCATTGAGTCTTTGTCAGTCGGGCGAGTACATGTAGGAAAGCCCCATGAGAGCTCCTTCGGGGCCAAGTTTTGACAGAGGGAATGTTGGGGTCATGTCTAACCCTGAGGGGAAGGACGTTTCGTGAACCCTCTAAAATCACCCGCGAGAGGAAGAGATTGCTAGCGTGAACTCAAGCGGGAGTGATATGTTTGTTGTGCAATAGTTGTGATGTGTTGCACTTCATGAAAGCATGAAAAAAAGAAAAAGAAAAAGAAAGAATAAAATGAAATGAAATAAAATATAAATAATATAAAGAAATAATAATAATAATAATAATAATAATAATGATAAAATGAAATAATAAAATTATATGTTTTCTCTGTTTCTACTCACTGGGCTCTTGTAGCTCACCCCTTTCCCTTAACCCCAGTTTTGCAGGGTCAGAGTAAGTAAGCCAGAGTTCAGTCAGAGTAAGCTATGGGGAAAGAAGAGGTTCAAGCATGGGTTGCCATGTTTGGTTGTAATAGCTTAGTGGTGTTTTGTTTATGTATAAGAGATGCTTGTATGTATATGTTTATGGAGATAGTGATAGTTATGTAAGGAAGTTGCTAAAGAGATGATATGTTATGTAATGCTATGTATGTTTGTAGGCTTGTATAGTTATGGACATGATGATATATGGACATGATAGATGGACTTGATGTATGGTCCTTATGGATATAAGGGATATGAATGAATAGAAAGAGTAATGAGCTTAATGTAAAGAGATAGAGCCAAGTTAAGAAAAGTATATGCATTGTGGTATAGAGTTGTGCTTTGTCTAGTGTTGGTTAGTCCCTTGGTTATGCATGATCTTTTTGAAAGGCAATGAAATGTTTGATAAACGTTTTCATATTGTGTGAAATGCTTTTCAGGATGTTTTCAGGGTAGCCAAGCTTAATGATTCTCCATTGGAGTAGCCTTTATGGACTCCAGAGTGGGGATGAGTTATGAGAAAATGCATGCACGAAGTTAAGCTTGGTAGGAAAAGAAAGAACAGTTTTCAGTTTCAGACCATACTCAGGGTGAGCCTGGGATATGGAAAGTTTTAAGTTTTATGAAAATGTTTGATCATGTATGGGATTATACCTAGAGTTTAGGTTGTATAGAGGCTTACTACGGGTCCCGGCGGCCTTAAGCCGATCTGGATCCTAGTGCCGAGCAGTTTGGGGCCGTTACAGAGTGGTATCGGTTTCCGGGCTGTTACACCGCCGAACATTCATGAGTTTCGTCTCTGTCTGGGAGTTTCGGCCGCCGAAGGTGCCGCCGAACCTGCCTGACTTTCGGCTCTGGAGGGACTTCCGGCCGCCGAAGGTGCCGCCGAAAGTGCCCTTCCCAGCCTTTTCTTGCATGTTTTCTAGGGATGTTTTGAGGTGTTTTTAGGAGGTTTTTGGGGGTATGTTTAGAGTTATGTTCTTGTTGTTTGGTGCCTCATTTGAGTCCACCTGTGTAGGTTCGGACCCGAGGAACCGAGACCTCCGGTTGTGAGATAGTCGTTCAGAGTCCGTTGTTAAAGTTTCAGTCACCAGGTGAGTGGGATAACTCCCTAAGTTTCTAAGTAAAGTAATTGAATAAATGAACAAATGAATGAATCTGAAAGCATACTCATGTATCATTAATGCCATGAAATATTCCAGGATGTTTGCATTAGAAATTCACGAATATGTTGCATTGCATAATTTGATGTTGATGTGGATGGTTGTTGGGTGATCCATAGTCCTCTGATGTTATGTTATGATGATATGTTATGGAAGACCAGCGAGGCCCATTCTACGCCCTGGCACTATGTAAGAGAAAGACCAGCGAGGCCCATTCTACGCCCCTGGCACTTTAGAATGTTATGTTATGTTATGTTATGTAAGAGAAAGACCAGTGAGGCCCATTCTACGCCCCTGGCATTTGGAGATGTTGAGGACTAATGGTGACAATACCATCCTTTATGTGATTAGCTGTGATGTGTTGCATTTCATGAAAGCATGAATAAGAAAAAGAAAAGGTTAAATAAATATGATAATAATAATAAAATAAATAATAATAAACATAAAAATGGTGAAACTAAATCACATGTTTTTATCTTTCTGCTCGCTGGGCTTTATAGCTCACCCCTCTCCCCTAACCCCAGTCTTGCAGGTGCAGTGTAGATAGAGAAGTCAGCAAGAGTAAGAGAAGTCTATGTAATAGTATAGTAGTGGACATGGTTTATTTGTAATGTAAAAGTATGTTATGTAATGTAATGAAAGTTTAGAATGTGCTTGACTGGAGTTTGTTTTAATCCCTTGTGTATATGATCCTAAAATGTTTTTATGATGTTTATGTTATCTAAGCCTATCATATGTTATGTTACCCATTGGAGTATTTGATGAGGACTCCAATGAGGGGTTTATGATATGTTATGTATGTGCAGGTTAGGCTTGGAAAGAAAAGTTTTAATTTTTATGGATGTTGTTGATCATGTATGGGATTAAACAGGTTCACAGGATGTATGCTTGGCTTGCTACGGGTTCTGGCGGCCTTAAGTCGACCTGAATCCTAGCGCCGGTAGCGGTCCGGTTTCCGGGTCGTTACAGTAGCATGGGGTCCTGGTCTTCCTGTCATAACATACATTACTTACCATTGTCCCAGGGCCTCCTCTGGGCTCCTGGTCTTCGAGTCCCATAACCGTGCCAGGCCGTAGAATGGGGTCCTGGTCTTTCCTTACTCTGTGCCAGACCGTAGAATAGGGTCCTGGTCTTCCTCTCATGGACTAATTGGGTCATCCAATATTCACCCACATCAACAACAATCGATGCAATGCGGCATATTCGTGAAACTAATGCAATCATCCTATTGCATAATCATGATGCATGAAACATGATAAAACATTTAATTTCTCAATTTAAAAGATTTAAGTTTAGTTCACTCACCTCTGGCTGACTCTCCATTAAAGCAGGTAAATCCAGCTTGTACGATACATTTCCAATCTTTTGCAAGACTTCAAAGGGTCCGATGTACCGCGGAGCCAGCTTACCTTTCTTCCCAAACCGAACCACTCCTTTCATTGGAGATACCTTGAGCAATACTAGATCCCCCTCCTGGAACTCTACTTGCCTTCTGCGGATGTCTGCATAACTCTTCTGTCTGCTTGCAGCCATCTTGATTCTTTCTCTGATTAAGGGTACCACCCTGCTGGTGATCTCTACTAACTCAGGCCCTGCCAAGGCCTTTTCTCCAACTTCTTCCCAGCAAATAGGTGACCTGCACTTCCTTCCATATAAAGCTTCATATGGAGCCATCCCGATGCTAGCATGATGGCTGTTATTGTAGGCAAACTCCACCAAAGATAGATGCTGCCTCCAAGAACCGCCAAAGTCCAGCACACACATTCTTAGCATATCTTCTATGGTCTGGATGGTCCTCTCTGACTGTCCGTCTGTCTGTGGATGGAAGGCAGTACTGAAATTCAACCTGGTACCCATGGCATCCTGCAGACTCCGCCAAAACCTAGAGGTGAACTGGGGTCCTCTATCTGACACTATAGAAACAGGAACCCCATGCAGTCTGACTATCTCATCAACATACACCTGCGCCAATTTGTCCACAGAATAGCCACTCCTGACAGGGATGAAGTGAGCAGATTTGGTGAGTCTGTCCACAATCACCCATATGGAGTCCAATCTGTTGGATGTCGCCGGTAACCCCACTACGAAGTCCATAGCTATATTCTCCCATTTCCACTCTGGAATAGGTAGCGGGTTAAGCATTCCAGCCGGCTTCTGATGTTCCAGCTTCACCCTTTGACACACTTCGCAGGCTGCCACAAACTGTGCCACTTCTCTCTTCATAGCTGGCCACCAATAAACCTTTTTCAGATCTTGATACATCTTGGTGGCTCCGGGGTGAATGTTGTATCTTGCATTATGAGCCTCTCTCATAATGTCTCCTTTTAGCTCTATGTCATATGGTACACATAAACGATTCCCATAGCGGAGGATCCCCTTGTTGTCGAATCTGAACTCGCTGTCTTTGCCTGACTGAACAGTCCTGACAATCTTCACTAACTCTGGGTCCTCATGCTGTTTCTGAGCCACTTGCTCCAGAAACACAGGTGTCACTCTCATCTGGGCCACTAAAGCACCTGTACCAGACAACTCCAACTGAAGACCTTCATCAAAGAGCTTGTAAAACTCCTTCACCACTGGTCTCCTCTCTGCCGTGATGTGGGATAGACTGCCTAGTGACTTCCGGCTTAGGGCGTCTGCCACGACATTCGCCTTACCCGGATGATACTGAATCTTGCAATCATAGTCACTCAGCAGCTCTACCCATCTCCTCTGTCTCAAGTTCAAATCTCTTTGACTCAGGATGTACTGCAGGCTTTTATGATCTGTGAAGATCTCACATTTTACCCCATAGAGGTAGTGCCTCCACATCTTGAGTGCAAAGATTACTGCTGCCATCTCAAGGTCATGTGTGGGGTAATTCAACTCATGCTTCTTTAGCTGCCTAGAAGCATAAGCAATCACCCTCTCATTCTGCATTAGTACACAACCCAGTCCCACACGGGACGCATCACAAAAGACTGTAAAGTCTGCATCACTAGATGGCAGAGCTAACACTGGTGCTGAAGTCAACCTCTTCTTAAGCTCTTCAAAACTCTCTTCGCACTGGTCAGTCCACATGAACTTCTGATTCTTCCTGGTCAGTCTGGTCAGAGGGGCTGCAATCTTTGAGAAGTCCTGAACGAACCTCCTGTAGTAACCTGCCAAACCCAAGAAACTTCTAATCTCTGCCACTGAAGTGGGTCTAGGCCAGTTAGCCACAGCTTCTACCTTCTTGGGGTCTACCTCTATACCATTTTCTGACACTACATGCCCCAAGAATGAAATGCTCCTCAGCCAGAACTCACACTTGGAGAACTTGGCATACAAGCCATGTTCCCTCAAGGTCTGTAGAACCAACCTCAGATGATGGGCATGCTCCTCTGCATTCCTGGAATACACTAAGATATCATCTATGAAGACAATAACAAAGTGATCCAGGTACTGGCTAAACACTCTGTTCATGAGATCCATGAATGCTGCAGGGGCGTTGGTTAACCCGAACGGCATCACCAGGAACTCAAAATGCCCATATCTGGTCCTGAAAGCTGTCTTTGGCACATCTTCTTCTCTGATCCTCAGCTGATGATACCCAGATCTCAGATCTATTTTGGAGAAACAACCCGCTCCTGCTAGCTGGTCGAATAGATCGTCGATCCTTGGCAATGGGTACTTGTTCTTGGTAGTGACTTTGTTCAACTGCCTGTAGTCGATACAAAGTCTAAGGGATCCATCCTTCTTTCTCACAAACAAAACTGGAGCACCCCAGGGTGAGGTACTCGGTCGGATGAAGCCCTTGTCTACCAGCTCCTGTAACTGCTCCTTCAACTCTTTCAATTCTGCTGGCGCCATCCTGTAAGGAGGGATAGAGATCGATCGGGTTCCAGGCATTAGTTCTATCTCGAACTCTATCTCCCTAGCAGGTGGTAAACCTGGCAGCTCGTCTGGGAACACATCTAAGAACTCTCTAACCACTGGCACCGAGGCGGGCTCTCTAACCTGACTGCTAAGCTCTCTCACATGAGCCAAATACCCCTGACATCCCCTCCTGAGCAACCTTCGAGCCTGAAGAGCTGATATTAGACCTCTAGGTGTACCCCTCCTGTCTCCTCTGAAGACAACCTCAGACCCATCCTGACCTCTGAACCTGACTACCTTGTTCCTGCAGTCCAAGGTAGCACCATGGGTAGATAACCAGTCCATCCCTAGAATGACGTCAAAATCTGTCAAATCTAGAACCACCAGGTCGGCGGACAAGCATCTTCCCTCAACAAACACAGGACTACACTGGCAGACTGACTCTGCCACTGATGGATCACACTTGGGTCCACTGACCCAGAGAGGACACTCTAACCCAGAAGTCATCAGACCCAACCTCCCCACGGCTCTCGGGGCAATAAAAGAATGAGATGCACCAGGGTCCATCAAGGCATACACATCTGAACAACCAATGACTAAGTTACCTGCCACCACGGTGTTAGATGCATCTGCCTCCTGCTGTGTCATTGTGAAGATCCGTGCTGGAGCCGATGGACCTTCACCTCTGAAACCCGCTGAAGAAGAGGCTGCCCCTCTCCCTCTGCCTCTGCCACTAGCCTGAGTCATGGCTAGAGCTGCTGGCTGCGCTACACTGCCTGAGGCTGTCTGCTGGGACTGAGCCATCGGGACTGCTCTTGGACATTCTCGAGCCATATGCCCCTCCTGACCACATCTGAAACAGGTGTTCATCCCAAACCGACATACTCCCTTATGTGGCCTACCACACCTCGCACAAACTGCATTATCAGCACCAGAGCTTGAGCCACTCCCAAATCCCAGACTGGACTTGACTTTGCTCCAGAACTTGTTCTTCTTACCCTTGGGTTTACCCCATTTCTTACTGCCTGAAGCTGCTGCACTCAGGGTGGAGGGATCTAACCTTCCCCCACCCGGAGTTTTAGAACCAGAAGACTGTGCCACTATCTGCTTAACTGTCCCATGAATGATGGCACTGGCCTCCATTTTCCTGGCCATATCTACTATGGCATGGAAGCTCTCCCTGTCCACGGACTGAATCAAGGAGGAATACCTGGAATGAAGTTTCATGACATACCTTCTTGACTTCTTCGAATCTGTATCCAGACTCTGCCCAGCAAAAGGCAACAGCTCCAAGAATCTGTCGGTGTACTCCTCTACACTCATATCATCTGTCTGCCTCAACTGTTCAAACTCTATCATTTTCAGCTCCCTTGAACTATCGGGAAAAGCCCATCCTGCAAACTCGTTTGCAAACTCTTCCCAAGACAAGCTTTCCACCCTCGGGCTCACATAACTCTTAAACCACTCTCGGGCTTTCTTGCATTTTAATGTGAACCTAGCCATCTGAATGGCTCTACTGTCATCCGCCCCTAATTCCTCTGTAATAGTCTTGACCCTCTCAAGATACATAAACGGGTCATCACCTGACTCAAACTGGGGAGCACCCAGCTTCATGTATTCAGTCATCTTGACCTTGCTCCTACTGGCTGAGCTAGGTCTCGAAGGTTGAGTAACTGGGGCTGCTGGTTCTGTAGGTGGTGGAGGTGGTGCAACATTTTCTGAGGTAGGGTTTGCTGGATTTGGATAGTAAGGTGGGGGTGGATACATTGGGTATTGTGAATATGGTGGGTAGTATGGTGGGTATGGCATCTGTGTGGGATAAGGGGTGAAGCTAGGGTAATCCGATGTACCTCCCATCGAATACCCGGGATGTTGTGAGAAGTGTGGGTAGTGGGGTGGCTGAACAAATCCCGAGGCCTGAGTGCCTCCTTGGGACTCTCCCATTCCCTCTTCTGACATGCTAACTCCCAGACTGCCATCCCTCCTCTGCTCTACATCCATATCATCCCCCATGTCCTCTGACATTCCTCCCTGAAATGTGCCCCTCACTGATCTGCTCCTACCCAGATCCAGAGACCTTCTAGGGTCTCTTACTGCTCTTTCTCGGTTAGACCTACTAGACATTGCTCTAGGCAATGTAGGAGGACGGGCGCTCGTGCCCTCATCCTCACGTGGCACTCCAGTCAATCGTGCCGATCGACGAGTTCCCCTCATCCTCAGATGGCACTCCAGTCAATCGTGCCGATCGACGAGTTCCCCTCATCCTGTTTTCTGAAAAACAGTACACATCACAAGCAAACATTAGCATCATATGGTTCATGTGGGCACACATGAACCCTCATCACATACATCACCTATCATAGCATATCATTAATGCACATGCATATTATCATGGCATTTCACATCATCATGCAAGACAGGACTCCACATCCTATCCTAGTGGACATGATCTTTCCTATTGTGCTTGACCTTCTATAACATCTATGAGCCCGACACTTTAGGTCCGACCATATGAACCTAGGGCTCTGATACCACTCTGTAACAACCCGAAAATCGGACCGCTACCGGCGCTAGGATCCAGATCGGCTTAAGGCCGCCGGGACCCGTAGCAAGCCTGACATCTAACCTGAAAACCTGTATAATCCCATACATGATCAACAACATACATAAAAATTAAAACTTTTTTTTTCCATTCATACACCAACTCAACCTGTGCATGCACTATACATAACATAATCATAACATTGATCCCTCTGTGGGATCTCATCAGTGCCCCCAATGGGTGACATAACATATGTTGAGTTGGTTTACGTCAACATCATAAAACATCTAAGATCATGTATTTAAAAGGGATAACAACATTCTATGGTCAAGCACACCTCTAACATCCATAAACATTATCTCATTACATATCTAACTGTACGTTTACATTACGTCAAAATCATTTATCATGTCCACACTAACTAATACATAACCCAAACTTCATTACTCTATCCGGACTCCTGCTCTATCCTGTACCTGCAAGCCTGGGGGTAAAGGGAGAGGGGTGAGCTAAAAACCCAGTGAGTAGAACTATAAAACATATTAGCACTATGCTTCAATGAAATGCATCATAACACAGACAATTCACATAAGGGCTGGGCGAACTTGTCACCAATTAGTCCAAGCTAACTCTGTGCCTGGCCGTAGCATGGGGTCCTGGTCTTCCTGTCATAACATACATTACTTACCATTGTCCCAGGGCCTCCTCTGG
Source organism: Manihot esculenta (assembly GCF_001659605.2). Lineage (NCBI taxonomy): Eukaryota > Viridiplantae > Streptophyta > Magnoliopsida > Malpighiales > Euphorbiaceae > Manihot > Manihot esculenta. The sequence goes on from NC_035165.2 coordinate 1,463,273, forward strand.
GCTCCTGGTCTTCGAGTCCCATAACCGTGCCAGGCCGTAGAATGGGGTCCTGGTCTTTCCTTACTCTGTGCCAGGCCGTAGAATAGGGTCCTGGTCTTCCTCTCATGGACTAATTGGGTCATCCAATATTCACCCACATCAACAACAATCGATGCAATGCGGCATATTCGTGAAACTAATGCAATCATCCTATTGCATAATCATGATGCATGAAACATGATAAAACATTTAATTTCTCAATTTAAAAGATTTAAGTTTAGTTCCACTCACCTCTGGCTGACTCTGACAACACCGAAGCAGCTGAACTCACTGCTGGGGTCCTTGGTTCCTCGGGTCTGAACCTACACAGGTGGACTCAAATGAGGGACCAACCATACTAGAACATATCTCTAAACTACTCCCCAAAAACCCCCTAAAATATCATGAAACAACCATAGAAAAACATGCAAAGGAGGCCTGGACAGGGCACTTTTGGTGGTAGGTTCGGCGGCCGAAAGTCCCTCCAGAGCCAAAAGTCAGGCAGGTTCGGCGGCACCTTCGGCGGCCGAAACTCCCAGACAGAGACGAAACTCATGCATGTTCGGCGGCACTTTCGGCGGCCGAAACTGCCAGACAGAGACGAAAGTCTCCTTTCGGGGGCAGGCTTCGGCAGCCGAAAGGCTTGCCTCCCCAGCCATGTTCGGCGGCCGAAAGTCCTTCGGCTGCCGAACCTAGTTTCTGCCAAAGGGCAGAAACTTGGCTCCTTTTGCACATTTTGCCTCCCAACCTACCAAACATGCAACAAACCTATTCTACAACACTCATACACAAGCATACATGTTCCTAGGGGCCTCAAACCATAATAAACCCCATCTACAACACATCAAGCATCCACATTGTTCATGAACATACATTTTTACCCATAAACATAACCATAACCTAAACATGCATTCTAACCCATAGATCTACTTAAAACTTACTTAAAACATGCAATGAGCTTAAGATCGGCTCTTACCTCTTGAAGATCGAGAGAGAGACGACCTAAACTCGGAGTTGGGAGAGATTGGGTTCTTGAACCTCCAAGCTCCAAAACTTTGCTCAAAAGCTCAAATCTTCAAAACAAAGTTAAAACAAATGAAAATCTTGAAAGATCTAGAGGAAAAACATCAAAGATTGGTGAGGGACGGCGGAGAGCTCACCTTGGCCGAAAATGGGGAAAAAGCTCGCCCGTTTTCGGCTAAGGGACCCTTTTATAGTGGCTGGCCAGGCCACGTTCGGGGGCCGAACGTGCCTCCGCATGCATGCCATGTTCGGCGGCCGAACTTGAGGTTCGGCGGCCGAACCTGGACTTCCCTCACTTATGCCTTCGAGGGCCTAAAGCACTCCCGAAGTGCATGCATGTTCGGCGGCCGAACCTGAGTTTTCCTCCAAGGTTCTTTTCATGCAAAAACTCATTTCCTTTTTACTTAAAACCATAAAACCCATTAAAACATTTTATAAAAACATGGTTCTTACCCTTCTAGAGGCCTCCGACATCCAAGATTCCACCGGACGGTAGGAATCCCGATACCGGAGTCTAGCCGGGTATTACAACCATAAACCAAACTGAGAAATAGAGACCTCAGGGAGGTAGAAGACCAGGATCCCTAAGATCTCCTGGCACAACAAGATTGGGATCCCCAAGATCTCCTAATGCGAGAAGCCGAGCTGAGAAGACGAAGGCAGCAAGAGGCCAAAAGTGCCGGCCTGAAAACACACGAATATAAACAACTCGGAAAATCAAGCAAGAAGAAGAACTGAGCTCAGAAAGCTCAAAAAACAAAATGAAGACAACAAACCTCCTATGAGCTGAAAGGAAGTTCAACGGCGTGAGCAGATAAGAAACAGAACTGAAAACAAGAAGATCAACCCTACTCGTTGCTTTAAAGAGGTACATAATCCTTTTTACTTCGGTCATGTAAAGGCTACACGCCCGAGCTCGTACATATGAAATAATGAAAAGAAAGTTGAAGATATTAAGTCAGCTGTTAAAAACCGAGCTCAAAGTGAAGACCTAATGAGGTTGAAATCTATAAAAAAAAAAAAAAAAGAAAAGTGCAGCTCGAAGATCTTAGCCTTAAGGCAAATCTAGCTCGGAGAAAATTTACAGATAAGAATGCCCTTGTGAAATTAGAAAAGATTATAAGTCAGAGACTAAGTCTCTTGCTAAGTTTTCAGCCCTGATTAACGGAGGGGCAAGGAATGAAAGACGATGTAGTCAATTCCTTACAAAGTTTATTAGACACAACTTAAGTGTTTTATTCTCAAATCTTTAAAATTAAACAAGTTAGACTGTTTAAACAGAATAAGTAGCCCGATGAGGATGGAAGAACAAGCAAAGGTAAGAACAGCTCAAGTATGAATGAAGCCAGAGAAATAAATAAAAATAACTCAAAATACCAACACAGTTCGAAAATTAAATTTCATTAAAAAGAAAAGTAATTACAACCTACTTTACAGTCTACTCTACTGAAGGAAAAACAGTCCTTAAAGGACTTATATGCCTAGGGGCATTATCATCTACACTAGCATCTACATTATCCCCTGCACTATCTACATTTATATTATTTACGTTATTGTCTGTGGGAGGCCCAGCACCTTCTGGCTCAGACCCCCCAGTACCCACAAAAGGCACGATCTCTTGCCCTTGAGGCCCTACATCTTCATTCCCCAGCTCGGGTTCTGCCTCAGGAGGCCCAGCTGCAGTATGAGAAGCTCCTCTGGGAAGAGGTCTGTCATCCTTCCCATAAAGTACCTCCTCTCCGTCAGAGTCTTCTTCAGCACCTTGGAGTTCGACTAAAGGAATGGAGGGGTTGTATCTAGCAGTCCTCAGACCTCTATTATACCTAGAGACGAACATGCGGAAGCTCTTGTTCCATATGGCAGTTTTCATTTCATCAGAGCCTTGGAACTCCGCAAGTCGCTTCTCACAAGCCTCAGCTATCTCAGCCTTCAACTCAGGGGACTCTTTGTAATTCTTGAGATAAGCTTCACAGGCTTGCTGGATTTCCTTTTTCAGCTCGGCCGACTCTTTATACTCCCTTAGCCGTTCCTCGCACTCCAGCTGGACTCTATCCTCAGCCAGCTTGGCATCCTCAAGGAAAGCCGCACATCTCTTCTTGAGAATCTCGACCTCCTGGCAGAGGTGTTGATTTTGAAGTTTTGATGTCTCTACTGCCAGGGCTAGATCTTTCTCTTTGTCTGCCCGCTTGGCCAGCTCTCGCTCGAGGACCACCACCCGAGCCAGGGCTTCTTCTTTCTGTGCCAGCACGGCGTCAAAATCCACCTTCAGTAGCTCGTGCTGGTGCCGAGCCTCATCCCTCTGACTCAGGGCCTCCACCTTTTCCCGCTGGATCCCCTCCAAGGAGGACAACTGCTTTATTGCTTCGTCACGTTGATGCTCCGCCTCAGCTGTCCTCCCATCAGCCCTTTTAAGGGCCTCCAGCGCGGTGTGTAGCTCTATCTGGAGGGACCTGGAATGTTCGCGGGCAGCTGCGAGATTGCCTCGGGCGTCACTGGTTGCAGACAGGTTCTCCTCCAGACGTGCCTCCTCAATCCGGCGATCCACAGACTCCCGGAGAGAATGGTCACGAGCGTCCACCTCCATGAAGAGGCCCATCACCTAGTGCAAAAAGAGAAAACTGTCAGAACGAAGAAACAAAGAAAACTAGAACATGAGCAGAAATCGGAAAGGACGACCTACCATCAGGAGCATCTCCCTGATCGTGTCCCCAAGCTCCCCTCGAGGTCGAGACCGGAACGCTGCCTGTTCCCTTGTAGAACTGGCTAGAAGACCAGTAAGGGCAAGCAAGCGTGGGTTCGAAGCCTCTGTGACGCCACCAAACATCCGCTCCTTGATGATCTCGGCGACTACACTCGCGAGAGACTGGTGGGTGATGTTCTCTGCGTTTAGGATGTCGTTGTCAGGAGCAGACAACAGAGGAACCACGAGAGCTTCCTTCTTCTTCTTAAGGGGAGGGAGAGCTGGAGTCGGTCTCCTAGAAGCCTTGGATCTCTTTGAGACAGGAACCGGGGCAAGCGCTTTGGTAGGGGCAGGACGCTTATCTCCGACCTTCTCCCCGACGCTCCCACTATCGACAGGACTGGGTCCAACCACCTCAGAAGCAGGGGCAACTCCGACAGGAGCCTCCTGGGCACCTTCACCTACGGGAATAACCTCCATTCTCTCCTCTGGAGCATCCTCTTTAGCGACGGGGGCCTCAAGCCTTACTTCAGGAGCTTCCTCGGGAGGAAAGACAGGATCCATCCTCGCCAGCCCAGTATCCTCAATCACTTCAGAAATAACTCTCGGAGCCTCTTCCGTCCTCTCAGTAGAAGAGCGTCGAGGCCGGGGGGCTTGAGAGGACTGGTGAGCTGAGCGCGACCTGCTGCGGCTGGAGGGACGAGATGACTTGCTACGTCGAGAGCTCGGTCTAGGAGCCTGAGAGGAGACCGGAGGAGGAGGAGGTCGGATAGCCGACCTAGAAGAAATACCTTCGGCCACCTTTTGAGTAGCCTCCCTCACGAACTGTCCACCCAGGAGAGCATCCAAAGCAGCGTTCATGCTCTCCCGAGATAGCATAAGGTTCTTGGGAGGTTTGATTTGGTCCATTTTCACCTCGGAGGCTGCAAAAATCCAAAACCATGGCAAGTCAGAAGCAATCCTCGACAAAAAATAAAAAAAAAATAAACAAATCAAGTAAATGAAATAAGATACCCGCGCCCTTAATATCCCAAAGGTTGGACGCCAACAAGCACTTTTCGACGTCATACTTCTTCTCCACAGAAGTCAGTCGAAGGAATCCGACCTGGTTGGTAAGGCTCAGCTGGGGCAGGTCGTTGCAACCCAGAGAGACATCCTCCCAGGAGAGGTCAAGCTCCCAGGCCAACCCCGTTTGCTTCTTCAACTCTACCAGCAAAAACCCCTCTACCCAGCCTTTGATAGAGTCCTTATAGCCCGTAAAGATGGACAACCCTCCCGGAGGGGCAAAGTAGTAAAATTTTTGGCTTGCTTTGACCGGCCTGAAGAAGCTAACGAACAGATGAACCGTGGGTGTGAACCCCCAGCTCAGACACACATATTCGAAGGAAGACATGAAAAGAATAGAGTTAGGGGTTAGCATTCGAGGGGTGATCTCGAAATATCGGAAGACCTCGTTGAAGAACGGAGAAAAGGGGAAAGACAAACCATACTCCCTTTGCTTGATGAAGAAGACTAGACTGACGTCTTTTTGAAGGTCTACTAGGCCAGGGTGAGAAGGATCAGGAAGAACGATCCTCTCATTCCGGTAAGGAGGCCGAATGTGAAAAAGAGGGGTATCCAGGTATTCCCTAGAGATGAAATTCCTAATGTTGGACGGGGTGATGCTAGACTCTAGGTTGACAACATCGGGAAGACTAGAGCTATCCATGATGGAAGGAGAGGCGTACCTGGAATACAGTTAGGACGGATGAGCAGAGGAAAGCAAAGAGAGCAGAAGAGCGGAGGAGAGCAAACGTTCTAAGAAGACTGGCAGAAGACGAAATTTGAAACAATGAAGAGCCGAAAAGATGTTTTGAGCAGTTTTGTCCTTGGGTGGCGCGATCATTATTACTCTCGATATTTACCCCCTCATCAGTTGGACAATAACTGACGAGAAGGTAAATGGGCAATTGATGACCGCTGGATTTTTTCATCCCGGTCTGGGGCCAGACCCATGACAATAGCCCATTATCTGGAGGCCCTCAAGTCTCCCGCGTGAACTAGGTCCAGCCCGTTTTGCCTTGAGACCTGACTCCATCTAAATTTCTCAATCAGGCCAGCCCAGCCCATACGGCTCATCAAACAGATCCTCTTTGGGCTCAGTTCTAATCTTATCTTCCGACCCAGCTCGGAACCAAGAAAGAAACCGACCCATCAGTCTTGTGGGTCCCCCAGCATGCGCGCCCGGGGAGAATCAGAGGCCGTTACGCCTGTAGCAGGAATCTGATCTTTTCGTACGTCCATATCCGTATAGCAGAGACACGTGGCCCAATGGTGGAAATTTCGTTATACGTCACTAGCGGACAAAAGAAAAGGGATAAAAGGAAAAACACGCTCCTGACAGATTAAGTTTTTTTGCTACGTTTACATAACCTTTATTTTTCTGGATCTCACATCATCAATATATATATAGTAATTTATTTTTATTATTTAAATATATTTTTATAGAGTAGTTATTTAATTTTTATAAATATATTTTTAATATTATATTTTTTATTAAAATAAAAATATAAAAAAATTTTTAATAATAAAATTTTTATTATAATATTAATAATATATTAATAATAGAAAATAAAAGGTTAGTAACGATGAATATAATAAATTGTATTTATTATATTAAAAATAGAAAATCAAGAAATCATGTATTAATTGTGATGATAAAAATAATAAATTATATTTAATATATACATTAATTATTATTTTATATAAATAAAAAATTTAAAATATATAAAAAATTATAAATTTATGTTATATAATACAATTATATAAGATTAATTATATACTTGTTATTATTCATACAAGAGATAGAATATATGCTGTATCAATTAATTACTAATATTAATTAAAATTTTTTAATTTATTTATTATTAAAAATGAAATATATATATATATAAATTTTATTTTATTATGATTAATATATTATATTAAAAATTATAAAAAATTAAAAAGTCAAACCGAATAAATCAAAAATCAAAATTTTAGTACTTATGAAAACCGAACCGAACCGATTTTAGTCAGAAATCGAATCGAACCGAACTGGTCTGATTTGATTCAATTCGGTTCGGTTTGATCAGTTTTGATTTTTAATAATTTTTTTATTTTTTACACTTTATTTTTAATATTTTAAAATTTAATTAAAATATTTTAATTTTAATATAATTTAATTTTTCTATATTATTAAAAATAACATATTATTATCACTAAACAAGTTCGGTTTAATTTTTTCGCTTTTTTTCTGATTAAAATCGAACTGAATCGAACCAAAATAATCGAAATTTTTTAAAGTAAAAATCAAACCGAACTGAATTAAATAAAAAACTGAACTAAATTTTAAAATTAATTCGGTTTCATTGATTTTTTTAATTTAAACCGAATACCCCTCAGCCCTAAGCTAAAGTTATTAGTGTAAATATGAAGGAGTCCGCATGGGCCAGCGAATCAATAACTCTAAAATCATAAATATTTCTACTCCCCGTGTATTTCGGATCCTCGCCTCAAAGATCATATATCTTCCCCTAACTTTTTTCAATAATAATAAAATTTTTTTACTAAATACTTTTGATTTGTAAATTATAATTTTATATTAAAAAGAGCTGCAACATGATATTATATGTATATTCTATTATACAGTTTTATATGTGGTGAACTGACCGCTGCATTAAGGATTCAAGCCTTCTATATGTCGTAGCATGTACCATTACTTCACAGTTTCTGCCTTCCAAGATGGAAGATTGATCACTTGAAAAATACCATTATGATATAAATAATAATCTCTTCTTACAACGTTGTTTGAAAAAAAATAAACAAAAACCTTTTATCATCCAGGTTACAGGAAGTAATTGAAATTTGGAATATAATCTTAAACGATCATTGATTAGATAAGTTATTCAGAATAATGAAATCCACCGGCAAAATTTTGGAACATAGCCCGTGTATGTTGCCTATTGCCTCAAAGAATGCAGAATATACTCAGCATAAAGGTCCCTGCCAAAAGAAACAGCAGTAAGCTCATGACTCAATGGAACTGCATCAGACTGGGTAAGAGAAACTTACATGGAATACTGGATGGCGTCAACAGCATGGTTTGCAGGCATGAACTCATTAACTGCAACCTCTTTGTTCTCATTTTTCTTGTCTGTGTAAATATGTTGAGGAACCAGTATGATCACATTATGAACATAAAGAGTGACGAAATGAAAAACAAACTGTGCGATCTGAGGGTGAAAAGGATACAATCTTCAAAGAAACGACGGATCTCAGTAAGGCGATGAGGAGGCAACTCTTTAATGTCAGTGTAATGCTTGTACTCTGGATCATCAGCACAAACTGCAATGATTTTGTCATCTTTCTCTCCCTGAATTAGGACATGCTTAGACCACTACATAAGATAGAGAAGTAACAGTGCTTCATTTTGATTTAGAATTCTAGCATTACCTGGTCAATCATGGGCATGAGTCCAATGGCCCTGGCTCGCAGAAAGCAACCAGGAAGAGCAGGCTCCTGTTTAGATAAACAATTCAGGTAAATCATAATGTCAAAATGAAAGCTCACACATAGCAATTACCATCAGAGAACTAATTCGCAAGTCACCTGCATGATAACCAAAACATCCAAGGGATCATTGTCTTCACACAATGTGCGAGGGATGAAACCATAGTTATGAGGATAGACCACTGATGAGTATAGAATCCGATCAACCTATGTATTTGAGCATGGCAGAAAATTTGCTGAGAGATATTTGAGCATGAAAGTACACATCCACTTACAGCAGCTCAGCGAACACAACTCAGGAGTTCTCATATTCAGTAGATGTAATATTGTTCATACCTTAATCATGCCTGTCTTCTTGTCCAGTTCATATTTGACCTTGCTTCCCTTTGTTATTTCAACCACCTGTATCAGTTTGAAAAATATAATTTGACAGGCATGGATTCAATTCAACTGGACAGCCAAAAAAATTAGAAATTACTTCCATATATCTCTATAGGTACTTCCTCATATATTGTTGCCACGAAAAGGGATATTGGTAAAATTTTGAAATAAAAAATCAAGGTATTTATTTGCATACAGATACAGTCTACAGCTATTTCCACTGCGACAAAACTAGGAGGCTGAGAAAATATTTATTACAACAGACGAAAACTGTTTATTCATCACTATGTAAAGGTGGAGAAAACACGTACAACATTGAAGACACTGGGTGCTCCAGGTCCTGCAGACAACATTTATTTTGCAGCACATTAGTACCTCTACTGTAAATACAAAAACATTACAAAATATGATATTCTATTTGCATACCGATCTCAAGGTCATGCCAAGGATGTGCAGCAACAGTTCTCTTTGACATGGATGAAAGGATCCTCTCATTTAGCTTGGGTGTAGAAACTTTTTCTTCTCCATTTTTAACTTCAGCCATCTGTAACCAAAAGAAATAAAGCTATCTGTGGTTTTAGGATATTCATTGTTAAACTTGAATAGAGACGAGTAGTAATATGCAAATTTATAATGATTGGTAAAGAAAAAAAAAGATTAAACTATAAAGTACCACCCAGAGGAGTCAACAAAATGTAGATCAGGGATCAACATTAAGCAAAGTCCCAAAATCAAGGCATCCTCGATATTCATACAGTTTTAGCTTCACACTTATTATAGCTAATCAGTTGAATGCAGATCCTTCAGCATTAAAGACGTGATATGATCATTCAAACCAGCTGTTGTTATATTGGAATCAGAAATTAATAGTATATCAACTGTTTCCAAAAGAAAAGGGGCCTTTCCTGAAGATTAGCATATTCTTCGTATTTAAATGAATTTTCTTCATCAAAAATAATATTACCCAATACAACTATATACCCTTATCATCACCACGTTGATTATTTGACTATATTGATAAAAGCAGCGAGAAAAAATATTAATAATATAAGCAGTGCTTCGAATCCAAGCAAACGTTGAACCAAAGTTGCGAAAGAGATGCAAGATTACAAGCACAACATGTGAAAGCTGATGGGATTTGTGCCCATTCACGAAAACCCAGAAACGAAAAAAAGATAAAAGCTTCGCAAACGATCTACAAAAGCATGAACCTCTTAACTTCGATGGATGAATATGATGAAACAATCAAGAAAACGCATTTATACCTTGATTGATTTATTAGGTGGTGTAGAGAGACGAGAATGAGAAGATGGAGGGTTAACGATCGTAGCCTGTGTTGAACGCAGTGCATCTATATATATGGAAAAAGAGTGGAAGAAAGGACAAATCATGGGTTTGCTGCCTCGTGTCTGATGTGGAGCGAACTTAGCATTCATGGGCAGGATTCAAAGTTGGTTAATATGCTTGATAGTAGCATTTCGCTTGGTTAGAATTTAGAATGTCTTAATGTAAGAAGGGGAATTAAGGGGGAAAACAGGAATTATATGAATGAAATATGATTAATTTTGTTGATTTTTAACAGCCCCAAAAATAATTTAAAACGATTAAAATAAGATACAGGACAAATTGAAGTACAACAGCCCCAGAAATAATTTAAAACGATTAGGACAAGATACAGGACAAATTGAAGTACAAGGTTTAAGGTTATGGCAAATTAAGGTTAGGTTTGATTGATAAAGCAAAGATGCATATGTATGTAATTAATGTACAACAGTCTTAACAAAATTTAAGGCACATATATTGAGTCAGGAGACATGGATATCATCTGAAGGAGGCTTGAATTTGAGAAGGTTTCTTCTAGTGCAGGTCCCCTCTTGCTTCCATTTCCATCAATGCTCTCTTTTGAAATGCGTACAAGCTCCCTAGCAACTTCCATCATTCCAATTTTGCCATCTCCACCGAACAACAGGCATCTCGTAGCAATATCTGCAACTATCTCTATCTGCTCTCTGCCAATTGGGGGTTGCTCGTGATAATAAAGACTTGGATCCACAATTTCTTCTAGCTTTCCACTCCTGATCTGCTGCAATGCTACAGCTGGGAGGTCTTTTTTCTTGGAGCCTGTAATTAACTCTAGCAGCACCACACCAATGTCAGAAACATCACCTATATTATTTGAGTAACACTCATTTGCAAGGCTTGATGGTTCAAGTAGCCTGAAGCCAGCAATCTTGACCGACTGATCTTCGTCTAGAAATATGCAGCCAGATTTGATATTATGGTGAAAAATAGGAGGAAATATTTCATACTGCAAGAAAACTAAGACGCATGCAATTTCAGCAGCAATGTTCATTCTCTTGTACCAATCAAGGCCAATTTTCTCTAGTCCTCTGCTTTGGTGCAGATGTTCCTCTAATGTACCATTTGCAGGATACTCATAGACCACCATTGGAGTGTAGCCAGAGTCAATACAACATCCAAGTAGACGTGCCACATTCCTGTGTGAAATTGCAGATAAAAGCTCAATCCGGGACAGGACTTGCATTAGGTCTCTTTGATCTTCGCACTGTACCTTGTGCACAGCTACTTGTGAACCATCGCCAAGGACACCTGCATAAATGGTTCCATTCCTGCCATGCACAAGTTTCTGACTATCTTCAAATCCTTTAGTGGCTTCCTCCAGCTCTTGGTAAGTGAATAATCGAGTTCTACAAGCTTTCCTGAATGAGATTGTGCTATGAAAATGTGCCTGATCAAGGTCATATGCACCGGATTTACCAGGCCTCTTCAACAGACAAAACAGCGCAATCAGGGAAGCAATAATGAATACTGGGCCAACAACTCCTGCATAGTAATGATCATCAAGTTCTTTCTTTCAGCAAACAGAAGCAGAATAAAAAGCAAAGAAATGTCACAGATATTTTTAGATATCACATTCACGTACCAGCTAGAATGGAAACTGTTTTTTCGCTATGTTTTTTTGTGTAGCACTCAGTGCCATTTGCTTCCACTCCATTCTTGATGCAGGCTGTCCAAGAAACTGAATTAGATTCTATTACAATTGCTACTTTCAGGTGTATCAGCATAAAGCAATCCAAGTAAACAAACCAAGGCCAACCCAGTGGCTGGCCCTTTTAGATTGAAAAAACTGAAGCCAGATTAGCTAGAATACAATGTGGAACTCAATTTCTTATCATTGTCACACTACATCCAAAGCTTAGTATTAACCAAATCGACATGTCTAGTCCTGATGGAAATTCTTGTTAATTTTTGCTTTTTCCAATCTAGTTCGAAACTAATTCTCTTCAAGTTTGCTAAGTGTGTGTGTGTGTGTGTGTATATATATATATATAAAAAATTACTAAACTTGACAAAGGAAAGCTTGATCTGACCCAAGCCATATATATTGCATTGCTACTTACATTTCAAACACCCCACACCACTGGCAAATCCATCGCCGACAAAGCCGTCCTGGCATTTGCACCTAACCCCTCCTTCAACTGTGGTAGCATTGACTGTGTTTGCATTAATAGCACAAGCTTTCTTGGAAGAATTTCCATCTGGAATCGCCCATTCTAATTTAACCCCTCGCTTTCCTGTATTTGAACCACGAGAAATAGCCCAAGAAGAGAATCCCCTGCATCCAAACTTGGAAAACACAGAAAACCCATCTCCTATATCCCATGCACTATGGTCGGAAAGTGGATAACAGCAGGCAGGAGAGTCGTTGGAGTTGTCATCACAGGCAGGCAAATCGATCGTCTCACATTCTGCCTTGCACAAAGAAGAATCTTCACAATCATACAAGCCAATAACGTTATCCACCGATATCCCAAAGTGGCCATTTCCACTGAAGCCAAAAGAATTCAAATCATTATAGTGGCGACAAGTAGAGCTATCAGGAAAGTCCACTAAAATTCCATCAGAGAAAAATTCAAGGACTTTATAGCTTTGAGAGCCAATGTTGAGATAAAGGGTAGTTGAGTTGGAGCAGTAGAGATGGAAAGCGGTGGAAACTGAAGCACAAGAACTGTTCAAGTGAAACGGGAACGGGATATGCAAGTTTCCACATTTCTCATCGCACTGATTTGAAACCAAAAAGGGATGTTGAAGCTCTTGACTCTGCTGAAGAGAATGGGAAATGGGTGATTGATAAAGCAGTGAGAAGAGAAGAAAGTATGTCAAGACCAGAGGTAACATCGCCTGCGAAAGAGTTGACCACGACTGCAGAGAATATTTGGAAGGGAAAGAATTAAGAGAAATGAAGCGAATGTAGGAGTATTAATAAAACTACGTTCATGGATCTTCAACTTGCAATACAATATATAATACAATATACAGCAGCAGCAAGAACCAGTAGAGTAGATTTTGAAGATACATTAGCCGTACACGTGGATGAAGAAAGGGCGCAAAAAATGGTAGAGCCACCCGGACGATGAAGATGGCATTGAAGTTGGAGAAGCAGAAGAAGATTGGTCTGTGTAATGGGCTACAGATGGTACCTCATATATAGAATAGAGTGCTTAGGTGCAAGTATTTGGGTATTTGCCAAAGAGTTGAGGTTTCCAATTCCAGTTTCAATGGCTTGGTGCACAAAGTTCAATAATAATAATAATTAATAAGCTAGACATTTGCATGGGTTGGTTTCGAGCTTTGGTAATCTAAAGATCGGAAATGTAATTATGCATATCTAGTTTCTGAATTACGGAATGTCAGATCCAAATACCAAAAGTCACCTTAACAAGCCTTCGCCATGCGTGGGTTTGCTTCTTACCCGCTTACCTGCTGACACCTGTGCTTGTTCAGCTTTGGGTTTTGCTTTATTCTGGTCTCCAAACATTATACAATGTCAGTTGGGTTACGTGGCAACAGCTTAGCAAGTGTCTCTGACGTGGACAGTACATTCAACCAGATGGGCGTGGGTCATTACATGGACATGGTTGAGGGCAATGAAATTCTTCAGAGCCCCGTACGTACCATATTTAAATTCCAGCCCACTGATGGGACAGAAAATTCGAGCCCAGCCTATATAAAGAAACTGAAAATTAAATTAAAACAAATGAAATTAAAAGATAAAGATTGGAACTTGAATTGAGAAGATTATCCATCGATGCTAAAAATAGTATCTTTATTAATCAGCTAAAGCTTATTAAGCTTATATTGGATTACGAAGTTGAATATTTTAAGTTTCAAGCAAAGCTAATCATAAAAGAAGTGGTAGATTTTTGAAATTAAAAGGAAAAAATTTCAATTGAGTTAAGATTGTGGTATTAGTATCGCGTTAGGACAGTAAGATTTTGAGTTTCAATACTAATCGAAATCAGTCATATATAAAAAAAAAATTTAAAAATAGGGAAAGACAATCTCCCGAAACCAATCCAAATCCAAATCCAGATCAAAATGAATGAGTGAAATGAGTTGAAGCTTAAGCTTTCCAAAGAAAGCCCAACTGTGGTGATCCAATCCTTGAGAAAAAGAACAGGTTCTGCAAAGTGCAAAGCGTTGAGTTGAAATCGGCGTCTGTTCCACACATAAACGCAAATATATATAAATGTTTAAATCCAACCAACCAACAACAACAAACATCAACTCACGCCTTTCTTATCTCTCTTCTTTTCTTTCTCGAGAATTTCATTTTTTCTTTTCTAATTTTTCCAACCAAACATCATGATATTGTTGTTGTTATTCTACCAGTAAACCCACACGAAGACCCACCAGGTCCTGGTCTACTCTTACTTCACTTCACTGTTTTTTGTTGGTGAAGATGGATTTTGATCAGACCCGCTTGGTTGGAGACTACGTATTGGGACGCAGAATCGGCTCGGGTTCTTTCGCCGTCGTTTGGCGGTCCTGGCACCGGCAATCAGGTCGACGAGTTGCAGTCAAAGAGATTGACAAGAAATTGCTTAGTCCAAAAGTCAGTGAGAATTTGCTCAAAGAAATTTCCATTCTCAGCACTATCGATCACCCCAACATTATTCGCCTTTTCGAGTCCATTGAGGTAACCCACTTATCTACCTGGTTATGTACTTGTATCGTTTTTCTTTAATGGTTCAAGTTTGAGATTTTTTTTTCTGTCCTCTTCTTAGACTGAGGATAGGATATTTCTTGTACTGGAGTACTGCGATGGAGGTGATCTTGCGGCCTATATTCATCGTCATGGGAAAGTATCGGAGGCTGTCGCGAGGCACTTTATGAAGCAATTGGGTACCGTATATAATCAATGGTCAAGCTTGCTATATATGTTTTTATTATATATATATATATATATAGAGAGAGAGAGAGAGAGAGAGAGAGAGAGAGAGAGAGAGAGTCAGCTTGATATTTATGTTTGGTTGTTAGTTTGCAAGTAATGTTTGAATGTTTAGAATAGTTGGCAACTGGGTCTATGCTTACCCTTTGAACTAATGTTTGTCCATTAATCTGTAATGGAACTAATGCCGTTGCCCTATCAGGTCATGCTGTAAGTATTTACGGAGTTCTCAAAGCCATTTAATTGCATCAAATTGAGCTTTTTAGAATTTGATTAATTTTATGTACTTTCTTTCCGTTTCAAGGACATATAAGTTTCCAGATGGTTGTTGATAATACGCTGCTAGAATTCTTCTTCTTATCTTTTTTTTTTTTTTTTTTTTGTTTTTTGTTTTTTGTTTTTGCCATGATCATCATCTTCTTCTTTTCTTTGCTTTTAGTTTAGTGCATGAAAAAATATCGCTGGTTGTTTTTTTGCAGCTGCTGGGTTGCAAATTCTTCAAGAAAAACACCTCATTCATAGGGACTTGAAACCACAGGTGCCGCATGTTACTTTCCAAGTTTTATTTAGCATATTTAGTATTTCCTAACAATAATATCTTCCTACCATTTCAAACTAATTATTTTCTTAGTTTTTATTACTGAATCAATAATAATATAGTGGGATGTCATGATACTTCCAGAACTTGCTCTTGTCATCAAATGAAGCAACTCCACAGTTGAAGATAGGAGATTTTGGATTTGCCAGGTAGAATTATTTCTTATAGAAGTTATATTTTCAAGGCACACAGCAAGCTGCCCCTGTTTCCATATAGAAATTGCAAGAGATGCTCTGCACTAGACATAATTTGTGAACTTGCATAATAAATTATCTGCACAGTGTTTTAGATTCTGATAAGGAATTGCACATTATCAGTTTTTATGAATGGAAAAGTTCATTTGTCATTAACATACTGAACCAAACTCAAGCTATCCCTACTCCCATTTTTTTCATTTGCGTACAATATTCCTTCAAAGTTTACTTCGGTCCACATATTTCCAGAAGTTATCAAGGGAGGCTAATGTCATCACAATCATGAATGTTTGAATGCTATTTATTAATGTACTTCATTATTTGGTTGGAGAAAAAGGCAAATATTGCTGGATGAGCTGATTTATTTTTTTGATATTTTGTTATGGGAGTGCTGGAAGTACTGTTCTTACCATTATTAGTAGGCATCTACAAAATATTAGTTTTTAAGTAGGTTATAAAACCAGGCTTTTCTAAATCTATGACAATTATTGACCAGAAATTCCAGTTCATTAAGAATATATTATCTTGTGCGACTTTATTGGATAGGTGAGCTTTACACTTCTGAACACCAAAGACCAAACTAGTGAACTTGTCATTTTTTGAACTTAGGCAGTTACTTGATTCACTAATATTTCAGGTCTTTGATGGCACAAGATTTGGCTGATACACTGTGTGGTTCACCGTTATACATGGCTCCAGAAATTATTCAGAACCAAAAGTATGATGCAAAGGTGATGCAATTGAAATTTAACTAAGATTGTAACAAATTGTGCCATTTCTAGAATTTGAATTTTTCATGTGCAGGCTGACTTGTGGAGTGTTGGAGCAATTTTGTTCCAGCTGGTGACGGGCAAGCCACCATTTAATGGCAATACTCAATATCAGGTTTTTGGAAGAATTAATTTGAAAATGACATATGAGAGACCTCCTCAAGACTTGCTTTTCATTATAAGCTCAATGTAGAAGTTCTTACTTTTTTTAGTTATTGCCTTTCCTACTTTTGCTGTGCTCAGCTTTTTCAGAACATTTTGACATCCACTGAGCTGCAATTTCCACATGGTGCTTTAGAGGAGTTACATCCAGATTGTGTGGAATTGTGCAAAAGCCTTTTACGCCAAAATCCAGGTCACAGTTACTACTCTACCAAATTTTATGTACATATATATGACATACTACTTCTATGTGTTCTGATGTGGGTGGGTTTAGTGGTGATAGTATACAATCCAAATTAGAGATAGAGGGGTAGGTTTGGTGTTGGGTGCATAGCTAATTTATTTCAATTAAGATTTACATGGCTGTCAAGTGGCCTCTTGTAACACTTTGAACTTTGTTTCCAGTCATGCGATTGACATTCAAGGAGTTCTTCAATCACAAGTTCCTGGGGGACCCAAGGTGACATTCTAGAATCTGATGATCTGTTTTTACTATAAATTATCTATAGATGCTCTTATTCTGCATCATGATTGTTTGATCCTAAGCATTGAGGTATTTCATGCTTCTTGGATCTGTAAATGTACAAGAAATTCTGTAGGTTAATGGTGGATGTTGAGCATTCTTCTTTACTTTAAGAAATAAAATCAGTAGTTGAGCAGTCTTATACTTCTATTCCTGACAATAGATTTCTGCTGCATTCAGAGCATCCCTTTTATTCAGCTAATAGAAATGCAAATTTTAATTTTTCTGTACATAGCAGTATTGTGCATGGAAAAGTTCATGGCTGTATGTTTGGCACCAACAGTGCTCATGGGTCTGTACCAAATATTGCACATGATAGGACAAGTATTGCACATGATAGGACAAGGGAATCAGTTGATGAAAGCCAATGTTCGTCATATCAGCCTGGAGGTCTAATTTTTGTTCTTCTATGTTTTAGATACAGGGTCTTTAAGCTTGTGCTCTCTGTTCAAGTGCTCATTTTGCTTTTTTTATTCAGTCACTGATTCAATGGATTCCATTGAGAAAGATTATGTTCTTGTCAATCATCATATTGCTTCAGTGGAGAATCTCTCCTATTTAACTGAGGCATCCCTGCAAGATAACTCTGCAACTAGAGTTTCTGTTTGTCCATCAAAGAAGAATGATCAGGATATAGCAGTTACCATGCAAACTAAGCAGCATGTTGCTAGCTCTGTTGGTAGTGCAGAAAATAGTGCGGTCCATAGATCAGGTCCGTTGGATACATCATGTTCATCAACCATATTAAGTGAAGTGAAAGAGCAATCCATGCTGCATCCCTCAACTAGGCTCCACTTGTTACATCAGTATGTACAAGCTGTTGCCGATATAGCCCAGGAAAAGGTGAGCTCATTATCTTGTGTTTAGCAAGATCTTTTTCTATTTTGTGTTATTTGGTTGAATCTGTAGATTTTGTGAAGACTTCACCTTATAAAGTTGAGCCTCTTCATTTTCCGAAGTGATAGAGCATATAATTTGTAACGAGATGTGAATTTAATCCTCCCATTTAAACTGTATGAATGCAGCATAAATGGATGGAAAGTTTTTGAAACCTATTTTTCAAAAAATAGACTAGTTTTATCTTTTCCAAAATGAATAAGCTACAGCTGAGGGAAGAGAACTAGGAGGCTCATCTTTCTATTGCTGGATCATTTAGTGGTCCTTCGTAACTTATTATGTTTGGAATTTTGATAGTGTTGCAAAAGATTTGATATCATGGCCATTGAGGGAAAAGGCGTTTGTATCTGTAGGCTGTAGCTGATGTTGACTGGTTTCAAGAGACCAATAATTAATGTATCCAACTTATAATTGCTATTCCTTGCAGTACAACGCAGGACTATTTCTGGAATCATTTTCAGTTGAACTTCTTGTTTTGGCCATATGGAAGAAAGCTCTTCAAATTTGCAGCTCCTGGCTGGCCTCAACTGCAGGAAGTAAATTGCCTGAGAGCAGTTCGGCTAGTGAATCTACTTCTGTTTGTAGTGGCATGAGAGACAACATAAATTTTGATAGCCCTTCATCTGCCTGCAAGTGGGCAGAACAAGAGTTTGTTGCTGCATACGATCGTGCAGAGAAGTTATCAGATCACATTCAAGAGATGGATGGTTAGGCTGTATATCAATGCTCGTTTGTGGTGTTTATCTTACTCATCTGCAACTTAGTCAAAATATTTGCCAATTTTGTTACAGCTGCTGCTGAAATGCCTGATGCCATGGAAATAATATTCCAGAAAGCTCTAGCTTTTGGAACGAGTGGTGCTGTGAGTAACAACTATATGCTGCAAGTATGTTCATGTTTGTTGTACAAAAACATTAATGCTTTACTGGTTTTTGCCTCCTTCAGGTAGATGAGTATATGGAGAACAAGGGAAGTGCAACAATATCATACTCCAAAGCAATGATTCTTCTTTCCTTTGTTGTTGAAGAAGCAGCTTCTCTACCTCTAAAACCTCCATTTCTACTGACTCCTGCCAATAAGAAAAGAATACAAAGCTACATAACAAATTTGCAGTCCCATCAGTCTCACTTCTAACAAAGCAGCCATTTTCTATACAACTCCCCTGGTGTACAGGTGTTTTGAGAAAAGACCTTTTTCTGTTGCTGGTACAGTCCCTGGAAATCAAGGTCAGATTTGACGTGCAATTTTGAACTTCGCATGTTGAAGTGGGTACGCAGTGATCAGTTAACATGACTGGGGGAATACTATAATATGTACTGGATGTATGGATTTGTACATGTCTGACCCTTGGCATCCAGACTATGATTACATCTGCTTGAAAACTGTCTGTCTTTTTAATAGTATTATAAAGAACCATAAAGATGAATGCCCATTGTAACTTATAAAACCTTTTTCTATGTCAAGTTAAATGATAAATAAGCTTCTTTACTTTCCGGTCTTTACGTTTTTATCTATTCTTTAGAATCAAATATTTCACAAGGATTTAATTCAATTCTTTTTTATTAATTTTGTTGTTTGAAATGAAAGAAATCATTTCTTTTTTATTTGTAAAGACAATAAAATCATGTATGATTTTAAAAAAAGTCATCTAATTTTTTTTTTCTTGCAAAACAAATTGTACTAAACAGAGTTAGTTAATTCAAAAGTTGAAAATTCTTATATGCAATAATGAAGAGACTTCAAAAACTATATGCTGCATTGTTAATAACTTCCAATTTTCATTGTACAAAAAAAAAAAAAAGAAAGTTCAAGAAGCACGAAATACAACAATCTGAATAATTAGGGAATATGCATGTAAACAAACACTGCCTTAGAAAGAAAAGGATTATAGGGCCCATGAGTGGCTGATTGTTATTGTCTAAAGTCTGATTCAATGAGTTTTTTTAACTTCAGTTGGATGGTTCAATAAGGTAAACAAGCAAAAGTAGACATATATGGTACACACACTTGCACGATAACTCTCGTGATCTGCAGATGGTCTAATTTAAACAGGAAATGAA
Organism: Manihot esculenta; assembly: GCF_001659605.2. NCBI lineage: Eukaryota > Viridiplantae > Streptophyta > Magnoliopsida > Malpighiales > Euphorbiaceae > Manihot > Manihot esculenta. The sequence continues at coordinate 1,483,362 of NC_035165.2, forward strand.
AATGGATAAAGGGGGGAAATAATAAATTACATGCAGAAACAAAGGTTTCTTTGTTTAAGCATGCAATATTAAATTAAAGCTTCCCCATCAACACGTATCCTCTTGGGGCCTTTCTCCTCGTATTGGCAGCCGGTGGTCATCACCCTGTTTTCCTTGGCCTCCATTGAACATCTTTTGTAGGGTTTAAATCCTGTTCGACGAGCCTTTAGCTTCCCATGTCCAAGCCCGATAGTCAGCAGCCCGTTCTCCCCGCTGTATTTTTTCTCCAGTTCATGATGGCTGGTACAGGATTCACGTATCATGCTGGTGATATTCACAGGTGATGCGTTTCCGTCCTTCTCATCTGTATTCTGCTTATCTTCAACGATATCTTTCCGGTGTGCCTCACCCTTCAGATCATGTGGTGGAGAGAAGCTTTGTGGCAATATCTCCCTGGAGAAGAGAGCTTGAAAAGCCAGTCGCCCCTGCTCCATTAGTGACAAGAGAGTGAAGAAAATGCCAGACAATTTTCTGGGACATTATGGTAAAAAGAAGGCGAGGAATATGTTCTTCAACAAAAAATTTGTGAGTGTATTTCAAATTACACCCTTTTGGTAGGTTTCAAATTCATCATCAGATCAAATCTCAGCATTCATGAATTTAGTCTCCATTCCGTGAATATGACCAACTAAATAAAGTCATATCATAGGCCATAAACTAACATTAATTCCAAATTAATCTGCTTAAATATTCTAAACTATCCGATATAAAGACAGACACAGTTACCTCTTCAGATACCTCCTTCCATGAATCACTCGTGTTGCTACTGCATCTACTGCGACGACTACTAGACTCATTAGCCAGATGGTTAGGATCAACTTCTTTTGACTCTTCCTTGTCTTTTTCAAGCTTCTTAGGTGCATCTGTCTCTACTTCACTACTAGAAGATGTGTTTGAACCACATGAAGAACGGTCAACCTGTTTTCTGTTTTTCATTTTGCTCGGATCATGGATATCAGGTGCTGTGGCAGCCATCTCATGGTCAGTAGATTTTGACACGGTATTTTGCTTTGGACCTCCACTCTCGTCAGAATCAGACAAAGACACATTTGGTGATTTAGATGCTGAATTTTGAGCTTGCAAAGCTTCAGAGCGTTCTAGATCCAACTGCTGATCTTGCAAATGAGGATTCCTGAGAGTAGTTTCCTTCCTTTCTGTCCTGGCTGCAGGAACTTGGCCCGCATCCACTGATGGAACTGCAGTTGCAGCAGGAGAGCAGGTAAAGGCAGCATGGAGAGGGGCACATAAGGGGAGTAATCCATGGGCTGCCCACCATGCAGTTGCTGCTGCCACCGTAGCAGCAGCAATCGCTGCCATACTGGGAGCTGAATTCATTTGCCTTGATGGAAAACCTCCTTGAGCACATGGTGGAGAATCTGCAGAACTTGCCATGTTAGCATAGGGCCAGAAGGTTGCTGCAAAGCTTGCTGCAGCATGGGCTGCTGGGTTTTGTAGCAGTGTTGATACAATAAGACTCGAAAATGCGGAGGATATATGGAGAAATGATCTATAGTCATCTTGATTATGGTGAGTTGGGGCTAAGGAAGGAGGATAAGTCTGATTTTGAGTAGTAGTAGATGCAGCTGGATAGGAGTATAAATTGGGATGCCCATGAACTTCACCTATTGGTTGAAAAATGGAGTCCTGGAATGAAACATCTGAGGGAGGAGTATGCGTGCACGTTCCCAAGCTCCCATCTAAAACATGCACAGGCACATGCCTTGGATAATTCTGCACAGCTTCCATTTCATCTGTTGGCAATGCATTGTTAAATTCATTTGACTTCTTTCCCTGAACAAATTTCTCATGAAAAGGGCAGGATGCCAACTTTGCACCTTTATTAGTGCCATTATCTTGAACCGTCTGTTTGGCATCAGGCTTATCTAGCTTCTGATTTCCATGAAGTTCAATAGTGATATAGGATTCATTACTTGCATCTTGATTTACCACCTCCTTCAGTGAAGGTACAAACTCCCTAACTGAGCATGATTTTCTTAGTGCCTCTGGCATGGGGACAGAATTCTTGTTCGCTGAAGGCACAGAGGGACAGTGAGCTTCTTGGACAACAGTAAAGACTTCTGAGCGACTGTTATCCTGGTTTTCTTTTCCATTTGCGTGCTTCTCATCTCCACTGGATTTCTGAATGCATACAGTAGGAAAAATTGATGAGAAAATAAAATCAGTTGAATAAAGAGGAAAATGAAAGAGTTCTTCACCTCAGGCGGTGGTTCTTTCTCCAGGTCCAAAGTTTGTTTACAATTTAAAGGATTTCCATCCTTCACTGCCACATGAGAAGGCGGAGGACCCACACCAGTCTTTCGAGGATAAGGATTGTGCGGTTTCCTCTTAGGACGCGGAGGTGGAATGTCTATGTCAAGTGCTTGTCCTATTGGAACACCTTTAGCAACAGCCTCCTTCTCCAACTGCAAGTGAAATATCTTTTATTATATTGTACGGACGAAATTTTACTCCCAAGATCCCAATATCAATAATATCACCATCAAATTTGATGGGAGATATATAGCTTAAAAACAGTGATACAACTTATATGTTGTCTGCAAAAATGAAACAGGATATTCTACTGGTCTGCAAAGAACAAATGACCATGACTGCATGCTGTAACATGTCAAAAAGAACAAGCATACATTAGCAGGAAAGCTAAATAACATTTCATTTTTGTAAAGTCATCTACAACCCTAGCCATATCAAATTATCTGTGAGCTATGCAGTCATATAAAATACTAAGACTCCTTACCTCCTTTCATTTTATGCCCTTCATTCATTCTAGGACAAATCTAGTTATTTGAATACCTTTTTAAACCTTAAATGCATTATGGTCCAAGAATTCAGGGTCTTAAGGTTTAAATCTTGAAATTGAGATTAACAAAATAACCTTATTGGTGACTTGCACAAGACTCCTCAAATGCACACACACTGGAATAACCTTCACAAATCAACTTGTGGAAGTTGATATTGGTTTACTTCTGAAGCCATTGGTCAATATCTCCCCAAAATGCTTCTGATTTCCAAGAGAGTGCAAGAGCCCTTGGCCTGAAGCTTCAAGAGCATGTTAGGAAACTAGTGGTTTAACTCATCGAATGGAAGATCTGTAAACATCCCTAAATTTGCATAGAATATGATCTTTTGATCAAATCAACTGCACTAATTTTCAGCATAAACTGACACAAGATGGTTGATAATTTATTTCCACAGTGATGATGGGATGGAAATCATAGGATGTGAATTTGTCACTAGATATAACCATGCCTCTGGCAACGAGGCATACACCTGAGTTAAAATTTCATGCCAACCAAATAAACCATTATCCATTGATAGAGACAAAAGATTAAAAAAAACAAAAGAAAGAAAAGGAATCTTCAAGGATGCTTCTTTCTTCTTTCCAAAAGTCCAGAAGATGGAGCTAAAAAGCTTCTTTGTTCAGAGTGTTAAGGTTTCCTCTAAAATAACAGAAAAAGAATCAAGAAAGTTCTTCCATGCTTGCTTATTTAGCATTCCCTTGAAAATTCGTGCAGAAAAATACTCAAATCCTACCCTTCTCCTCCTCAACTCAAACACACACAATCATGAAGGGGTGGAGAGAGAGCATTGAGAATCTTAAAACTGAGAGTTTCTTTTCCCTCCTTTGTTTGCCAAGTAAATTTCCAAAACCAAAAAACTACTTTATAATGAAAAATTAAATCAACATAATTTCTAAATTGAATATTCTTTGTCTGTATTAGTTAGCCTAGTAATTCAATACCAGGACTTCAAATTCTCCCAAGCATGCCTTGAGGCAATAAACCATCATGCTAGTGGCCATTTTCTATGACAGAAAATATTGCATAAGTAACTTGTGGCAATGGACACCAATACCATATGTTTTTGAGTATTGTATTTTTTTGCTCATTGCAAAGTATCTAAAGCATTGATCTTACAAATCCACTCCAACAACAACTTTGATGTTTTTAATAAAGATAAAAACCACTATTGGCACTGTCAGAACTAGTACTTTACCCATGCATTTATGAAAGTTTGGTTTTTAACTATGCTTGATCCATGGGTCTTCTTTGTGAAATACTACAATTTCATAATTAAATAAATTTTCCCCATTTAAATTTATGCAACCCTAAACTTAGCGCTTGCCAAGCTATCACATTCAAGGGGCAAAGATGTTGTGATTTAGATCAAGATAGAGACAATGAGAAAGTGCCCCTTAAGTAAGCTTGTGTATAACATTCTGACAGGAGTGAACAAGCCAGGACCTCAGGAGATTAACAAGAATTAGATAGATCAAACTTCCAATTTTTTCGTGTGACACTATGCAACAGAAAGTCAATCACGTTGAGAAGACCAGAATTTTCCTCATATCTTAATTCTGATAGTTGTTAGCACTCAGTACGTGAGCTTGTGGTGTGACAAGCTTCTTGTCCATTATGAATTTAAATCTGTTTCAAGGTTGTTTGGTAGGTTACTCCTGATCATATTAAGTACCATTACATAAAATGAAATAAAACATAAACATGTACAAAATATTTATTGAGGCAGTTACATTTTGATGTAATCTTGATGTCAATGTACTCCAATCATGATTTTGAATACTGTATGGCACACAATAGAAGAAACTTGGCATGTAAAACATCATGCATTATACATATGCCTAATTCAAAAATTATGGTATGATTTGATTATTTTCAGAAATATGCAGGTTTACTTTGGGTGTGTACTTATAAGATTTAGGCACCATCTGTTGCACAGAAAATAACTTTGTTTTTTTAAAAAAAAATAGAAATAACTTACATTTCATTGTTTGATTGAAATACTAAAATTTACTTGAAAATGATTTTCTGAAATTTTGAGTACTTCTGAAAACATTAGTTTTCTGTGAAAAAATAACAATACTACAAAGACTTGCATGCTTCTCTAATTTTAGTTCAATATGAGAGAACTAATAATAAGATGAAAGAAAAGGAACGTGGGGGGGTTGATTAACAACAATGAACAATTGATGGTCGGTGATGGCTGAAGAAGTGAAGATGATCAGCACATCATAGCTGCACCAAAATGCACATGCTTAAACATTTTCCTTGCCGATTCCTTCCAGTTTTCTATGTTTCTTATAACCAAAATTCAGCAGAAAATGTGGAAAATGCTAGCGATGTTGGCTGTGAAACAAATGGAGCCCTGAACAATTATATGAACACTTCCTTCTATATTATAAGATCATATAGGTTTATTATAGCATCAGAAAAGTAAAGCTCGCAATACCGATATAGGAATCCACAAAGTGACAGTCAACAAGCCCTGACCAACTTTGCTTGACTTGCAACTGGAAGGCTTGTCATACCTCAATATGAGCATGAGGCAAAATCCTATCTAGCGGAGGTTGGTTTGATGGCCGAGGAAATTAAAACAAGCAAAAAAAATCCTGATAAAGACTGAGGAGGATCCCAAAAACAAGAGAGCAAGCTACTGCCGACTACGCTTATGCAAATTATGTATTTACAGAACTTGCTAGCTTAGGACATTCAACTCTTTCACATTGTGATCTAAAATTAGGAAAATATGATTGGTTGGAATCTTAAGAATACTTGTTTTTCTATTCTAACTTTATAAGCAAAAATCAATAAACAGCTAATGAGAAAGCAATGCAAATGACAAGTTGACAACTTCAAAGAAATAAGGTGTCATCCCCCCACTTTTGACCTTCAAGGAAAATGAGAGGAAACCACCCGTAAAATTAAAGAAATAAACTTCAAGAGAAGAGAATGACGATATGGATCATCCATCCAAAAAAGATACAAAATATTCTGTCCACTTATAGAGAAAGGATAACTAGCCTAGACGCCAAAGTGGGTTATGAGACCATATGTGTACTAAAAGACCTCACCTTCACAAATTATTGCATATTAAATCAATTTGCTTGCTAGTTTGAACCTTGGTTGGTTTCAGGTTCCAATACTAGACAGCACAAAATTCCAGGTTTAGTCATGAGCCTAAGTTGTCCTTGTAGCACCACAAGCTCTACTGAGTTGAGTTCCAAACTCATCCATAATGTGAACAAGAAGTTTATAACGACAATTAACGGATAATACTACAAACTACAAGACCATAAAGACCGTAAAAAGGCTAAACACACAAAAGGAAAACAAAAATAAGGGAAATTTACAATTTCATCCCTCGATTTTACCATTAATATAGAATTGCTCTCTTGATTTTGAAAATTCAACTATTTAGTTGTGAAACTTTGATGAAAAGAAGAAAAAGAGAGTAGAAGATTTGAGAGAAAATGCTTGATAATTCCCATCAAGCCAATTGGGGTATATATACTACTTACAAGAGTACATACTAGGTAAGAAAATAAATTAATTCCCTAATTATAGTCTAATCATATCACAATCATATCACACAATCATATCCCTAATTATCACTATAAATCTAGGCTATTTACAGAAATAATCTCAATATATAGAAATAATCTCAACAAGTTGCACAATTTTGGTTCCGTCTAAATTAGAGATCCTTCTGGCTATGAGAATTCAAAGTTACATTAGTAAAAGGTTTTCCCTTTAATCAAATGAGAGAGAATTATATTAAGACTCGAAGAATTTTGGGAAAATTTAGAGAATTCTTGTATTTCACTCTTAATCCTTTCAATTGATTTATATGACTATTTATACACAAAGAATTATATCTAAATAGGAAGCAAATAATCAAATAATAATTACAGAGATAGTTAAGGATCCTAATCAAATCAAATCATATCCCTAGAATCAGTTAAGATCAGCAAATAAATCAACACTCCCCCTCAAGTTGGTGCAAAGATGTCGCACATGCCCAACTTGCAAATCAGATTATGCTAGATTTTGTTGTTGAGCCCTTTAGTAAACACATCCACAAGTTGCCCAGTAGAAGTCACATGAACTAGGCTCAAGACACCGTGTGTTAATTTTTCTCTAATGAAGTGCTGATCAATTTCAATGTGCTTCGTCCGGTCATGTTGGACTGGATTTTGTGCTATACTTATAGCAGCTTTATTGTCACAATATAAAGTTATCTTGTCTCTCTTGAGCAACCTCAACTCCTCCAATAACTTCTGTAACCATAAGAGTTCACACACACCTTGGGCCATTGCTTTGTATTCTGCTTCAGCACTTGACCGAGCAACAACACTTTGTTTTTTGCTCCTCCAGGTGACAAGGTTCCCTCCCACAACTGTGCAGTAGCCAAAGGTGGATCTCTTGTCATCGAAAGATCCTGCCCAATCTGCATCTGTAAAAGCTTCAACTCGGAGGTGACCATATTTGAAATAAAGAAGCCATTTCCCTGGCGCAGACTTTAGGTATCTTAAGATGCGAAGTACAGCTTGCATATGAGTCTCGTGAGGGTCATGCATGAATTGACTGACTAAACTAACAGCATAGGCTATATTCGGTCGAGTGTGTGAGAGATAAATCAACCTTTCTACCAATCTCTGGTATCTTCCAATATCCATGGACTCACCAGTTCCTACTTCCAGCTTGTGATTACTTTCAATGGGAGATTCTGCTGGTTTACACCCCATCATACCAGTTTCTTCCAACAGATCCAGAATGTACTTTCTTTAGGAGATGAAAATTCCTTTTTCTGATCTAGCCACCTCGATACCTAGGAAATATTACAGTTTTCCTAGATCTTTGATTTCAAATTCCTGAGTTAACAACCTCTTTAGTTGAGTCATTTCCTCTTTGTCATTGCCTGCCACCACTATATCATCAACATAAACAATAAGAAGGGTGATCTTACCCTTGTGATATTTGATAAACAGAGTGTGATTAGCATTGCTTTGTTGGCAACCAAAGGACATCATGGCTCTGCTAAACCTGTCAAACCAAGCTCTAGGAGATTGTTTTAGCCCATACAAAGCCTTTTTTAACCTGCACACATTTCCTTGTGTCTTCTCATCAACGAACCCAAGAGGAATTTCCATGAACACTTCTTCCTCTAAATCTCCATGGAGGAAAGCATTCTTCACATCAAACTGTTGCAAGTCCTAGTCCAAGTTGGCTGCGCAGGATAACAAAACTCTGATTGAGTTCATTTTTGCAACTGGGGCAAATGTCTCTTGATAATTCACTCCATAGGTTTGGGTGAATCCTTTAGCAACCAATTTGGACTTAAATCGTTCAATTGTGCCATCAGCTTTGTGTTTCACTGTGAACACCCATTTACAGCCAACGAGTTTCTTCCCATGTGGGAGAGTAACAAGCTCCCAGGTCTCATTTTTAGCCAATACTTTCATCTCTTCAATTATTGCTTTCTTCCATTTAGGATCTGCAAGAGCTTTCTTTCAATTCTGTGGAATAGACACAGAGGAAATAGACAAGGCAAAGGCTCTATAGGAAGGAGATAAGAATTCATAAGAAACAAAGTTAGAAATAGGGTGTTTAGTACAAGATCTGACCTCTTTTCTTTGTGCAATAGGTTTATCTAAGTCATTGAAGCATTCAAGAGTTGTGGGTAACTCACCAGAAGAAGATTCATGACTGGGCAACTCACCAGGAGAAGATTCTTGACTCTGAGTAGACTACATAATGGCTTCTTCTACCTTGTCTCTCCTCGAATACCTTCTCAAATCTGGCTTGTCCAAACGACCAGGTTCTCTCTCCCTGATTGGACATCTCCCCCTGTCTATTAGAACTCAAACTTTCTAGTTGAACCATATCATTCAGAATCACAGAATTTGGGATCACATCTTCTTGCTCATTATTCCCCCCCTGAAAAGGTGAGTGGGTGGTACTGAAGTAGGGTTCAGTTTCTCGGAAGGTAACATCCATACTAAGTATTTCCTAAAGGGAGGATGAGTGCTTGGCGAGCTCTAATATGATCAGATTTATAAGTCAGCATTTCTTGTAAAATATGAGAAACACCAAACCCCTCTAGAGCCCAAACCTCCATTTCTCCGACCCGTTGTCCCCCTTGCTTAGCCCTTCCTCTAAGGGGTTGTTGTGTAACAAGTGCATAATGTCCACTAGGATAGCGAAAGAGGAAAAAACCGAAGATTTCACATAGTACTTTTGATCGAAAAATCAATCTGATTCAAACTTGAAAAAATCTTTCTGATTCTCGAAGAATGAGGGGGCACACTTGTATCTCTTCTGTGTTGGAGAATACCCAACAAACACACATTTAAGGGGCTTGGGATCCAATTTTCTTGTCGTCCTAGTATGGACAAAGCAAACACACCCAAATACTTTTGGTAGAACAACGTATGAATTCTTCCCTTGTAGAACCGCCAAAGGACTCATAAAGTCAAGGGTCTTGAGATGCATTCTATTGATAAGATAAGCAGATGCAAGGATTGCATCTCCCCAATATGCTTTGGGTAGATTCATGGTGAATATAAGAGATCGAGCTACCTCCAATAGATGCCTATTTTTCCTCTCAGCAACGCCATTTTGAGCACTAATATAAGGACAACTAGTTTGATGTACTATCTCATTACTCTCCAAATAAGCAGAAAAGCTACTATCCTGTATTCTCTTCCATAGTCAGTTCTCAAAATTTTCACCTTAATATCAAATTAAGTACAAAGCATCTTATGAAAGGATTGAAAACAAGAAAAGACATCACTTTTAGCTTTAATCAAATAGACCCAAGTTATTCGAGTGCAACAATCAATAAAGGTAACAAACCATCGATTACCAGACAAGGAGACAGTTTGAGTAGGCCCCCAAACATCAGAATGAATAGTCGCAAAAGGAATTTGATTTTTATTATGACTCAAAGGATAGGATGTTCTAGTGTGTTTAGCATACTCACAAGCATCACAAAATAGAGAATCAAACTGAGTTCTAGCAAATAAATTAGGATAAAGTTTTTCTAAGGCAAAAAATGATGGATGCCCTAACCGTCTGTGCCACTGTATTATTTCCTAATTGACATCCTTATTTTATCCAAAACAGGCTTGAGATATCGAAGAACCTGGATCACCCTCCAACATATATAAGCCATCATGCAGCCTACTATCTCCAATCCTCTTTCCTGTGCGAAGATCCTGAATAACACAATGATCAGGAAAGAATTCAATTTTACAATTAAGTACATTGGTAATAGCACTGACAGATAAAAGGTTGACAAGAAAGTGGGGAACATGAAGGACAGATGATAATTTAATGTTGGATGTGCAAATAACAGAACCTGTTCCGGATATGGGAGTAAAAGAGCCATCAGCAATTCTGACACTATCTTTGGTTAGAGAAGAAAAATAATTGAGAAAGCCTTTAGAAGAGCCTGTCATGTGTCTATTCGCACTAGAATCAATAATCCATGAAACATTATTAAGAGATGAAGCATTACCTGACTTTACAAAGTTAGATGTGGCACCGGAGGACGAGTAATCAGAGTTAGGAATCGAGACTCTTTTACCTTCTGCCATGGTAAAGATTTATGAACCGTGAAAGAATAGGAAGTACCCAAGGTTGTACACACAAGAGAGCCCAATTGATTCACCAAAAGACCGGGTAGCGGCACGGGAAAGCCAAAAAGATGGTCAGAATCGTTGCCGAAGTGATCGGAGCCTCGAAGCAGCGTCAGGCGATTGGTCACGCGCCTCCCTTTCTCGGCGCGTGAGCCTCACGTGCGGGTTTTTTCGGCGTCGGAGCTGGGCGATCGGCCGGCGACAGTCCTGGTGCCGGCGGTGAGAGGAGGAAAGGCTCCTAGATGGGTTAGTACCAAAAAAGGTAGATCTAGGGTTTTGAAACCCTAAAGAAGAAAAAATTAAATTTGAACCCTAAAATTAGGAAAAAGCTCAGATACCATGAAGAATTTTGGGAAAATTTAGAGAATTCTTGTATTTCACTCTTAATCTTTACAATTGATTTATATGACTATTTATACACAAAGAATTATATCTAAACAAGAAGCAAATAATCAAATAATAATTACAGAAATAATTAAGGATCCTAATAAAATAAAATCATATCCCTAGAATCAGTTAGGATCAGCAAATAAGTCAACAAGACTAAAATACTCTCAGCATTTTAAAGAGCAGAAATATGAAGAAAGTTTGAAAAAAAAATTAATCCTTTTGAACTCTCAACGGATTTCACTCAAAACACAAATTGCACAGTCATCTTCCCCAAAATCCTGCATGTGATGCCACATCATCACAAATGCAACTCTATTCGTTCATGTAGGAGTACCAAATTGAGCACCTACTAGTGGCTATTAGAGATTAAGCATAAAATCGTCCATCCATGCCAAATCCTTGATGCCCATTTCCTCCTCCCTCAACTTTGATTGAACCCAGATTCACTTCCACAAACTCACACACGGCAAACCCACATGAGATTAAGTATAGATTGATCCATCCACACCCACTCTGCTCTCATTCTCACCAAACCCGCGCAATCCATAAGTGGTTCAACAAGCCTAAACATAACTTCTTGATACCTTCCGTACTCTAATCCTGCTATCTTGATGTGCAGTATAAAGACCTTATTCGCAATTTACTAAAGCTTAACAGGACCATCCCCTTGTCAAACTTTGTGAAGAGCCTCAAATCAGACTATTGCCAAACTATAATATCCTTCCCTTGTGAAGCAATCAAGAAAAATTCACCACACAAAGCCAAGCAAGAAAAAGATCCCGCATGGAAAAGAGAACTGCGAGAAAGCAAAATGAGTAAGATCTGATAAATATTTGCTTGGATAACTATGGTAATTGACATTTTGGAGCACAACAAAATATGAGTTGAAGGAGTGATCTGTGATATAGGAGGATTATTCATGGGATTAACCAAATAATAGTTGGAGAATCTAGATTCTACGTTCATGACAGGGTGTTGTTGAATTTGGAAGAGAGAGGAGTATAATGAGAGGAAGGAGCAAAGATGGATGCTTAAATAAAAAAGGGAAATATACGGCAAGGAGAAGGCAGGGTAGTTTAGCCTTTAAAAATGTATCCCCTTTGGACCAATTAGACTAAGGAAAAATTGCTTTTACATGGACAAAGGGTTTTGACGAAACTAAACTAAAATTTAGAGACTAAGTAGTTTGAATTTTCAAAACTAAGGGATCACTTCGTTGTTAATGGTAGAACCCAGAGACAAAATTGTAAAATTCCCTAAAAATAAAGTTGTTCAGACTAAAATTATTTTCTTGTGTACTTGTCTTGTCAAATACTAGTGAAATTAAGTCAAAGGATACAAGCAAACAGTTTTCTTTTAATGTTCACTGTGTCAACCTGTTTGTTTGTTGCACAACAGACATATGAGAAAACAACATATGCACTTGCACATCGATGAAAAGTAATCACATCAACAGAATTATACACCATGTACAAAAAAGAGAGCAATTAACAATTTAATACCATTGCAGGATTCTATCTCATGGTGCCAGGAGATACAAAAACAGAAATATAAGTCGATATAAGACTCAGGCAAGCAGTTGTTGACTGACCTTTGAAAAGAATTTCTGTGCATGACTCCTGATCTGTACAGCAGTTTTTGTTCCTATATGTTCTGCGCAGCCCGCCACCAAGAATGAAACATAAAGAAGAGAAGAGATAGATGTTCAATTAAGAGTAAATACACAGCATTTCATGCCATCCAAAACAGGAATAGCCAGATCATTTCCCTACATTAATTATATAATTAAACCATAATTTAAAATATAAAAAATCAGTTAGACATTAGTAAATCAGTTACAACATTAGTAATAACTGAAGAAAAACAATAAGGAAAGAGAAGTCAGAGAAATCATTGCAAATTATAACCTTCTATGCGCTGCCAAGCTCGTCCATAGAGCTTCAAGGCTTCTAGGAACCTATTATGCTCCTCCTCTGTCCATCGTTCACGTTGCTTGGTAATTGTATAAGGTTTTCTTGTCTATCATTAATGTAACTTCATATCAGATACTTCAACGCTTATTTACCACTTTGATTTCCAAAATTCAAAGTAATTGAAAATTCTAATGAAAAAAAAATAAAAAAGAGGATTAAAAAATCTACCTTAATAACCAAGTCTTCTCCGGAGGAGTATGTGTCCATAACCGGACCTCGGCAGCTAGCGCTGCTTCAGATCCTCTCTAACGAGCAATGGATAAAACAGAAACCTCCTTTCATTTCTAGTAGTATTGAATCCTATAAATAAAGCCGTTGTTTTTGAACTCCAAAATACCTGGTAAGTGAAAACTACTGCAAAAAAAGAGAGAAAGAAAAGCCACAGCAATGGATAGAGATCCGTATCTGAACAAATTAGGAAATGCCAGTTCACATACTATATTTCAATTGAATATAGATCCTTTAAAAAATTTTAAGAATCCACCAGAACAGAGAGGAATAGACAGAAAAACAAAGCTTCTCCGAAAGAACTAAAAATAAATTCCATTCAGAATCCTCACCAAAACGAACGCGTAGACGCCAAAGCCTTTAGAAAGTGAAAAGGAGGATAGAAACACGAAGAGGGAAAAAAGGAAAAATAAGCTTGAATCAGTAATCAACAAGCACTTGTGTATATCCACCTTCCAAATTTCATCAATACATTACAACATTTAAAGTCCTAAATCCTCTCCTTGGTTGCCCAGAAACATTGACCAAAAAATCAAATTCAAAATTTTCATATCACCAGTTAAAATAAATAAAGAGCAGACAAAGCCAATAAGCAAAGTGAATTTGGCTTAGTAGAAATCAGATTTCCTTGTCAAATTTTCTCGGCAACCAAATGGAGAGTTCAAGAGCAAAAAACAAAGCCCTAGAAAATGCAAGTACTAGACTCACCGGAGACTCACATGAGAAGTGATAGTTTCCGGCAATGGTATATCGGAATCAGGAAAACACAGGGGGGGAGAAGAAACTGGAAAGAAGTTCCTAGAGAGAAATACAGGCAGCAGCAGAGAAGGAAGGAGAGAAGTGAATGAGTCTCAGTGAGACCTAAAAGACCAGAAACTGCAGTGGGTGCGAAGGAGCAATCTCAGCCACTACAATTTCTTATGGATTTTTTTTGTTGAAAATTAAGCGAATTATATTTGAGGCTGCAATGAAATGAAGGGTAAAACTGGGAGAGATGGTGCCAAGTGGCGGATATTTAGTGGCTGATTAATCTAAAGCCCACACTTGCACTTTTCTGATTTCTTTTTTCCCAATTGCCTGTACATTCATCTTCAAATATCAGCCACAAACTCTAACGGCCTCTGAGGTTAACTCCGTAAAAGCGTAGTCAGGTGCGCCCTTGCGTGAGCCCCACCTCGTGACGTGGTCCCTCTGGAAGGACCGGTTTTACTTTTATCCGGTAATGCTTGTGTACGGGCAGCGCAAAAAGTGGACAGTGGTATGCCAACGTGGAGATTGCCACCGTTACGTGGCGGTTTCATTCAAAAGTGGCGAACTGGAGGAGGGCGACGCTTGCAGTTAACTGCAGGAGACTGTGTGCAGTTCATGCAGTTAGAAGCGCTTCCAGCAGTTATGCTGAAATTTGACGGATGTAAATGAATGGGCCGGTTTGTGGCCCAATATTGTAGCTGGAGCACCCCCACCATATTCATTAAACTGGCCCAGTTAGAGCTTGATAGTGTCCTCTCCTTGGCCCAAATCATTTGTGTCGTTTTTTCCTTTCCAACGTGCATCAGTCATCAAAGACCATTGAATAGTAGATTCAAATTTAAATTCTCTCTTTCTTATTCTCTGTTAAAAAACAGAAATTAAAAGTTTTATTAATTCCACAAGGCCCAAGATCCCAAATGAATCATTTTACAAATGAAGTGCATCCAATTACAAGAAAAAATAAACAGAAAATTAACCTCTACACAATCACACCGACAAAGATTATGGAACTCGAGGATCAAAGTAACATCACAAAGTTAAAACAAACATGCCTTATACCCTTGACTTGGATGGTAATGACACGGAGCCACGTAATGCATGCAGGACGACGTCATTATAACCCAGCGTAAACCATGTGATAAAGCTTTAGCTTTGTCAAGGATAAAGACAAATTATTGAAGGTTTTGTTAGAGAAGTTTATGGCTGCTTCTAGTATGCCATTATTCAATTTTTGGGTATGCATATACTAGCTATTTTTCTTAAGTGGGGAAAGAATCAGCTAAGCAGATCAGTTGCATATCAATTTTACCGATATTATCGTCCAACAATTTAGAATGACTCATGCAATACGCATCACTAACTAAATGCTGGGTAAATTATATCCCCATAGTTAATAGAGTTAATTAAGGCCAGTTTTGTTTGATGGAACCATTCAATCTTTGGCTTTAAATAGCTTCAATTTCATCCCTTTTAAACCAAGTGAGAATTATAGGACCACAAGAACATTATAAGTTATTTAATGGGCTCGTCGATTTTATTATATATTCAATGTGATTTTAATATCAATTATAACAATACAAATTTAACTTATTCAGGGTTTGCATATATAAATTTTAAATTTGCAAAAATAATTCATCATGTGAGAAAACAAAAGGGTAAATAAGTTTTTTAGCAATTAAAATTAGATTGATTTTTGTTATTGATGCAAAATAAGTTATGTGTTGTTTGGTTTGAAATAAGAGGAAATTTTTTCGTGTAAAAAAATAAAAATAGAAGAAACTCGTTACTGATCAGAAAGCTTAAGCTCCCCATGAGATTTTACTGATTTTGTTTCTCAGAAATTTTTATCAAATATGAGTTTAATTTTAACTTAAAATTTTTTGACGAGCCACTTCAGTGATATATTATATAACTTACGGAATTTTTATTATATTTATACCTGCATTAAAAATTGATATAATTTTTAATATTGTGCTTTCAAAAAAAAATTTAATATTGAAAAAATAATAAAAACCAAACAAGCCCTTAAAATTTAAGTCCATAGGACATTGATTTTGCATTTTTTTTACACGTTAAATTAATATTTTATCTAGGTACTTCAACAATTCTTGCTGAAAACAACAATAATACCCATTTACCTAGGAAAAATTATTTTATATAATTGTATGTATAACATTTTATATTATAACCATGATCATTGATCATGGTGGATAGCTATAAGATTCGGGCGTCATACGTGAAACCGTTTTTGACAAGCGTACACACACTGCATATTTCAATTAGCAAATCTCTGGAAGCGATTGTCCAGATGGAATAAGAAAGTATATTTGATTAAGAGTGTTGAAGAAACGCTGTTATACTGTTCCAAATGGGAAAATAATCATTGTGAAAGCCAGTACGGCAGGAAATGCATTGGATATCTACCTTTGATAAAGGCAAATTATCCCAAGTTGGTGTGCTCTGGAGGAGCACTTCCCTGAATCCCCAGAATAGATAATTCCCTTTATCACATGCGAGAGAATATTGTAAGTCACAAACAAATTCTACAGACATCTGCTGTGCTGAGTGCTTTCTTAGTTTGTGTTATTTTATATAGGCGATCATCATGGGCATAAAATAACGTTAAAGAGTGGAGAAATTAAATATTTAATTACATGTGTCTTAGAGATAAACGTGCATTATTACAAGGATTTACTCTGGTTAGAAACTTATACAAACGCAACGAAGCATGTTTACTTCCTTGTGCACACTCATTAAAAATGTTCGCTTCAGCACTTACTAGCTTCACCTCACTGTAGCAGAGGATCCCCTTTTAGCTGCTGCTCCCAATTATGTCGTTGAATGTGGCTTTCACTTTCGCTACAAAAGCTTCCCTGCAGTTTGACCATGGCTGTCAGTCTATATTTATAATTTTCTTTTTTCTTTTTACGTGAAAATCTCTGTTCTTGGTGAAATAACATATTTCAATTGGAGTAGCAATCATACCTGTCAGGTTTGAAAATAATGTTCTTGTATGCAAACCACTGCAAATAATTAATAAACAAAATCAGCTACTGTACACAATCCATCAAGAGTTACCCAACTTTACATTTAATAAGATAATGAAATCTATAGAAGTCTAGCTTGATCTTGGCATGCAAATTATGAATATTTGTTTAGTCCTACTTACTCCTGTGTAACCGATGCCGACAAGCTCAAGAGCCCCAGGAATCAAAGGAAGCCTATCAATCGCCTGTTGCAGGAAAAAAAAAAGGTTTCAAAAGGATCACTCATAAGAAAGGATTATAACTAGAAAATAGTAATTTGGAGATCTCACCGAGATCATCCCAGTGGAGCCCCAAAGAGCAACTACACCAGCAACTGCTAGTGAAGACACTGCATACTTGTCTTCAACCTTATCCCACTGCTCACACGAGAACAAAATCCAGGTCAAAACTATATGGAATTCCATTACAGCTTAGTGAGGGGGAAAAAAGGCTAAATTCTTACAGCTTGTTGAATTGACTTGACAATCTCTGGCGGCTCAGTTGTAGCCAGCTCAGTTGGAGCCTCCCCTGTAGCCAAAGCCTCTCCGGTAGCCATAGCCATAACATTCCGGGCTAGCTTTCGACCTGAGAAAATGAACATCATTGTTAGATATATATATATATATCCCTTCTATGGTGTGTTATAGGACTGAACAGATATCTGCGTATGACTCACAATAAGCAGTGGTCTTCCAGGGACGGTTCTGAGTCTGGACAGGAGGAGGAGGAAGGGTGGGCAGGGTCACACATTGTGGTGATGCAGCGGCTAATTGGCGAGGAGCCTTGGCATCAACAAGGCTTGACGAAGAGGTGATTGATAAGGTTGTGGAGGAAGTTGAGGCCATGGTTGAAGCAAATCTCCACAGGTTATATTATTCTAATGAACTGTGATTCTAATTCTAAATGCCACACACTAGGGGGAGCAAGTGCAGAAATGTTAAAATATAGTGAATTTTTATTTTCCTAATTTTTCTGGGCTTAGTTGAATGTGTTTGATAATTTTGATTGAGGATATGGAGATGGAAGTGCTTCCAAGTTTGAAGCTAGGAACCACTCATTACTTTCATCAAGATAGTGCTGACGTGGCCGTTGGATTGCCAATTAATGGTGTTTGATTGGATAGGATTATCTCTTTCCTCCCCCTACGCCTAAAGGGGCAAAAAACTAAAAATATCTCCTCTCACTTCTTACCAAACATTTCTCGTCTCTTTCTGAAACAAAATGACCTCCTCTATCCATTTCTCTGAAAAGTTTTTGCACCTTGAGGTATTGACGAGGGTGGTGGAAGATAATGCACTTACTGTAACAACTGGCAACCGAGCAAATTGAGAAATATGTATACAAAGGGGTGAATTCTAGATGCCGCACCTAAAGGAATGACATCAGTTCAGCGTATTCGCAAAAATTACTCGATCCGAATTTAAATTCGATTACTATTTTTAATAATTAAATTATATTGAAATTTATTTTAAATTGTTCAAATTCATTACAAATCTGATTATTATGTTTAAATTCATTTAATTTTATATATTTTAATTAATAATTTATATAAATATTTTAAATTTTAATTTTAAATGAAAATATAAAAAATATAAATATAAATATATATATATATATATTAAATTAAATATTTATATATATATATTAATTCGGATAATTATTATCCAATATGCAAAATATAAATTCTTCTCAAATTTATCATGAACATTAATTTTCAAATTAAAATCTATTTCAAACTTTTTTAATAAAATTCAATTGGATCAAATATTTGAAAATACTAATGTCTAGGGCTCAACCCTTATTGAAACAAGTAAATTTACAAGTATATACGGTAAATTAACAAATAAAATATAATATCAATTTTTATAATTAATTTTAAAAATATAATAATGTTGATTTTGAAAATATAGGAAATGGACCCTTGGTTGTATAATCGATTCTTGCTTGCTTGGAAGGAGATATAAGATAATGAAAATCCTCTCCATATCCCTCTAACTCATTCTGATTTTAGGGTTCTGATTAAATATCTCCTTATGGTTATTATAACGAGATACTGGCTAAATTGGTTGGGGATTTTGTTGGCCACTATAAAGAGTATGATATGAAAAATGTTTCAGCTATGTCGCAGTGTCCTATGAGACTTAAAGTTTGTTTGGACATTCGGCAACCTTTGAAACGATAGAAGAAGTTTGTTGGAGATGATAGTACTGTATTTACTGTGAAGTTTCAATGCGAAAAACTGACTATTTTTTGCTATCTATGTGGAAAACTGGGTCATATGAAGACTTTCTGTGACTTGCAACTGAGGTTGAAGAAAGAAGATATCAAGTTTGGTTGGGGTGATTTCCTCAGAGCACCTGTTCGTCGGAACCAGAGACCGACAAATCTGTGACTGCGTGATTCCGGCAATTCTGCTCCGCCAGGATTTGTGGCAGGATTGGCATCAACTAGCAATTTGGAAAACACTAATTTGACAGCATATAATAGGCATTTCTCCTTATTTGGCAAAAGTCAATTCATTGTAAATAAGGAGACTGAGGACCATATTATAGACATGGACAAGAATTCTGTGGGTTAAGGCAGTTCTGATAAGTTTGATGAGATTGCAGCCTGAATAAATGATAATGCTAAAAAAAGTTAAGAAACACTAAACATAACGTTGTTACAGGTTTTCCTTCCTCTCAATAGTATGCTTCTAACAACACCATTGTGAATATTAATTTGACAGGCAACAGTGAAGCGGCTCATCCCGTCAAAGGTTGGGATAGCCGAAAGCAATTATTGTCCTGTGTTGGAACTGCCGAGAACTCGGCAATCCTCGGATAGTTAATGCATTGAAGGATTTGGTTACTAGTTACAAGCCGGATATTTTATTTTTTATGGAAACAAAAAATCTTAGTTATCGTATGAAATTTTTTCATAATTTTTTATATTTTGATGGTTGCTTCTCAGTCAATAGACAATGATTGAAAAGAGGTATTTCGTTAATGTAGAAGAGTCATGTATATGTTTCTGTAGTTGGATTTTCTTCAAATTTTATTAATTCGGTTGTTTTTTAAGGTAATGTTCAATGGAGTTTTACTAGTTATTATGGATTTCCAGAATCGCAACGACAACATCAGTCTTGAAACCTTATTCGAGCTTTATCTCGTAGAAGCTCTCTTCTGTTACTTTGTTCGGGAGACTTTAATGATTTATGCTCGAGAGATGAGAAAGAATGAGGAGCATTTTTGCAAGAATGAGGAGCATTTTTGCCAAATTATCTTATGCAGGGGTTTAGACAAGCACTTAAGGAGCATTTTTGCCAAATTATTTTATGCAGGGGTTTGATTTTGAATGATTGGAAATTTTTGTTAGACTCTAAAACTGATATTTCTGTTAGATAGATTCGTCATAATGCTACTCTAAATACTCATACTTTGACTAAAGAATTTATTAGATATAATCGTCTCTCTATTTAAAATGATATCATTTTTATTTGATAAAATTTTATTAATATAACCAGTAGTTTTGCACATAATTATGACTGACTAGAAGTGGTAAACAATGCCAATAGCTTATTGAATTCTTACTAATTCTAATAAACGCTAACAAATAATAAGGTAAAATCTGAGTTTTTTGAAAACGAAATAAGTTATTATTTTAGGTAATTTTTATGATATTATATTTTTTATGAATTTGGTTTATAATTCTTGATAGAATAGTAACATCTAATTAATAAAATATTATTAATTTAAATTTATATATAAGATTTATTATTATTAAAAATTTATATATTTATCCATCTATAAAGTAAGTTCTCATCACGCGCGCTGGGCGAAAGACAATCAAAGCTCATGTTTTCAACTTACCGTTGACTTTACTGTAGCATGTTCCTGCATAGGCAATGATGAGTAGCCACTCATGAGTTTCCCTTCAAAATTCATTATGTATATACGACATTCATCAAATTAAAACGACACATCAACACTATCATCCCTACAATAGTTTGAAGTTTAAAGTTAGAGGGTAGAATTTTTGCAAGTACTGTGTTTAATTATTTATAGAAATTTTATTTTTATTTAGTTATTTACTTGTTATACGAAATCTAAACTATTATGTTGTTGCGATTTGTGTCGGGGCCAGTGGGTTGTCGTTGGAATTTGTTTCCGGTACTGGTCGTACATGAATTTCCAATCTTTTTTTTGGAACTTGAAGCTTGGAAAGGGTGAGCTCTGAGACTTTGAGTCTGCTTCTGGAATGCTTTGTTTCTTGGATAAAAACTGTGAAAGCGGACAAGAAAGAATTCAAATTTGGTTGAAATTTGGAAATTACATAAGCAGTTAACGTTATGGAAACAGAAATAAATTGAATAGTGAAATGCACCAACGTCACCATGCAATTGAAAGTCGAAGCAGTTCCTGAAAAAGAGCCAAGTCCACTCAAGTCTTCCAATTATTAATTTACTGAGTTGTGTGCGTTTTTTCTAATGATTTCCTTTATTATTATTATTATTTTGTATATATTTGACATTGAAATTCAAGAGGTAAAAAGCATGTATTTTTTTTTGGAAAAAAAATCACAATGATGGATACTATTAAACAAATGTTTTGTTATTTTATTATTTTTATAATCAAAACATGATAATTTTTTTTAAATAAAGACTGTAGAGTTAATCTTGAGAAACCAATATACTATGACTATTTAGTGCCTTTTTAAAAATAAGAGATGTGCTACTAGAAATTTTTCTGAATATGCTTGTGATATTTTTTTAGTACAATTCACTCTCCATGAGACTTGAACTTAAAATCCCATACTTTTAGAGATAACTCAAATACCAGGTGATGATTGTTGGCTCACTAATCTTATTTAATACCCTAATAAATTTGGAATGGAGACAAAAAAAGGGCTCAACTTTTAGAGAATAGAAACAAAATGCTAATCATGGTTAATGCAAGCTGATGTGGCTTAAATAAAACCTAAAAAAAGGTTGATGCTAATTGTTATTGGGAGTAACGTCCTTGTCCATGGCAAACAAGAGGAAATAAACAGGGACTGGGCTGATAAAAGAAGAGAATCAAAAGAGCAAAAATGACTAATGAGACTTGGCTGGGGCCACAGAAAATGGAAGGTGAATAGATGATACGTCCCTAGCCAGACGTTCCTGACCTGATGCTATTGCTAATTTGCTATTGCATGCCATAGCACATGGGGATGTGTGCTCTTATAGCTTCCTTTCTCTTTCTCTATTTCTGACCCTTATGACAATTTTCACAGACTTGGAACATGGCCTTTCACCTTTGACTTTGCCCATTCCCATCAACCACACCCCACCCTTCGAGATCTACCACGTCACTCGTATCTGCTCTCTGATTAACATCTCATGCACAAAATCAACATAACCATATTTACATTAGACCTTCAAAAGCAAATTTGCTTGTTGAAAAAGGAAAAATAGGCAGAGGAGAGGATAATGGAATTTGTAGAAAAGCCAGCTGAAGCCGAAAAGGAGGGTACGAAAAAAAGCAGGTTGCAGGCGCAGTGAACATTGGACAATGAATGGTGATCCATGAAACATCCATATCAACATACATATATATACACGGCCGATGTCCTAAAGTCAATTGAAAAAGAGATGCATCATTTGCATTTTGTCATCATTACATTTTTAATAATAATATTATTATTATATTATATTAAAACATTATAGCCTAGCCCCACTCTTTTTGACCACGCAAGCTCAGCTGAAACAATTCCAACTCATACCCATATTCTAATCTGCCAACTAGCTCTAGCAATACAGATAATAAGCCTTTTTCTTAAAAGAAGAAAGAAAGAAAGTTAAGCAGTAAGTATCATCCGCTTAATTTGTGCACTGGAGACGATTAATGGAAGCAATCCTCTGTTCTGTTCCCTATCTACCATCCCTAAGAACCCAGTTGCAGCTTTTCTTTTCGGTTTTTTAATCCCCTACACTGTATTAGAAGGGAACTCAGAATTGTAGAGTGAGCTTCCGTTTCTCTCTTGCCTACGAGTGTAATTGACCAATCAGTTGCCGTTGATAATGGTGAATATTTCATCAACTGTTGCTGCTATCTCATCCGCTGATTCCAGCTTACAGTCATCCTCTATCTACAGATGCACCCCAAAAAAAAAAAAGAAAATTAAAATTATATATGAGAAAATAGGGAATTAGGGTTTGGGAGAATGAATGAAGTCAAACTGGTTGACCAAAAAGAAACAGCGAAAGTAAGGTACCTTTAGGTTGAATGAGTAAAGAACTGTATTTTCAGACGACGTGATGTTAAGGTGCAAAACTGTCAGCCTAAGATCCTCCAGTGCAACGATGGCTCTCAACAACTGGCCTGCCTTCTTTTCACTCTGAATCTTCAAATTTACATGATTTTTTATGACTGTCACTTCTATCTCCGCCGCCTCAGATTTTCTCTTCACCTTTGCTTCCTCTTCACAATTGCCGCTTTCCCCCTGGATATTACACTCCGCCTGAGAAGTGAATAACCAGTTCGATGTCATGCCCATGGCCGCTACAGCTTCTTCGGTTTTTCTCATTCTCTTTTGCGCTTCCAGAGATTGTAGAAGCTGCTCTAGTTCCTTCACAAAATCTATTGCACCTCCTATAATAGACGCTTGGTCACCCTATTAACAAGGAAAAAAAGGGTGAACGTTCAATAAAGACTGGAACTTTTTTTTATTATTTTCTTTGGCACAGAGAAAGGAGAGATTTTCAATTTGTTGGACTAAAGATTGAATTCTCAAAACGAAAACCCTAAATGGAAGGTTTGATATTTTGATGTTTGTGATTACCCTTTGCACGTAGGAGGGGGGCATGAGAGAGCGGAGAGAGTTGAGGTGGTCGTTCATTTGGCGACGGCGATTGCGTTCCACAGCAATGTGGGTCATGCGCTGATTCTCTACTTCTTCTTTGTTCTTCGTTGGCCTTGTTCGTTTTCGCTTTTTTCGTTCCTTGGTGACTACTGGAGAAGTTTTGGAGAAATGGGTCTCGTGGAGCATGGTTTGTGGGTGAGTCCATGGAAAGGATGAGTCTGAGTTACGTTCTTTGCAAAAGCGTCCTATTAAATTGGCCTGCCTCTTAGGCTCGGGGCTTACATCTTCAAGACAGGAATTTGAATGTGGGTTCTGAAAATCTTTGGTTTCAGATTTGGCTGGTGAGTGCAAATCAGCTATGTCATGAGTGACACAACTTTCAAGCTCCAGCGCTTGAACTTGGGTGTCCGCTTCAGTGATGTAGTTGTTCCAAGGCCTTTTGAGGTGTTGGAGTTTTAGTAATGTCTGAAAGTTGGGTTCTTTGAGGGGAAAAAATGGTGGGTATTCTACACCTTGTAGCATTTGAAGAAAAGGGATTTTGTCTTCTAAACTTGGCATCGAGAACTGTGTTTCTTCTTCCTCGAATGTTCTCAAATTTTCTGTGTTTACAAATCCTCGTTCCAAGCCCTCTGCATCCAGCTGTTCACCTAAGAACTGCAAGAAAAAACAGAAACTTAAGAAAGAACTGTGAAAAAAAGAAACGAAACTAGGGAAATACTTGGCTGGGTGGATGAGAGAGACGATTGAGTCTCAAAAGAGAAAGGGAGAACAAAAGAAGAATAAGAATAGAATGTTAATGAGAAGGAACAGCAAAGCAGATATTAGCATTTCCAGTAAAACAACCAAATGCATTAAATGCAAGCATTTAGAGTAGTAAATGCAGTCCCATTTCTTGATTCTAGTAAAGGAATTCAAGGATTGAGAGAGCTAAATTTAAGAAAGGTACTAAAATGAGCAAAGTAACATACACAAGGATCAAAAAGGCCTTGGAGCCTCTCCATTACAGATGAGCAGAAGTTGCAAGTAAGCTTTAAATTATCTCCCACTCAGTTACCAACATTCCATTGTGATGCTAACAGAAAAATAGTAATAAATGTAACGCCCAAGAAGCAGAACTAGATACCCCATCTTCAAGCCAAATATATTCCTTTATTTTCTGAGGCTGGTGTCCTGGTGATACTCTTAAATAGAATAATATTAAATGCTTTCAAGAACAGCACCACACACCCACACACACACACAGAGAAAGAGAGGGAGTAACCAGCAAGAAATGGAGGCTAAGAAGAGTTAAGTGATGTCTGAAGACGAGTAAAAAAAAACAAACAGCAGGGAAAAACAAATTGAAAATAACCAACTAAGGGTGAGAAACGAAGGGTGGAAAATAAGCAACTAAGAGAGGATATAACAGATGTATATGGGACTGGAGAGAGTTGGTAAGACTTAACAGAAGGGGGAGAGAGAGAGAAAGAGAGAGAGAGAGTTGTAGGGGGAGAGAGGGAGAAAGAGAGAGAGAGAGAGTTGTCTGGCTTACAAGGTCCCAAGCATTATTGGCGGTGGCAGTTTTGTCCGGCAGCGGGGACAGACAGTTGTGGGGACTCCTTCCCCAAGCGGACACCAAAAAATTAAAAAGCTTTGGAAAGTCCTTTCTATGGATTGTGTCACCGAGTCTGATGCTGCATCCTTTCTCCCATCTCTCTCTCTCTCTCTCTCTCTGTAGATCTCTTTCTTTCTCTCTGTATTTTTCTTCTTGTTTTCCAATCCAAGGGTATATTTCTCTTTTCACTGCCCTCCCTTTTTACCCTTCAGTTGATACACACTGCACATGGCCTCCAGCAGTACGATTATGACTACCTTTGTCATCTTTATAATCTTTTCTCAACCATTTCACTTTTTGCTTCTTTTTTCCTTAATTTAGAATAAATGGGTCTCCTGATATAATATTCCATCTAATCAATCTCATAATCCAAATAAGTACAGCTCTAATCTTGAATTTCTTTATCAAAAGTATAAAGAATTAAATCTGCATGAATTTGTATTTATGATTCATGATGAATAAGGTGTACTTGCATGAAGTTTTTCAATCTGTCCTACGTAAGCTCAACGCGTTGATGCATTACAGAGATGGCTGAGTGTTACTTGGAATGGGTAATTGAAATTTTTTTGGTAGGGTCATATTGGCAGCAGATGAAGGCAAGATTTTCATTAAATGTGTCGGGAGAGAAATTTTGTCTCTAAGGGGAACACCAGTGGAAGCATTAGCAGCAAGCCCCAGATTCGTATCATTTCCACAGGTTTTTCCTTTAACAATCTCTTCAACCCACTGTTGCTCAAACCTCTTCACAATTTTACCTGATAACAAAAAAAAAAAGGGAAAATATCATATAATGTTCTGCAAGTTGAAGACTTGCTCCAGCTTTTTGTTTAGTCAAATCTTCTATGTACTGAAAAAACTTTTGTTTTTTCAACTGGAGAACTAGTCAGTCTATTAGATTAGCTGCCTTATTCCCTGGATTAAAGAATGATAAATATCATAAAATGCCAAAATATGACACTATTAAGCCATTATTTTTATAGCATCAAGAGTGAAACTTAACCAAAGTAGAGGCTTTTATGGCTTTATCTATTCAAATGAAGTGAAATGTACCCATGAAAGAATTTTCTTCTGTTTCCTTGTTTTAGGAAGTGAAGTCGCTCGTTGTTTTCAATTATTTGAAAAGGTTTAAATGTGGAAATTGCTCAACACCAGTTTACAGCTTCGCAAGGTCCCTCTGTACTGTCTGCAGGTGGATAGATCACCTGATGATCAAGGCACCATGTGTCTCAATTTCAGAGAAGCCTACCAGAGACAGATCTTACAGAGGGCCACACCTTAAAGATTGAATCTTTGGATTGCACGAGAACATGGGAATTATGTGGGGATGAAGTTCTACTATTGAAAAAGAAGAGATCAGAAACCAAAGTGGAGAAAACTTAAAGTTTATGTTTGCTTGTTTTTCAAGACCTGGTAAAAAAGAAACAGTGGTTGATTTTTCCCTTCCTCTTTCTTCTTACCAGGGGCAGAGCTAAAGCTCCACTAGTCAGGTCAATTGACTCCACTGAAATTTTTAAATTATGCTAGTTGTTAGTAAGATTCTTTTTATAAATAGAAGTTCTTTTTCTCATGTAAATTTTGATAGATAAAAGTTTTTTTTATGTAATATATATAAAAGTTTTATAACCATTTATTGAAGAAATAACTTGAAAATCTCTTCATTACGAGATTATTAAATGTAATAATTGTTTAATTAGTGAAATCAGCTAAAATAAAAAATATTAAACAGTTTAATTAAAATCAGTCTAAATAATTGTTCGAAAAATCTTATAAATTTTTCTTACTAAAAAATCGATGTGGGATTACAAAAATGTTCATAGTCAATTATATTTAATATGAATACAATAACTATATATCCTAACTTATTGGCAATTATTAAGATTTGTATGTAATATACAATTAAAGAAAATATGTAAAAATAAATATATAATTATTTTTTGTCAATTTTTCATAGGCAATTATGAACTATATAAATAACTAAAACTATTATACATTTCTTCTAAGAGAAGTTGCATAAACTGAAATTTAACATAATTAATTAAGTCAATATTTTTGCAAATATTTTTGTCAAATATTGCGTAAATATTGAAAAATCATTTTGAATTAAGTATGTTGTGAAGTTGATGAATCTGGTTACTTCTCAAGATTAAAAAGAGTCCTGCCAAGCTGTTTGAACCATTTGACATATAACGCAGCCGTGTTCCACACTGTCAGCAGTTTCTTTAGCTTAACTCTGTCCTATTAGGCGTAATTGTATTTTTCCCTTTCAATTATTCCTTCTCAATCATCGTCTCAAATGGTAGCTTCCTCCTTTCTAAATCAAGAGAAGCAATCAAACAGCTCATACATCTTGGAGATTTTGTCAAATTTATAAAATCAGATTTATCAAACTCAAAATCTACAAAAAGACAAATTTAATTTAATAAAATTTCATGCTTCAAAACACCAGACTCCTATTTGATAATGTCCAAGAACCTTATCCATTTTGATCTGAGGGCATCCATTAAGCCACACAACCAGAGGCATTCCCATTATCATGATGAGCACCCAGGATATTTGAACTTGTCCTGTAGCTGACTCATTGATTCTAGACGATATAGAAACCATAAGATGAAAATACCAGTGAGACAAACCTTATCCTCTTGCCACAAGGTTGAAGACTCTCATGTCCAGTAGATCATGTTACTGAATCTCCCTCTCGCCCATCATTTCAAAAAATTATACCCTGAAATTGAAATTGATGTGTATACAATGATTTTATTATAACCATTAATTTGTAGTGAATATAAATCCTATCATAATCAAATATTAGAATAGAACTGTTAGACATGCATCAATTTCACTAAATAAAAACTCCAGTATTTCACAGTAAAAAGCAGAGGCTATGGAGAGTAACAAATCTTTTTTCACTCAATTGGATGACGCAAGCACCCTCACTTGCAACATCATGCTCCCAGCTGCTATTGTGACGGTCAGCTGCTTTCAGCTGCCTGATTTGCGGATTTGCGGGTCAGACAAATTGTGCGGAGCTAGTGGGCCTGTGAGGAAAGGGCTATCCGTGAAAGAGGAGGTGGAGTCACCCGAGGTACTAGGGAACCACAATACCTAAGGGTCCGGCCCTGGTTAGCAATTGTAATCGATTCAGTTGCGACGAGGACGTTGCAAAAATTTAGTGGGTCTGAGTGTGACGGCCAGCTGCTTCCAGCTGCCTGCTTGCGGATTTGCGGCGCAAATTCCGATGCAAATCCGTCCCACATCGGAAGATTGAAAGAAAATTGATTTGTATATAATAGCTAGCACAAGAACTACTAAATAATTTGGTTAATCATTTTGGACCAAGTGGAAAGTGGGTCCAAAAGTTATTTGGGCCAGTTCGGGTCCGGCTGTTTCAATGCACGAAACTACGAAATAACTTGGATTAACCATTTTGGGCCAAGTGAAAAATGGGTCTAAAAATTATTTGGGTCAGTTCGGGCTCGGCTGTTTCAGCTATAATTTTCACGAAAAATTCAGTAGCAACTTCCACTGACAATGGATGTCTCCCATTGAACACAATGCAGGTTTCTTTCCGAGCCTGATGAAGAACTCCCAATAGAATGAATAATGTATTAGTTTGCACATGTGAAACTAAACTGGAAACTTGGAGAAAGCAATGATTCAAGGAACTCAACAGTTGAATTTTATAATTGCAAAATAAAGATATTACATAAACAAGCAGCAGGTATCAATTCTAAAGTTCAACATAATGGAAGCTATTACTATGAGATATAGGAAATTGGAAGTTTCAGAAACAAGAGGCCTCAGATAAAATGAGACGATCTATTTCCTCCACTAACGCTCGATCTGGATGGTAACATGACTAATATTATATTCCCTTCTGATGTAGTTTATTACATTGTCCAAAACCATGTCTGCATTTGCTTCTGGTCTGATTTTAACATGACAAGCCAAGAGAACTTTACCCACTGTAATGGCCCATATATGCAGCTCGTGAATGGCCACCACTTCCTCCATCTCCAACAGCCCCTTCTCTAGCTTTGTTGCATCTATCTCTCTTGGAGTGCTTTCCATCAGGACTTCAAGTATGCTTCGCAGCATTTTGATTGTTGTACCTAAAACTATAACTGAAAAAATTAGAGTGCAGATCAGATCAACTATCTTCCACTCAGGCTTATACCATATGACTGCACCTCCAATCATCACCCCAATACTCTGAATGGAATCCCCAAGTACATGGAGATAAGCCCCTTGTACATTTATGTTTCGCTGAATTTTGCCATGTTTGTCTTTCCCTTTATCCAGTAAGGGCACAGTGTTATCTTCAGACACAGGATGGTGCTCATCTTTTGAGTGCTCCTCGTGATGATGGTGTTTATCTTTTGTGTGCTCCTCATGCTGATGGTGGTGGTGGTGGTGACGGTGAGAGTTATTTTTCTCCCCATGGATGTGGCCAATTCCATGATTGTGATCATCATGGCCATGCGCATGATCATGACCATGCCCGTGATCATGGCCCAATAAAAGAGCCATGATGATATTCACCACCAGACCAAAAGCAGCAACTATAAACATCAGAAAGCCATTTACATCACCTGTATCATGAATGAGCCTAACAATGGCTTCATATACCAAAATCCCTGTAATCAGCCATATGAGCTGCATGGAAACCAATGCACCGAGGATCTCAACCCTAAAAAATCCATACGACTGACGGGGTGTGGCTTCCCACCCAGCTGCCCACAAGGAGAACAAGGAGATAGCAAAGGCTGCAACATCTGAAAGCAAATGCGCAGCATCAGTCAATATGGCAAGACTGTTGGCTTTGATGCCACCAGCTACTTCAGCACTCATGAAGAGTACACAAAGTGCTACTGCAATCAAGAGCTTGCGCATGGAAGCTGATCGTTCTTTGGCGTCTTTGGAATTAGCTCCACCATCTGAGAATCCACAAGGTGCTTCTCCACATATCCTACTTCTCCCAACGGTGCTTCCCCCATCAGGAACATCAACGTTTATTTCAATAATTTGTCCATGTTGAGGATTTCGAGCTTCCATCTGGAAATTCATTTAAACAACACCATGAGTATCACAAGAATAGTACATGCCTACACACGCTTACCATAATTTGTATTCTGACCATGTGAACTTCCCACTTTGACAATCTGGCAAAGAGTATTGTCTTAACATCACAGAAATGAGAAACTACAATGCATTGTGTTAGTAATTTGCCTTTAGTATTTGACTAAATCTTTACAGATTTAGTTTTTTTTAATAAGTCCTTAAGCATGATTTACTTATTGCTTAATTATAGGAGATTAGTTTAGATTTTTCCAAATTATTTGCATTAGTTGTTAAGTAGTGATTTTTCCTATAAGTATTCATCAGTAAATAAGAAGTTTGTGCTTCCACTCCAATATATTCCAGTTCTTTAAATCCTTTTTCATATAACTTTATATCTATAAATACTACAAAGTGGTATCAGAGCATATTATCTTGAGGGGTCTGTGAGAATAGAGAGTAATACACAATCAACTTTCAGCCATCATGCTGCTCCACCAATTTTTTATGGCCAAAATTATCAAGCATGGGCTGTTAGAATAACGGTCTATCTTGATGCTATGGATCTTTGGGAGGCTGTAGAAGAAGACTACGTCATTCAACCGTTGCCTACAAATCCAACGGTGGCACAGATAAAAAATCACAAGGAGAGAAAGACAAGGAAGTCAAAAGCCATAGCTTGTCTTTACTCTGCCATTTCAAGTACAATTTTTATCAAGATCATGAACCTGGATTCAGCCAAAGCCCTATGGGATTATCTCAAAAAGGAGTATCAAGGCAATGAAAGAACCAAGAGCATGCAAATCCTCAACTTGATTAGAGAATTTGAGATGGTAAAGATGAAGGAGTCGGAAACAATTAAGGATTATTCGGACAAGTTGTTGGGCATTGTCAACAAAGTAAGGCTGTTGGGTAAGGATTTTTCTGATGGCAGAATTATTGAAAATTTTTTTGTCACTCTTCCTGAGAAATATGAGTAAAAAATCTCTTCGCTAGAGAAGTCTAAGGATCTGTCAAGCATATCCTTGGCAGAGTTGGTTAATGCTTTGCAGGCTCAGGAGCACAGAAGGATAATGAGAAAAGAAGGAAATGTGGAGGATGCTTTGAAGGCCAAGTCAGAAAGTTCACAAGGCAAAGACAAGAAATTTATGGAAAAATATAACAGCAGCAAGTTCAGCAATGTCAACAAAGGTGCTAGTTCACCTTGTACACATTGCAAAAAGACGAATCTCCATCCAAAGAAGTGTTGGTGGAGGCCTGACATTAAGTGCAGAAAGTGTGGTATCATGAGACATGGAGAAAGTGTGCAAATCCCAACAGTCCGAAGTAGCAAAAACACATATAGAAGAAAATGATGAAGAACAACTCTTTGTGGCGACATGTTTTGCAGCTAAGAATAACTCAAGTTATTCTTGGTTAATAGATAGCAGCTACACCAATCACATGACCAACGATCCAACTCGCTTCATAGAGATCAATAAGACTTTTATCTCTAAAGTAAGGATTGGAAATGGCCAGCTTATTCTAGTCAAAGGAAAAGGCACAGTGGAAATTGAGAGCTTAACATGTTTAAAACATATCTCTGACGTTTTGTATGTGCCTTATATTGATCAAAATTTGTTGAGTGTTGGGCAGCTTCTTGAAAAAGGCTACAAAGCTTTTTTTGAGGATAAGTGATGCTTTATTAAGGATGCAATGGGCAGAAATGTGTTTAAGGCCATGATGAAGTATAAGAGTTTTGCTCTGAATTTGCTGGAAAATGGACATGCAGCACTTGTATGTCACTTCAGCAATGCAGAGTTGTGGCACAAAAGGTTGGGACACTTTCATCACGCTAGATTACTGTATATGCAAAAAAATGACTTTGTGAAGGGTGTCCCACCACTCGAAGAAGAGCTAGCTAATTGTGTGGCTTGTCAATATGGAAAGCAGGTCAGGAAACCATTTCCTCGAATCGTATGGAGAGCTTCACACAAGTTGCAGCTGGTGCATTCAGATGTTGGAGGACCTCAGAAAACATCATCTTTAAATGGTAATTAGTATTATATTACATTTATTGATGATTACACATGATTTTGTTGGATTTACTTCTTCAAATCCAAAGCTGAGGTTGCTAGTATATTCTGGAAGTTTAAAAATTGGATGAAAAATCAAAGTGATTGAAGAATACGAACAATAAGGTCTGACAATGGAAAAGAGTACAAGAATGCAATTTTTGACAAATTATGTGAGGATGCAGGTATTGAGCACCAACTCACAACTCCTTACACTCCCTAGTAAAATGGCGTAAGTGAGAGAAAGAACCGGAGCATCATGGAGATGGCAAGATGCATGCTGCATGAAAAAGGGTTGCCAAAAAATCTTTGGACAGAAGTTTCAAGTACTGCAGTTTTCTTGTTGAATAGGCACTCGACTAGAGCTATTGAAGGCAAAACACCATTTGAGGCCTAGTTTGATTATAAGCTACATTTACAAAATCTAAAAATTTTTTGTTGCCTATGTTTTTCTTATGTGCCACAGGTGAAGAGAGATAAACTTGATAGGAAGGCAGAACCTGGTATATTTGTTGGATACAGTAGCAATTCTAAAGCTTACAGAATTCTCCAATCTCAAAATGGGAAAATTATTGTAAGTCGTGATGTCAAATTCATAGAGGACAAGCAATGGATTTGGGAGGAGCCAATAGAAAGAGAATTTCCAGAATTCTCTCAAGAACTTGATGACAAGATAGATGATGTTCCTGTTCGTGGCACAAGATTATTGTCTGATGTCTATGCAGAAAGTAATGTTGTTGTTTTTGAGCTTGCAGAATTCAATGAAGCAATGAAGGATGACAAATGGATAGATTCAATGAAAGATGATCTACGAATGATCGAGAAGAATGATACCTGGAAGTTGGTGGACAGACCTCAAAATAGAAAGATCAATGGTGTGAAATGGGTTTATAGGACCAAACTCAATGCTGATGGTTTTGTAAACAAACATAAAGCCAGATTAGTTGTGAAAGGGTACAATCAAGTCTTCGGAGTAGATTTTTCAGAAACTTTTGCTCTGGTTGCACGTTTGGATACTATAAGGATGTTGCTGGCTTTATCTGCAGAAAAAGATTGGAAACTTTATCACTTGGATGTTAAGTCAGCCTTTTTAAATGGTTTCCTTCAAGAAGAAATCTATATTGAACAACCTGAGAGATTTCTAGTCAAGGGTAAGGAGGAGAAAGTTTACAAACTGAAGAAGGCTTTGTATGGCCTTAAACAGGCTCCCAGGGCCAGGTACAACAGAGTTGATGTTTATCTTCAAAGTCTTGGATTTGCAAAAAGTCCAAGTGAAGCCACCTTATATGTGAAGAAATCTGATACTAACATAATTGTGGTGTCTATTTATGTTGACGATTTGCTTGTTACAAGAA
The DNA here is from genome assembly GCF_001659605.2 of Manihot esculenta. Taxonomy (NCBI): domain Eukaryota; kingdom Viridiplantae; phylum Streptophyta; class Magnoliopsida; order Malpighiales; family Euphorbiaceae; genus Manihot; species Manihot esculenta. The sequence continues at coordinate 1,517,107 of NC_035165.2, forward strand.
GCGATGAAAAATTGGCGAATGAATTTAAAATTGATATGTTCAAAGCTTTTGAGATGACAAATCTTGGTTTATTGTCTTATTTTTTGAGCCTAGAGGTGAAATAAAGTGCTCATGAAATCTTCATATGTCAGCAGAAGTTTGCAAAGGAAATTCTTAAGAAGTTTCACATGAAAGATTGCAAAGAAATTAGCACACTAATGAATCTAAAGGAGAAGTTAAGTAAAAAAAGATGGAGCTGAAAAGGTAGATGAAGGGTTGTACAGGAGTTTGATTGGTTGTTTGATGTATCTCACAGCCACAAGACCGGGCATAACTTTTGCCGTAAGTTTGCTATCAAGGTTTATGAATTGTGCTAGTAAAGTTCATTTTGTAGCTGCTAAGCGTATTTTAAGATATTTGAAAGGTAAAACCGATTACGGCATCAAATATTATGGTTTTAAAAACTTTCAACTCTAAGGTTTTTCTGATAGTGATTGGACAAGTTCTACTGATGATATGAGAAGCACAACTGGTTTTTATTTCAATTTTGGCTCAGGTGTTTTCTCATGGAGTTCAAGAAAGCAAGAGGTTGTTGCTCAAAGCACAGCAGAAGCAGAGTTTATTGCAACAAATGCCACTGTGAATCAAGCAATTTGAATCTGAAAAATACTTGAAGACTTGCAGATAAAGCAAAATGATCCAACAGAGATTTTTGTTGACAACCAAGCTGCTATTGCAATCTCAAAGGACCCTGTCTGTCATGGAAAAACTAAGCACTTTAATATCAGGCTCTATCACTTGAGGGAAAAGCAGAAAGATGGTGAAATCAAGCTAGTGTTTTGCAGAACAAAGGAACAAATTGCAGATATCTTAACCAAAGGTCTTCCTAAAGCAAGATTAGAAGAGTTGAGGAACAAGTTAGGTGTATGTAAATACTAAGGCAAGGAGGAGATTGGAGGAGATTGTTAGTAATTTGCCTTTAGTATTTGACTAAATCTTTACAGATTTAGTTTTTTTTAGTAAGTCTTTAAGCATGATTTACTTGTTGCTTAATTATAGGAGAATAGTTTAGATTTTTCCAGATTATTTACAGTAGTTGTTAAGTAGTGATTTTTCCTATAAATATTCATCAGTAAATAAGAAGTGTGTGCTTCCAAGTCCAATATATTACAGTTCTTTAAATCCTTTTTCATATAGCTTGATATCTATAAATACTACACATTGTGCAAGGAACAATCCTGTTGTTCTTTTAGAGGATTATTCGGCTCTAGGCATATTATCAAAGTAATATAACAAGAACAAACAAAAGAGAAACAGAATCTCCCACAGATGGCTAGACCTACACAAACTAATAAGAACTATCAAAGTGATCGAAAGAGTGAGAACTACGACATTCTACCCAAATGCAAAGAACTAAGGTGCAAATTGTAGGAATGTCAAATTTGAGGACTTTTTCAAAACTAAAGCTTGTGGATGGTGGAAGAGGAGAAGTCAGAAGCAGAATTCTGGCAGTCTACCCAGTGCAAATGATCACTGAAAACCACCAAACTAATACTCACTTTCAACCTGTTAAGCATCCATAGGCAACAACTATAGATAAGAGTAATCTGGCCACTGACCCTCTAATCTAGAAAAGGCATCTTCAAATGCTAAGCTTAACAGAAAAAACCGAAAAGCAGAGTGGCTTAAGCAGAAAACAATATTCTATGGATAATTTGTCCTGATATTTCAGTTGTAAAGAGCTGCAATTGCAAGGAAGCCTCAAATAAGATTCAAACTTATGAATCATAGGAATCATGGCAATATGATTAATCAAAGGAGATAGCTCGAAGGTTTCATTTAAACTTTAAAAGCATAGAACTGTTATTTCCTAGAAGATTCCAAACACAGTATTAGAATTCAAGCAGAGACATAACAGGTTATCTACGATGGCACAAAAGCTCACTTTTTTGTCTGAACACCTTCTCATAGACAAAGAAGTGCTAATTAACAACTGGAAAGTCTAGTAGGCATGAAAATCATAAATAAGAGTGAAATAGTGCATGAAACATCCCACACTTGTGGCCGCTGGGGTTTGACGTACGCCGCCACACTCTCGCTATGCAATGAAGCTGTTTTTATGGCTTGACCTCGCAATTTCTAGGTCACAAATGGAGTAATTTTACCACTATACCAAGCCACCCTCTATGCAAGAAAATCATATAATTGGAAAATACAAATTGAACCTCCAAACACCAATGGAAAACCAGAATTAATGTAAGGTTTAAGATAGTCTTAAACTTAAATAGAACAGTTCCCAATCGACAATCAAAACTTCTTTTCTCTAGGCATGAAAATCATAGAATTGCAAAATAAAATCAAACCACCAGGAAAACTGGAATTACTATCAGGTTTAAGAAAGTCTTGTTATTAAGTAAAACAATCCCAGTATACAATCAAAGCTTCTTTTCTCAAGGCATGAAAATCATATAATTGGAAAATAAAAATCAAACTACCAAAGAACAATGGTAAACCAGAAATACTACAAGGTTTAAGACAGTTTATATTTAAGTAAAACAGTTCCCAACACACAATCAAGACGTCTTTTCTCTGCTAGTAGGGAATGATTCAGTTTATTTTAGATGGGTCTATGGGGTCGCTGAGTTCAACATGTTGGCCTTTTCTTTGAAACCAACCTCCTTTGCTTAATATTTCTCTAATCAAATATTCAATCACTCAAGTGAAGGAAGAGCAGAGTTAGCTTCAAGCTAAATCAAAACAAAGCCCATTACGGGATCCAATATTGTGTTAATACAAAATCAAAGAACGCCATAATTTCAAAACAGATGTCGTTAGCATGCATCACCAAGCATGACATTGCATCTAAATAACAACACTTATAAAAAGAATCCAAAAAATAAAAGAACCTAAGAAGATTGAGTTCGCAATTATACCCACATCATACAGACAAGGAAAATAAACAGAAAGAGACAACGTCAGGAGGCACCCATCAAACCAGTGTATAGCCAAACAGAAAATCAATTGCCAGAAAAACCAGATATGGGAAATATAAATATTGAGCAACCATTATGCAGAAAGAACAGGGAAACTAAGAGAATAAAACTAAGCAAAGCAGAACATAAGCTAAAAGAGTGATACTAAATCAAACCCATTACTCCACAAATATCTAACTATGCAAATTGAAGAGAAATTTTGAGCGTCTACCCACCAGTGGTTCCTTGTCGTATTCCACAGATGAGCTCTTCTCGTATCAGAAATTTATCTCAGCGAGACCAGTGGCGTCTGGGTCAATTTATTGTCCAGGGAGTTGGGGCAGTGCAAAGCAAAAGCAATAATCCCATCACAAAAAATCATTGAAATGGATTAGTATTACGATATTGTCCCCAGCAGAGGGTTGTAGATCCTTAATCCGCATCAAAGAAAGGGCAACACGAGAAACTGACAAAAATCAACATGTCGCTTTCTATTTATGTAAAGGGTCACAGCATTTGCTTCACATAAAAGGATGTTTTCTTTTGGATTAAAAAAAAAAAAAAAAGAGAGGATGTGTTTTTTTTTTGGATAATGGACCATTCCCACCTTTAGCATGCATTTATCGATAATATTATTTTTATTTAAATTTAACTTCATTTTTTTTTAAAATAAGAAATAAAGTTTTCATTCTATTTTCAGATTGAATAATTTATAGGTAAGTTCTTGACATTTGGTAAAATTCACATATAAAATCGCTTTTGTTATTCTAAAACAACCTTTTTTTGAAATATTAAATTTAAAATCCCACGTAAATACTACCATAGAATTTAAAATTATAAAATTATATAAATTTTAAAATAAATTTATTTAAATAATAAAATATATAATTGTAAATAATATAAAAGATTAAGGATAATTTTGTTCCCCTCTCCCTTTTTACATATATATATATATTAAATATTTTAAAATATATTTCATTCAAATTCTAATGTAATTTAGTTTTAAATTAAATAAATAAATATTTATATACAAACAATTTATTAAGCTAATAGAAATACTTTTTTAAATTAATAAATAAAAGAATGTTTGATGGGATTTTAAATTTAAATAAAATAAAATAAAATAAAATAAAATAAATTATGAAACAAATTTATAAACACCAAATTAAAAAGCTCTTCTCCCTCTATTTCTTGTTTATTATAAGCGATAAAAATTTTAGGAAAAATTATTTTTTAGTCCCTCAGGTTTAACGTAATTAACACTTCTGTCCCTCTATTTTGGCGACCCAACACTTAAGTCCCTCACTTTCTCTTCCATCCAAATTCGCAGTCCTTCCGTTCAAAATAGCCGTTTGGGACACGTGAATTGACAAAATTAACCCTCACTAAACCCAAACCCAAATACCCCTGCTTCTTCTTCTCCTTCTTCTTCTCCTTCTTCTTCCTACCATTTTCTACAACTTCTTCTTTTCTTCTTCTTTCTCCTTCTTCTTCTTCTTCTTCTTCTTCTTCTTTCTTCTTCTTCTTCTTCTTCCTACCCTCTTTTCTGCAACTTCTTCTTCTTCTTCTTCTTCTTCTTCTTCTTCTTCTTCTTCTTCTTTCTTCTTCTTCTTCTTCTTCCTACCCTCTTTTCTGCAACTTCTTCTTCTTCTTCTTCTTCTTCTTCTTCTTCTTCTTCTTCTTCTTCTTCTTCTTCTTCTTCTTCTTCTTCTTCTTCTTCTTCAAGCATGAAAGAGAAAAAAAAAAAGGAATTTCACATTAAGAGAAGGGTATTACTTCTTCTTCTTCTTCTTCTTCTTCTTCTGCAACCGAAGAAAGCATGAAAGAGAAAAAAAAAAAAGGAATTTCACATTAAGAGAAGGGTATTTCTGGAAAAAATTATCACCTCTCACTTTTGACTCTTTGACCAAACGGTTTAAATGGACGGAAGGACTACGAATTTGGACGGAAGAGAAAGTGAGGGACTTAAGTGTTGGGTCGCCAAAATAGAGGGACAGAAGTGTTAATTACGTTAAACCTGAGGGACTAAGAAGTAATTTTCCCAAAATTTTATATAAAATTATAGCTTAAAAACTTGATCAGCTTGTAAGAAAGCCTAACATCCTCTGAAACAAAGAAATTGAATATTTATTTCTACGACAATTAAGTTGAAATTATAAGTCTATCTTGTATAAAATAAATTGCCAGATATTAATAATTTAATAATTATTATATATTTATCTATTTATTATATATCTTTTAAGTAATTATATGCAAATCTTAATATAAAATACTAAATTTTAAAAAAATTGATGATAATCGGACTCTATATACCCTTCATCATGGCTGAGCTTATACGAGAAAAACTAGATTTTAACTCTATTAAAACTCAATATATAAGTCTGCTTCATATATAATCTCAATATTTGCTTTGACGGACCGGATCAATCTCGGATTTACATATAGAAGGCTCAACTCGATTAACTTACTGAATTTGTGGGGCAATAAATCCGTAACATCCGGGATCGTGTCCATGTAGCATCAAATGGAATTAAATGGCCGTTGACGATGTAAAAGAGGGCAGTATATCCATAAGTACGACTAAGTGTGACTATGATAGGAAGTGTAATACCCGGCTAGACTCCGGTATCGAAATTCCTACCGTCCGGTGGAATCCCGGATGTCGGAGGCCTCTAGAAGGGTAGAACCATGTTTTCATAAAATATTTTAATGTATTTGATGTTTTTAAGTTGAAAGGAAATGAGTTTTGCATGAAAACAACCTTGGAGGAAAACCCAGGTTCGGCCGCCGAACCTCAAGTTCGGCCGCCGAACATGCATGCGTTTCGGGTGTGCCTTAGGCCCCCGAAGGCATAAGTGAGGGAAGTCCAGGTTCGGCCGCCGAATCTCAAGTTCGGCCGCCGAACATGGCATGCATGCGGAGGCACTTTCGGCCCCCGAACGTGGCCTGGCCAGCCACTATAAAAGGGTCCCTTAGCCGAAAACGGGCGAGTTTTTCTCCCCGTTGTCGGCCAAGGTGAGTTCTCCGCCACCTCTCACCGATTTTGAGTCTTTTCCTTCAGATCTTTCAAGTTTTTCATCTTGTTTTGAAGATTTCCGAGTTTTGAGCAAGTTTTGGAGCTTTGAGGTTCAAGAACTCAAATCTCTCCCAACTCCAAGTTAGATCGCCTCTACTCTCGATCTTCAAGAGGTAAGAGTCGATCTCTAGCTTACATTATGTTTTAAACAAGTTTTATGCAAGTTCATGGGGTAGAAAATGCATGTGTAGCTTATGTTGAGCTTATGGGTTTTTGATGTGATTTTGAACAATGTGGCTTGCAAATGTATGTTTGATGTGTTGTAGATGGGGTTTTAGTTAGTTGATGCCCCTAGGAGCTTGTATGCTTGTGTATGAGTATTGTAGAATAGGTTTATGCATGTTTGGATGAGATGGGAGGCATAAATGCATAGGGGAGCTGAGTTTCTGCCATTCTGGGAGAAACCAGGTTCGGCAGCCTTAGGAACTTTCGGCCGCCAAACGTGCTTGTGGAGGCAGCCTTCGGCTGCCGAAGCTTGCCCCCGAAAGGAGACTTTCGTCTCTGTCTGGGAGTTTCGGCCGCCGAAAGTGCCGCCGAACATGCATGAGTTTCGCCTCTGTCTGGGAGTTTCGGCCGCCGAAGGTGCCACCGAACCTGCCTGACTTTCGGCTCTGGAGGGACTTTCGGCCGCCGAACCTGCTGCCGAAAGTGCCCTGTCCAGCCCTCCTTTGCATGTTCTTGCATGGATATTTTGAGGTGTTTTAAAGGGTTTTTGGGGGATGTTTTCAGAGTCATGTTCTAGTTGTTTGGTCCCTCATTTGAGTCCACCTGTGTAGGTTCGGACCCGAGGAACCGAGGACCCCAGCAGTGAGTCAGCTGCTTCAGTCATTGTCAGAGCTAGCCAAGAGGTGAGTAGAATAAACCTTTACGTTTTAAAGCGAATAAATTATAAAGTTTTTAGCATGTTCATGCATCATGAATGCCATGTGATGAATTAGGTTGCTTGCATTAGAATTCACGAATATGTTGCATTGCATTTATGATGTTGATGGGGATTGGTTATTGGATGATCCTTTAGTCCTCATATGGTCTGATGATGTTACGGCATGACACGGTATGGAAGTCCAGGTTGTACCCATTCTACGTCCCTGGCACTATGTAAGAGAAAGTCCAGGTTGTACCCATTCTACGTCCCTGGCACATTGGAATGCTATGTTATGTTATGTTAAGAGAAAGACCGGTTGACCCATTCTACGTCCCGGCACTTTGGAATGTAGAGGACTATTGGTGACAATACCATCCGAGATGTGATTTGTTGTGATGTGTTGCATTACATGATGGCATGAGATTTTAAATGTTGTTTTCTATTATTCTGCTCACTGGGCTCTAGTAGCTCACCCCTTTTCCCTAATCCCCCAGGATTGCAGGTACGGGCTAGACAGAGAAGTCAAGAAGAGTAATGAAGTCTTATGTATGTAATAATTAGAATATGGACATGACAAATTGTATAATGATGTATAGATATGTAAGGTAACAATATTGAGGTTAGAAATGTGCTTGATCATAGTATATTGTAATCCCTTTTTGATACATGATCTTAATGTTTATGGATGACTATGTTTAGCCAACTCAACACATGTTATGCCACCCATTGGGGGCATTGATGAGATCCCACAGAGGGGTCAAGTTTATGATTATGACTATGTTCAGTGCATGCACAAGTTGAGTTTGGTGTATGATAGAATGAATGAAAGAAAAGTTTTAATTTTTATGTTTGTTGTTGATCATGTATGGGATTAAACAGGTTTACAGGTTACATGTCAGGCTTGCTAAGGGTCCCGGCGGCCTTAAGCCGACCTGGATCCTAGCGCCGGTAGCGGTCCGATTTTCGGGTCGTTACAGGAAGTACGGGTACATGATGGTGGTTACACGTCACTAGAGAACAAAGAAGAAAAAGAATAAAAGAAGCAGAAGGGAGATAAATCAGACTAAACTTACTAAAATACACCTTGAACTTACTCTTTACTGGATCTCAAACATTAATTAGGGTCGTCTGTGGAAACGAATAAGATCTTTTCATCACCGGAGTCCTCATCCTCATTTCACCCACTGAGATCCATATGGTCAATCAAGACAAAAACCATATTGGAAACACCTGAACAACCTGAATTCAATTCAGAAAGGACCACAGTTCTCATTTTCTAGCCCAACTACCCCATTAAACTAACCCCTATATTGTTTAAACCTTCAGCGAGTTCAGCCGGAACCGTATCTCGAACTACTTTATCTGATCAAGAACCGCAAAGTATGACTCTCCAATTACAGAACACTACCCAATGGCTAGACTAGATGTTGCAACAGAGAGAACTCAGCACCCTGTTGAGTGTACCACCTATCGCTGAGGGGTTCAACGTCAATAAACCTTAATTTACATTAAATTATTAAAACTCCTCAGCAGAATAATAGGAGAACAAATGATGGTGATGGAGAGGCCAATCCGAGAAATGAGCCGATAGCCAAAATAAGAGATAAGGTAGTAAGAGAACTCATTGAGAATGATGTGGCTGAGAGCTACTCCTGTGAGTTAGTAGAAAGGACGGAGAGTGAAAAGTTAAAAAGAACTACCGTTTAGAGAAGAACCCAGAAGAGAAAAAATAGATGTAGATTAAAAGTTAGAAAGATTGAAAAACTAACTACTAATGGAGTTAGGAGTACGAGACAACAGCAGTCTCCTGTTATCAACCTCATCAGCATTTGTGAGACGGTTCAATAAATTATTTTATACACTCAATCTACGAAATTTCAGATAAAACAAACAAGTCTTAATTCTGCGGCCGTCACTAATGCTAAAGGCAAAGAGCTGCTGCCAATTTTATGGTTTGGGCTTCAGGAGAAATAGAGCCAATATCAATGGCAGCCCTTCAAGTTATAGCCCATTGGGTTTCAGAGTGCCATTGAATATCAACTTGGAGGTTTCCCTCCATGTATCATCAATGAGCTTTTATTTTAAATTAATTATATAATAATAAAATTATTAAACATATTTTCAAATAAAAATCAAACTTATAATACAATATTAAATATATAAAATATCAAAAAATATATACCAGTTTTGTACAATCTGAGGAAAGAAAACAATATATATATATATAAGGGTAAAAAATTATAATAAAAAATCTAATATAAATTCAAAATAGTATCATCTTATTATATGTTTTTGTACATAAACAAATTCAACATCTTTGCTTTATCTTTCTCAAGCAAAGATGCTATTTCCTTGCTTGGGCTTAAGTTTTACACAGCGAGACAGATGGTCCATGGCGGCTACTTGAAAGAGCCACCTATCTCCTCTATAGCGTTGCACACTGCCCAGTGGCGTTGTTGGAAAGCCAAAACCAACATCGTTTTATATTGATTACTTTTTTTTTAGGCGACTCGAGCCTGAGCTTAAACCAAACCTTAATTCTTTGAAAATATATAATAATTGTTATTAATCATTCTCCATCGAACTGCCTGCATTTGATCTTGCATTTACTACAGCATATAATAAGAAGAAATTAAGAGGAAAACCCAGAACAAGAAACAGAAGTCTGCATGTCTTACAGATACAATTACAACAAGCACTGCACTGAAATTTATAAAACAAAAACGAAAACCAGAACAATAACAAAAAACAGAAGCCTCGTGGATTATTTAGTATACATATATGCTTTAACTTGACACATCAACTTTGCACCGTGGAGATCCAAGCAGAGGCACTTGGCCTACTACATCTCTCCTCAAACCCACCCAGATATCACACTTCACGTAAACTCCATACCTCCCCGTCCATATAGACCCAGCCTTATATTTCAACCTCCCCAGCAACACCACCCTCAACGGCACCACCCCATAACTCTGATCCATCATCAACCCATTAGCCACCTCTACTGACACTGGCACGCCGGCCCCACCTAGCACTGGCGACAGCGCTACTGTGCTCTTCGTTTCGTGATAAAGTGGAGGCAACACCACTGGAGGTGTTATGGCTTGGTTCCTATATGAAACATAAGCTGAGAGTTTATCATATGTGATGGCGACCCTCTTATTGGGGTTTCTAGTGACAAGAGTGAACTGCATGGACGTGGAGATAAAAGGTAGGGATGTAGTGTTGAGGATATAGACGGCAGCACCAGCTACGGTGAACTGGGGTTTATGAGGTCGGTAAACTAACCAGAGAATGAGAATAGTAAGACCCACCAAAAGGAGTAAGATGGTGATGAATGTACAGAAAGTACGGCGAGGTTCTCTGGGCGCGTATGTTAATAGTGGTGCCATACGTTTGCGCTTGACAGGACGAGAATCAAGGTCCTTTCCATTGTTGGTTTTGGGTTGAGTTTGAACCTCTTGGTGGTTTTCCTCTAGATGGTGCTCTTCAGCCATAGGGATATGATATTTCAGTGAGAACAGAAAAGGAGAGAGAAAGAAGGGAAGGAGGTTAGGTTTAGGGAAAAGCAGAGGGTTTGTGAGGTGAAGGCGACGACGATCATATGCACATGATGAAGAAAAGCATAGTAAGTAGAAAAAAAAAATCTGTGGGACAAATAGAACAAAAAAAAAGAAGGAAAGGGTTGGCTTCACTTGCAACTTCTCTCTCTCTTTTTTCTCTTAATTTTTAATAGATTTTGATTTTATATGGATCAATGGTTTTCCACCCTATTCCTCCCAAAGTTTGGTTGATTTTTTCTTTTAGCTAACCTCAATTTTCTTTGCCTTTCTCCGTTTCCGTTTTCTATCTACAGTTAAGAGCAAAAAGGGAAAATAAAAAGAAATGAGAGGTAAATAAACATGTATTTTCTAGTCATTGGTTATGTATAGAATATAAATAATTTTTATTTTAAATTTATTTATATTTGTACATAATTAATAATTAAAAAGGAAAATTAATTTTTATATGAATATGCATTCCTATTAACTCCACCATAAAAAAAAATATGCGGATCAGATTCGAGGAAAGGAAGGAAAAAGGTGCATTTCAATAAAGGCGTGTAGTTTGTACAATTAATTTTAATAACAAAAAAATTTTAGATTGAATTTACAAAAAAAATTTTAGATTTAATTTATAAAAATTAGATAACTATTATTTTATTAATCTATTTATAATTAATTAATTTAATTATTGTGTATAACATCATAGACATTATATAATTTGTCGGTGCAAAGGCTCAGCACTTGATTAATATCTCTTCGCCGTAGCATCCCGCGATTCTTACACTTCTCATGCAAATTGCAAGACCTTGTTAGTTTGTCTTCGGCCCACAACAACTTTCTCGTGTACGGCGATGGGCCTCGAAGATAACGTATTACGTATTACAGGCTAACAATTTTGTCTCCATCTAATTCCTATATACAAAATGGAACAGCCGCAAGCGAGATAATGCTCTTCGTCCACACGTGGATGAGTTCGACCCCACTGTTCCTGCATGGGAAAAATACGTGGCTTTGTTCTGCCTTTTCTACTTGCTTCCGATTTATTGGTTACTGCCTCGTCACATGCAACAACTATTGGATTGCCCCACCTCAGTGCACCCCTCATGCTTCCATTAGATAAATTCGATTGCATGCAAAAATTAATTCAATAATTAATAAGTTAAATATTCAAATTAAAAGTTAAACCTTTTGACACTCCTTTAAAGTTCAGTGTTGAGAAGAGAAACAATGGAATCTATACATGCAAAAACTAGTCGAAGCTTTAAATGAAAAGCCAAGAAGCTACCTGAAAATTGAAAACTATAAAGCAAATTATCACACCGTCAAATCTTCCTAAACACTACGTGTTAGTCTTGTAAAGGTTCTACTGAGCAAGCGAACAGATTATGCAGAGTGTGGTAGAGGACTACGACAATCTCCCTAGATAATTACAAGCCTACCGTTTTGGTAGATACAAAAATTACACTCATAGTGTAGCAACAGAAAAGCATCTCGCGCGCACATTCAGATTTTACGATGATCATTCGGCCATTTCCAATTCAGGTAACTGACAGCGACTAGACATGTAGGCAATGATGAGTTTTATGGTCTGTTATTAGCATCAGCCGTTGGAGACTCATTTTGCACTTGACGAACAAACTGCCCCTTTACTCGAGGCCGCTGCTCTGCTAGTCTTTTCCGGCTTTCGTATCGAACCTGCGTAAAAGTTGTCCACATCAAATAACTTCAAGACCTTTGTTCTAAGGTTTCACAATGTGATTTTGCTACGGAATTTATATCAATAATTGATGAGAGGACAACAGTTGTAAACTTCATGATAAATTATAACAGAAAAAATGATATATATATATCGCTGCAGAAGCAGGTGATCACCACCCCACATTTAGAGGCTTGTGAAACATCTACATATAATACATGATTTTATATTGAAGGCTGTGATGTTTATACCTTTTTCTCGTAGCATCGATCTTTCCGCTTCAGTCGGAATTTCGTCAGAGCTGCTTCCCTTTGGCTCGAACGATGAGAATCTATCCCTCTGAATCTGTCATGAACACGGAAACTCCCATCATTCAAGCTCTCTGGAGCCATGGCCTTCTCAGATGCCACAACCACTGTAGCATTTCCATCATATCCACTGCAAAAGCTTCCACATGCACTGCTGTTATTATGATCTGCTATGCCATTAGAAATGCTGTTACTAGTACTCTCACCGGCAGCTGATGAACCATGCTTGGGTCCCTCCACAGCTTCCCAATTATTCTGATGATGGATTTTTTGGTCCACAGAATTGGTCACTGTGTCATCAAAATGACTAATATTTTGCTCAGAGTCCTGAAGTTCAGGATTTGACTGAACAGAAATACTAAATGGAGACTGTTCTCGATGGCTGGCCAGTTTGGGACTCCAAGCTGGGGGCGCACCTGCCTGTCTATAATATACAGGAGAGATAACACGGCCATATCCTGGACAGAGATTGTCAAGCCTTACCCCTGGGACGGGAATTAGCTGTTGAGGATTTGAATGTGCTAGTTCAGCTTGCCCAGGTTGATCGATGAACAGAGTAGTCATTCTTTCTTGACTGCCATTCAGATTGGAACTATGTCTTTGAGTAACCCCACTAATATTTTGAGAAAGACGATTGGATGACAGCTCTGGAGACTTACTAGCACCTTCCTTGAACTCAGTACAGTTACTGGTTGATGTAGGAAAAAGAGGTTGCAACATCTTACTGTTATACCTGCAGAGAGAACCTACAAATTGATCAGGAATCCTGAGAAGCATTATAACATGTTTCACATTCAAATATTGAGTATTCTGGGAGATGGTGGGTCACAACTATGTCAAAATTTTCCTTCTACACTAAAGAAACTCAAAATTCAGTTCTTGTTTTTTAGCAGTCAGGCATAAGTCAAAAGAGCATAGAGAATGCACAGGAAATGCTGTCTAAATAAAAAATCATCAAGTCTGTGAGACAGTGTGCAATTATTTGGTTATAAATGGGGGAGAACCCCTAGAATAATCTGTGTCACCACCTCCACCAAAACCACATCCCCTTTAAATCCACCACCCCAACGCCATTACTGTTTCCTTCATCAATGTACTTACATGCCTAAGCTCTGTTTCTTATGAGAAAAATATATAAATAGAACTACTATTATAATAGAAAAATATATCACATGCAAGCAAAAATGATAAAGGTAAAGCCCAAACAAAGAGTGGTAGAAAGTTAAAATATAAAAAAGGAGGTGAAACTAAAATGAGATGGATAAACTTCTTGCAACTATTATCAATTTTTCAGCATCTCAAGTTTAGTTGTAGAGCTATGATATTCCAGAGAACTCACCATGAAAAAGCCGAGGCATTAGAATGGTTCAACAAATGCTTCTCCTCTACTCCATCATGCTTTGAGTTGTTGGGAAAAGACCTTCTTAGGGAAAGTTCCAGCTGCGTAGTGGGCTCAAACTTATTTATGTCATTATTGATACTCCTATCTCCATATAAGTGCTCTGCGCCATTATCAAATGAACCAATTAAATCAAGCGCTCCACTAGAAGATACAAGCAGCTCATTATTGTGGCCCTGAGAGGTATTAGCATTTCCCCAATCATTTTCTGGTCTTGGACCTTCATCTTGAATTTTTGTCTCAGCACAAGAAACATTTTCTTCCAGTTTCTGAGCAGTTGGATTACAAGCGTCATTGCATGATACACTTGTTAGCCCCAATCGAGTTGACCAGTCTACATTGAATACCATTTGAGATGCCCTATGGTTAAGTAATAATGAAAAAAGGGCAAATGTTTTCATTTAATCCAATAAATTTTAAAGGAAACAAACAATAGATGACATACCTCCAGTTTTACTGTCGGGACTGACTGCGTTTTTGTCCAATATGACACTCTCTTTGCACTTCTCTTTCTCAAAATTGCTCAAATTTGACCGACTTCTATGCTTCAGCTGCGAAAGAACCTGCATATTTTGCATATAAGCACTCTCAGCTTCCAAGTAAAGGGTCACATAAGAGCGGGAAAACATGCAGTCTCTATGTGAAACTTCGTGAAGCCAACCCAATCTGGAAAGAAAATTTCCGTGACGCTATAAGTGGCTTCACAAATGCTACAATGTCATGAATGCCATATATCTGCAATCCGCGGCCTTTTTCATAGAGATGGTTTGACAATGAGCAAAAAAGAAAGGGGAGGAAAGAAGGTAGCAGATTGCATTACAAGACTTTTGGCAAGGAAGGGTTTCTACATAGAGACTTTATATCCTTACAAGACTAACTATAGGTAACTAGTACTCACTCGGGCATCACTCTCTTTCTCACTGCATTCTTTTCTTTTAAGTGGAGAACTTGCATGATCACTTGATCGTTCGCTTGTAGAATTGTTTTCAGAAGCGGCTTCAACTTTATGGTGTGCATTGGGTAAATTTGGAGGAATATGTCCAGAAGTTAGCTGATAAAAAATTTAAGAAAATTCTCTCTCATTAGAACAATGAACTAACAAATGGACCAAACCCGAAAAATGCAAAAAATGAACTTGAAGGTGAAAATTACAGTCTGCCTTCTCCAAACATGCTGCCACAGGTTCCTCAGCTCATTTCTCCTAACAGGCTTGATGAGAAAGTCAGCCGCCCCTTTTAACATGCACTTCAAAACCATGCTAATTGAATCATGTGAAGACATCACTGTGTAGCCATGAATAAACAAATACTAACGCATTCAGTTCCACACTCACATCAAGATAAAAGCAGTAAAGATGACAAATACATTTGGTTGAAGATGACATACTTATAACAGGAATGCTTTTGCAAATGTCATGCTCCATAACCAAAGTAAGCAGTGCGTATCCTGATATTGATGGCAAATCTACTTCTGTTAATATGAGATCTATGTTATGGGGTCTACACTTTAAGGTTTCCCATGCCATTAATCCATCGGGAACAGCAGCAACTGCTTGGAATACAAGAAAATAAGGCAAATTTTCAGTTCAAGAGTCAAGAACATAATTAAAATAACAGAAAATGCCTTGTTCAAAATAATACCGTGAGTGATAAATGAAGTTTATTGCCAAATTACTAACATATTAACATAAAGAGAGAAAGGCGGGGACCGGGGGAAGAGAGACAGAGAGAGAGAGAGAGAGAACATAAGATGATAGAAGCCATCAGGTTACCATATGTGCCTGTCAACTTCACGTGTGTTCAGAATTAGATGGGTACTTTTCATGCTTAGCATGAAGTTAAAATAATATATACATCTACCAGATAACCTATTTCAAAAATTAATACATGCTATATAGGAGTAAGTAATTGAATAATTTTTGTGCACCTCGGAGACCATGGAACGTATCAGTCAAGAACAGCAAGAGCAATAATCTGAACGATTCAACCAACTACCAATGCCTAAATGCGTAGTATATTAAGATTCATATCAAACTCCATTAATGACCATTCATTGGAAGAAACAAAAACTGAAAAAAACCAAGATAAAACTAAAGGAGATCAAACGCAACAATCAGCAGAACACTGTAGATGATACTATTATCTAAAAATGGCTTGCTTAACAATCAAGCACAATACTGATGCAGATATAGAGTACTCTAGTTAATAATGCCACCGTCAACATTTGTATATTGTCATCTTAACACTCATGCAGCCGCAATATTTCTGTTTCCATTCTGCCTGATCCTGATCACGAATTCATTGACAATTTCAAATATCGGCTGCCACATATGCCTCCAAAAGATTAAAGCTTTATGCAATTTTTTTTTTTCTAATGGTAAATCCATTTTCTGGACCATCAAAAAAAAGAGGAGAAGAATATCGAGAACTCCAAAATGCACCCAAGAGAACTATTTACTTGAAAATAGCAAGAACTGGACAGCAGCCATTAAAAAAAAAATGTTAAACGAAATCCGTACAACATAAACACAACCATGTATTTGAAGACAAAAAAATCTTAAAGTTGATGAACTGACCTCTGTAACCGCATTTTCGAAGAAGCGCAGCAATAATCTGGCGCGTAGAATCATCGGCCTCGACCAATAGAACTCTAAGCACCATCCTTGGAAGAAACTTCTCCCACAGAACCACCTCCGATGAATCATCCTTATTCTCCGTTCCTTTCTTCTTCTCTGCCACCTCCTCTGTCCCCAAGTGCAGCTCCATCGCTCCCCCACTGCTCATCACCACCTCACCCATTCTGAAATTCTCTATTACTGAATTTCATAAAAAAAACCGCTATTATTGAAAAATCAAGGAGAGAGATCAAAAGAAATTTTAAGAACAAGCCCTAACTTCGTAGAATTGAGTAAATTGAACAGTAGCGGAAGCACAAGCAGCAGAGGTGTGTTAAAGAGATATCAACCTCATCCTTAGCTAGATAAAAAAAACATATATGTATAGATTCTCAAAGTCGCGCGAAAGAATGAGAGAGAAAGCAAAACCGCCTCAAATCGATATCCAACTTTCGATAACAACCGTGAAAACCGCTTAAAATATCTTTGCCTCTTTTTTTTAGGGGCTGAGGCTCCCTCTGTCTCCTGTCTGACTCGACCAAAAGGAGGGGCCGCCATTGGCTTCTGGTTGGTGGCGCTCACGTGGCTCATTATGGGCCATTGTTTTAATTTTTGGAGTTTGAGGTTTGAAGTGGGTGTTATTGTCCCTGCTGTGGGACCAGCCAATGGACACGTGTTGATTTGTTTGGAATTGTTTGAGAGGATATTTTGATACTGCTGCCACGTCGGCTTTGAGAGACCACAACTGGAGGAGAACACAACTTGAGAATTGAGATCCCATGGTGAGGACAGTGACACGTGGTACGTTGGAGAGAATCTCCATTTTTGTGGCTTGTATGTGATAACTTTGCTTTGAGTCTGCCTAACTTGGAAGAAGTGCATTTTAAGGATATTTTTAAAAGAAAATATGATTTAAGTGTGTTTGGTATGTTAAATTCTGTAAAATAAGTACAAATAAAAAATTATTATAAGTAGTAAAAATATTTAAATAAATTTAAATTGTTTCATATTTCACTCTATCAATTTTCAATTTTCATTTAAAAAAAGTTATTATAAAAATTATATAAATATATACTTAAAATTATAATTTTATTATTTTAATATATTAAGACATTTTTTTATGCTATTTTTATGATTTATAAAAATTTATATTTTAAAAAGTATAATTATATTTTTCAACAATATTTTTTGGTGATTACATTTTTTTAACCAGTGATTACATTTGAGTTTGCTATTAAGAATGCAGTGAAACTCATTCATTGGTTATTTAGTTTTTTTTTTTTCATAAATAAAAATAAATAATGTGATAATTATTAATTTATTCCCTATTCAATCGAATTCACAATAAGCACAAGAGGGGTGAGCATTCGGTCGGTTCGGTTCAAAACCGAACCGAACCGAATAAACCGAAAATCAAAATTTTAGTTTTTATGAAAACCGAACCGAACCGATTTTGGTCAGAAACCGAATCGAACCGAACCGGTCTGATTCGGTTCGATTCGGTTCGGTTTAATCGGTTTCGATTTTTAATATTTTTTTAATTTTTTACACTTTATTTTTAGTATTTTAAAATTTAATTAAAATATTTTAATTTTAATATAATTTAATTTCTCTATATTATTGAAAAAACATATTATTATCCCTAATCGGTTCGGTTCGGTTTTTTCGGTTTTTTTCTGATCAAAACCGAACCGAACCGAAATAACCAAAATTTCTGAAATTTAAAACCGAACCGAACCGAAATATATAAAAAATCGAATCAAATTTTCAAATCGATTCGGTTCGGTCGGTTTTTTCGGTTTGAACCGGATTCTGCTCAGCCCTAAGCACAACTCTTGATGTAGCAGAATATGCGGGCAATGATACTTTTGTTTTTTTTGAAGGAAAAATTATATCCATTCATATATCCTGTGCTGAATCTTTTTGTATTCTGTGGACTAGTGGCGGCAATGAATAAGGGGTTGAATGGTGGGCCGTTGGGTTGACGATGAAAACCAAAACGTGTCGAATATTTGGTGGTATGCAACGAGGAAACCGAATAAAAATGTCTAAAAGGTTCATTTTCATCCTTTGTTGTTATAAAACTTCAATTTTAAATATTTTTAATTTTTTTATCTAAATTAATTCAAATGTTTCAATTAAAGTCAATTTAGCTTAAAAATAATACTTTTTAATTAATTTTCTTTTTTTTTGTTTTAAATAAAAAAATTAATAAATCCAGTTTCATGATTTTTAGATAAAATTAAGAATTTATTTTTTATTTTCTTATTTTGAGGCTAAATTTAATTTATATTAAAATTTTTAAATTAATTTAAATAAAAATTTTATAAAAATATTTAATTTAATATTAATTTAAAATAGAAATAACATACTCCTAAAAGCACATCAAATACTTTTTAAAATTTAATTTTTGACTAAATTAAATTTAATTTAAATTTAATATAATATCATAGCGTTCTTATAGATATTGGATCTCTTTTTAACATTTTATACTCCAATAAAATTCTGAATGTGAGAAGATATTTTAAATTTCACGTTAATTTAAAATAAAATTTTAAATTTAATTTTTGAGTTGAATTAAAATTCACTCAATTTTATTCTGAATTTTTTTAAACTTGAGAAGAATTATTTTATTTTTTTATAGGTGTATTGAATACTTGATTCGAATAATAAATAAAAAATTAAATTAAATTAAATTTATAAGATGAAAATAGTATTAATCCAAAGATAAATCTAAATAAAGATGCATACATCTACTTGAATAAGAAATTATAATTTTAAATAAATTTTATATAATAGGAAACTATGTATGTGTACGCGTACATATGCGTGTTTAACGAATAGATGGTCTGAGAATATTTTTTTTTAATGAAAAATTAGATCGCAGAGACTCAAATTTAAATTTACTGTATTTTTTTGTCACTAAAATAAGTTGGACTAAGCAATAAATTGGTCTTATTGGTATAGGGTTGATTGCCTAATCCAAAGATCTTACGTAAGAAACCCCAGCCCAACTACAGAACAAGATTAAAGCCCACCAATTCAGCAAATAGAAAAGCCCAAATCTCTTAAACTCAAAAACCCAGGAGGCCCTGAGGCATCGTTCCATCATCACCGACCATTGCCAAACGCCGAAGTCGCAATGCTAGCCGAGCGAGCACCCCACCCACAAAAAAAAAAAATTGTAAGCACCTTTGCATGTCTTCTAAGATACGCCCATTGCAAGTCGTTTCCAGCCGGCTAACAGACATCTCAAGTACTAAGATTGAGGCAAGCGGCAGAACCAATGGAGGGCGATGCGGTAGTGCTCAACGGCTTCTCATGTCCTTATTTGTCGTCCACCATTAAGAAGCAGTAGGTTGTGTGACCCGCAGTTACCTGCATTGCTAAAACAGAGCCCTTCCATTCCACGGTGTTGAGCTTGCTTCATATCATGACATGGCTCCAAGACCCACTAAACAAAGAATAAAAAAAAAAAAACCGCAGCAACAGCTACATATCCTCGAGAATCAAGCACTCGCAAGTAAAGCTCTATCTTTAGAAACCCAAAACTAAAGATGCACCTAGCTATTTGTACGCCATCATTGTTGAGGTTGCAATTCACCCTCTCTGTCCTCCTCTATAAAGTTTGGCATGATGGAGGCTCTGGGTCGTGTGCGCAACCTAACCGACGTCGGCACCATGACGCGTCTTCTCCATGAATGCATTGCTTACCAGCGAGCTCTCGATGTCGACCTTGACAACCTCCTAGCTCAAAGCACAGATCTCGACAAGCACCTCCTCCACCTCCAGAAATCAGCGGAGGTGCTCGACATCATCAAGGCGGATTCTGACCTCATGCTTTCCACTGTCCGCTGCACATGTGACCTCGCCGACAATGTCATCGCCAAGTTCGGGAACTTGACCTTGCCCAATCCTGGGTTAACTCCACGCTTCTACGCATTGGTGCGATTGTGGAAAGAGGGAATTGCATAGAGGGAGCGAAAAATGCTCTAGAAGCCGAGGATTACGAGGCGGCCGCGAAGTATGTGCAGACATTTCTGCAGATTGATATGCCAAATATAAGGATTCCGGATTGGACCAGAGAGATCAGTTGCTAGCATCGAAAAAGCAGCTCGAAGGAGTAGTGAGGAAGCGGCTTTCAGCTGCAGTGGATCAGCGAGATCATCGGTTTATTAGGTCCTATCCTCCTTTAGGACTGGAGGAGGAAGGGTTGCAAGTGTATGTGGGATACTTGAAAAAAGTGATCTCCAAGAGATCCAGGCTTGAGTTTGAGCATTTGGTGGAGTTGATGGAGCAGAGTCATAATCAGATTAATTTTGTTGGGCGTGTGACTAATTTGTTCAAGGACATAGTGTTGGCTATAGAGGAAAATGATGAAAACTTGAGTCTTTGTGTGGAGGATGCGATTGTTTATGCCATTCGTGAATTGCAAGATGAGTGTGATTCCAGGGGGTCTTTGATTTTGAAGAAATATATGGAGTTCAGGAAATTGGCTAAATTATCGTCTAAGATTAATGCCCAAAACAAGGACTTGCTTGCCGTTGGAACGCCAGAAGGACCTGACCCGAGAGAGGTTGAGTTGTATTTAGAAGAGATATTGTCACTCATGCAATCGGGAGAGGATTACACAGAATTCATGACTTTGAAGATCAAACGGTTGAGTTCTGTCGATCCAGAATTAGTACCACGAGCCACTAGGTCGCTTAGGAATGGGAGTTTTAGCAAGGTAGTTCAAGATGTTACTGGGTTTTATGTGATTTTGGAGGGACTTTTTTATGGTTGAAAATGTGAGGAAAGCTATCATGATAGATGAGCATGTACCTGATAGCCTTACCACTTCTATGGTAGACGATGTGTTTTGTGTTTTGCAGAGTTGCTTCAGAAGGGCAATATCCAGGTCAAATATTAGCTCTGTCATTGCAATCTTGAGTGGTGCAAGTAGTTTGTTGGATAATGAATACAATGAAGCTTTCGACAAAAAAAAAAAAAGAATACAATGAAGCTCTGCAACAGAAAATGAGAGAACCAAACCTTGGTGCAAAGCTGATTTTGGGTGGTGTTTGTGAGCAAAAAAACTGGGACAGAGATTGCAACTGCATTGAATAATATGGATGTGAGTAACGAGTATGCAGTGAAGCTAAAACATGAGATTGAAGAGCAATGCGCAGAGGTGAGTGATAATTCTTAATTTAGTGATACTAGCATATTCACTCTCTTGTTTTCTTGCTGCTGTTGTTAGTTTACTGTTTGTGGCAAGAAAAGGTATGTTAATTTTTTATGTGGTAATGTTACAAGCAATCATATAAAAGCATGACTATTTGCAAGTTCATATGCATTTCTAATTCTCCGATGGGATGGTTAATGTAATCTAGTTATGCTCTTTAATAGCGGCTAGTAGAATATCTCAATCTTGCTGGTTGCTTAATCTATAATGACTTGCTAAAGGAATGCTTGAACCATAGGCATAGGGTTCTCTTTATAAGCTTGTCATGGAAAATGATGCCTTCAGTTTCCTGAAAAAACTTGCTAGGTTGATTGGACATTCTGCAAGCTGGGAAAGGAACATGATTGTGGATAGATTGAGCGTACCATCTCCTTACTAGTTTAGATTGGATATAGCTTGAACTTCATGTATAAAGTTAAGTTTGCATAAGGTTTCCGCTCTTGTCCTTAACCTTTTTCTTTAAATGAAAGTTATAGGTTGGGCTGGATATCGCATAAAAATAGATTGATTTGGTAGTTGTAGTTCATAATGCTCCAAGACTTTGAATGCTGTTTCTCACTGTAGTTCTCCTAAACATTTCAGAATCTGCTAATCCGTTCGAATGTTTGGCAGAATGTTTTGAAGGGATCTACTGCATGTGCTGCGAGAGTGTGAATATGTCCGCATCAGCAAGTGATATTGGTGATTGTCGGCGGCTAACCTTTAGTTTTTAATTTGATCCGTCTTTCATGGGCTACAATCAATAGATTTAGCTTTGTCTCAACTCCACTTTTTGAGCCAAAAAAAGACAGCGGAAGGTTGTCAGCTAGCCTGCCAATCACTTCAAAATTATTCCTTGGATTGAACGATGTTTTTTGAAAGCTATTTCAGATAGTTCTCTGTTGATTTTTTTATTCTGGTTATTTTTTTACTCATTTGCGTATTGGGTTTTCTGCTTGTTTGTCAAAAGCGTTTTGATTTTTTGGCATTTAACAGATTTCAATAAATTTCTGTAGGTGTTCCCTGCGTCAGCAGAAATAGAAAAGGTGAAATCTTGCTTGTACTACCCGGCTAGAGTCCGGCATCGGCATGCTGCTTTCCGGTGGAATCCGGGATGTCGGAAGTCTCTAGACGGGTTAGATTTATGTTTTTCTATAATGTTTTACTATGTTCATCAAGTTTATTGCATAAGGAAATGAGTTTTTGAGTGAAATGAACCAAGGCAGAAAAGCCAGGTTCGGCCGCCGAAGTTGAGGTTCGGCCGCCGAACATGCATGGCTTTCGGTTTCACGTGTGGCCGCCGAAGGTGGTCTGGCCAGCCACCTATAAATGGCCCTCAGTCGGTTGAAGCGGTGAGAACACCGTTTCTTTTGTCTTCTGAGGTGAGACCCTGTCCTTTGTGAGTATTTCTTCATGTTTTCATTAACTCATGCAAAGATTTGATTAGTTTTTATGATATTTGAAGGTTTTAAGCTTAAAAACTCAAAGTTATGAAGTTTGGAGAGTTTGAAGGCAAGTTGCTCCAAAACTCCACGTTAGGATCGTTCATCTACTTGTTTTCCCAAGGTAAGTGAAGATCCTGAGCTTGTTTGTATGTTTTCCGAAGGTTTTATGGGGTTTATGGAGAGAGTTGCATGAATAGGGTTATTTGTGAGGTTTTGATGATTTTGTGCATAGAGCTTGTTTCTGTGTTGTTTGTGTTGTGTGTTTGGGGTTTTTAGGTAGTTTTTGACCCCTTTGAGCATATACATGAGTGTATGCAAGTGGAGGAAGTGTGGTGTGCAATTGGAGAGGAGTTTGGTGCATTTGGCGAGAGGCAGGGCACGTTTCTGCCCTGCTGATGAACTCAGGTTCGGCCGCCGAAGGTACATTCGGCCGCCGAACCCCTGAAGAGGTGTGAGGAGGTGGCTTCGGCTGCCCAAGCTTGCCCCCGAGCTTTTGGACTTTCGGCTCTGGAGGGAAGTTCGGCCGCCGAAGGTGCCGCCGAAGGTTAGAGACTTTCGTCTCTGGAGTGCCTTTTGGCCTCCGAAACTTGCCCCCGAAAGGGTTCGGCAGCCGAAAGTAGAGATTCGGCCGCCGAAGGTGCTTGAGTTTCGTCTCTGGAGAGGACTTTCGGCCGCCGAACCGGCCGCCGAAAGTGTTCTGTCCAGTCTTCTTTTGCATGCTTTGCATGGATAGTTGAGTGAGGTTAAGGGGATTCTTGGGGAGTTTAATAGAGTGATTTATAAGCTCGTTTCATAAGCTAGTTTGGTCCCTCATTTGAGTTTATCTGTACCTATACAGACCAGAGGAACCAGAGAGAGCAGCAGTGAGTTCTGCTCCAGAGTTGTACAGAGCCTGCAGAGTCAGTCAGTCCAGATAGCCAGAGGTGAGTGGAACTAAACTTCTTTTCTTGAACTTGCACAATGGAATGTTTTAGCATATCTCATGCATCATGATTATGCACTAGATTGATTGCATTAGTATCCACGAATATGTTGCATTGCATAGTTATTTGTTGATGTGGGTGAATGCTGAATGATCCAATAGTCTCAGACAGGAAGACCAGGAGCCTTTGACTACGCCCTGGCAGGTATAGTAAAGACCAGGAGCCTTTGACTACGCCCTGGCAGGTATATAGTAAAGTCCAGGAGCCTTTGACTACGCCCTGGCAATGGTAAGTACAGAGGTGTTATATACACATATACATATATGACAGGAAGACCAATGTAACGACCCGGAAACCGATACCCCTCTGTAACGGCCCGAACCGCCACCGGCGCTAGGATCCAGATCGGCTTAAGGCCGCCGGGAACCGTAGCAAGCCAACATACATATTATCACCTGGTCAAATCCCATACATGATCAAAACTTTAACATAAAAACTGGAACATCTGATGTAATTACCGAACTCGACCTGTATACAACATAACTGAAACATAAAAGGACCCCCTATTAGAGTCCTCATCAAAACTCTAGCTGGGTCAACATAACATACATCAAGCTGGGATTACATCCAAAGAACTAGAACCTAACCTGTGCATGCCTCAAACCACAAACATAAGACCTCCTCTAGGGTCCTTATCCATTACCATAGCGTGGTAAACAACACATGCCACAAGATTAGTTCAAACATAACTCAACAATAAACCAAAACATACATCATGTATTAAACAGGGACCAACCAAGTCTCAGGGCCAAGCACAGTACTAATCCATAAATATAACTCCAATTAACCTTACATTTCAATAACTCAGTTACATTACATCATCTTATATTACATGTCCACTTCTAAAACTACTAAACTGTAACGTAAACATAAACTACCACATTACAAACACACGTCACTTAATCTTTACCCTGCTGACTTCTGAGCTCTGACTCAAACCTGCAACACTGGGGTTAGGGGAGAGGGGTGAGCTAAAAAGCCCGGTGAGTAGAAACATAGAAAACAGTTCATTAATTACATGCTCTCATGAAATGCGTCATAACACAAAGAAATCACATAACTGTCTCTGGTCCGTCTCGGGGCTCATGCTATTCCCCACGGAATGTTTTTAGAGAGTTCCTTTTTGCTAGCATCCTTTACTCTCAAGGATCGGACATGACCTCAAAAATCCCTCTGTCGGTGCCCGGCTCCCCCAAAGGAGCTCGCATAGGCCTGTACCATACATGACAGGGTGCCCAGTCCACAGAGAGCTCACAAGGACTTTCCTACATGTACTTGTCCGGCTCTCGAAGGACTTACCCAAGACTCAATGACAGATATGGGCTATTGAAGTCGCCTTGGTCCAAACCTCCTGAAAACAACATCAAATAATGCAATGCGCCACATTCGTGAACTAGTGCAAACAGCCTACTACATATAATCATGATGCATGAACATGCTTTAGGCATTATATTTCGTACATAAAAGATTAGGTTTAGTTCTACTCACCTCTTGGCAGACACTGACTGACTCTGCAACTGCTAGCACTACTGGCCTCCTCGGTCTCTCGGGTCCGATCCTACACAGGTGGACTCGAATGAGGTGCCAAACACACTCTAAACAACTCATAAACATACCCCCAAAAACCCCTCTAAACATCACTAAAACATGCATAGGAAACACCCAAGAAACGGCTGGACAGGGCACTTTCGGCGGCACCTTCGGCGGCCGAAAGTCCCTTCCAGAGACGAAACTCGGGTAGGTTCGGCGGCAGGTTCGGCGGCCGAAACCCCAGGACAGAAACGAAACTCAGCCTTCGGGGGCACGTTCGGCAGCCGAAAGACTGCCTCCCATGCAGGTTCGGCGGCCGAAACTCCTTTCGGCGGCCGAACCTGGTCCCCTCTGGACGACAGGTCCGATTCTGCCAAGCCAAAAACCAAACTCAATACACCCAAATCCTTACATACTCTCTCCCAAACATGCATACTCACTCCCACATGCATAAATGGGCATAAACTAACTTAAAACCCCAACAAAACATCATGTAATCATACATTGGGCACAAAACTCACATAAACCCTATCATGCATATCTACCCAAACACATACATCAAATCTCCTTAAAACTTACGTAAAACTCATTAAAACATAAAGAAAAGCAGAGATCTACACTAACCTCTTGGAGATCGAGGGTTGGTGTGACCCGAACCTTGGAGATGTGGAGGAAACTAGCTCCGGGGTCTCCAAGCTCCAAATCCTTGATCCAAGCTTAAAACTCTTCAAAACCAAGAATAAAACTCATGAAAACCATAGAAGATTGAAGGAAAACATGAAATCGACCAAGGGAGGACATAAACTCACCTGGGCACGAGAATGGGGAGAAAACTCGCCCATTTTCGGTCTGAGGCCTTTTATAGGCGACCGGCTGAGCCACATTCGGCGGCCAAACCAGCACCCTAAAGTCCCCCATGTTCGGCGGCCGAACTTGAGGTTCGGCAGCCGAACCTGGTTTCTGCCCAACTCAACTTTCGGAAGCCAAAAGTCCATCCGAAACCATCTCATGTTCGGCGGCCGAACATCACCTTCGGCGGCCGAACCTGGGTTCTTCCTCCTTGGCCTTTTCTCTTCAAAACTAAATTTTCTTTCAATTAAAACCCTTAAAATCATTTGAAAATATTTTTAGAAAACACATTTTACCCCTCTAGAAGCCTCTGGCATCTTCAGAATTCTAGATTCCAACGGAGATTCCGCCGGAAGGTAGGGATTCCGATGCCGGAATCTAGCCGGGTATTACATTCTTCCCCCCTTTAAGAACATTCGTCCCCGAATGTTTCACAACAAACAGGCATCTCAAATCATAACATCAATCATACTTAAACATGCAAGCAAACCAGCAAGCAAAACCTAAAACTCTCTCTCCTAAAAGAGAGACACAGGCACTGCTGGAGTAAAACTCCAGGGTCTCCAAAAGAAACACCTTAGCAGTACCCAACCTACTCCTGAACTCCACTGGCTTCCGCTGCGCTACTCTGATCCTTACTCTTCTCTTCTCTTCTCATCTAACCTAACTGGCTTCTTCTCACTGCTAACCCAATCTAAGTCTAACTCTCACAGGTAGTACCCGGATTTCAGACCTATCTTGGAAAACAAACAGCTCCTAATAGCTGTCCCAATAGATCATCCATCCTGCATGGGAATACCTGCTCTTGGTAGTGACCTTGTTTAACTGCTTACAGTTGTTACAAAGTCTCTAGAATTCATCCTTCTTTTCCCACCACCATACTGGAACACTCCAGGGTAAGGTACTAAGTCGGATAAGACCCTTGTCTACCAAGCCTCACCTCTATTCTGACAACTCTCAACTACAGATGCCATCCTATAGGGAAGGACAGAAATGGTTCTGCGTCCAGACACCACTCCTATACCAACTCAATTCCCTAACAGATGGTGAACCTGACAACTCGCTGGGAAACATCTAAGAACTCTCTCTAACAACTGGCACTGAGGCTGGTTCCCTGAACCTGACTGCTAAACTCTCAAACAAGAGCTAGAACCCTCTGACAATCCCTCCTACGTACCCTACGAACCTGATAGGCTGACATCAAACCTCTAGGCATCCCTACTGTGTTCCCTCAGAAGAAACCTCTGACCCATCCTGTCCTCTGAACCTGGACTACCTTGTCTCTGCAGACCAGGTAGCACCACGAGCAGAAAACCAGTCCAACCCTAAACTGATGTCCAGACAGTCAAGTCTAGAACCTCAAAGTCGGGTGGAAGGCATCTACCCTCAACTGTCACAGAACTGGAACCGGCAGACTGACTCTGCCACAGATGGATCACACGTGAGTCCACTGACCCAAAGAGAACACTCTAGCCCAGAAGCTATCAACTCAACCTCTCGACGGCTCCTAGAGCAACTAAAGAAAGAAAAGCACTAGGGTTCACAAAAACATACACATCAGAACATTCAAAAGTGAGCGTACCTGACACCACCATGTTCGATGTGTCTGCCTCTTGCTGAGCTTGGGTGAAGATCCGAGCTGGAGCTGACGGACCTTCTCCACGGAAACCTTCGGAAGAAAAGGCTGACCCTCTTCCTCTGCCTCGCCCGCTAACCTGAACCACGGCTGGAGCTGCTGGCTGAGACTGTACTAACCGGGGCACAGTAGGACACTCACGTGCTATGTGTCCTTCCTGTCCACACCTAAAACAAGCTGTCGTTCCAACCCGACAGACTCCTTTGTGCGGCCTTCCGCACCTCAAGCACCTTGAACTGCCTGAGCCAGAGCTTGAGCCACCAAAACCCAAACTAGCCTTCAAATCCTGCCAAAACTTCTTCTTCTTACCCCTAAGGGTTCTGCCCCACTTCTTGCTTTTCGTGGAGGCTGTACTCAAAGTGGAGGGATCACTCCCTCCTGAACCTGAGATTCTGGAATCCCGAGTCTGAGCATCCTCCTGAAAAACTCCCATACCTTCTTCTGACACTCTGATTCCCAAACTAACATCTCTTCTCTGAACATCCATCTCTACTTCCCTCATACTAGCTGACATCCTTCTTAGAGCCATTGCTTCTCTACTTACATTAAAAGACCTTCCAGGGTCCCTTGATGTTCCCCATCTGCTGACTCCCCACGACTGCGCTCTTGGCAGAGCAGGGGGAAAGGTGTCCATACCTTCCCTCTCAGATGGAACTCCAGTCGATTCCACAGATCGACGAGCACCTCGCATTCTGGCTCCTCTGAAGAACAACACACAAGCAATCAAACAATCATTAGCATCATACGGTTCATATGAAAACACATGAACCTGCAACATACATAGCATATCATACATAACAGTAATGCTCATGCATAAAATCATGGCATTCCACGTCAGCATACAAGACAGGACTCTACATCCTATCCTAGTGGACATGATTTCTCCTATTGTGCTTGCCCTTCTATGACCTCTAAGCTAACCTCTTTCCGATGTGCAACACACCGTACTCTCGAGGCCCAAAGCTCTGATACCATATCTGTAACGACCCGAAAACCGATACCCCTCTGTAACGGCCCGAACCGCCACCGGCGCTAGGATCTAGATCGGCTTAAGGCCGCCGGGAACCGTAGCAAGCCAACATACATACTATCACCTGGTCAAATCCCATACATGATCAAAACTTTAACATAAAAACTGGAACATCTGATGTAATTACCGAGCTCGACCTGTATACAACATAACTGAAACATAAAAGGACCCCCTACTAGAGTCCTCATCAAAACTCTAGCTGGGTCAACATAACATACATCAAGCTGGGATTACATCCAAAGAACTAGAACCTAACCTGTGCATGCCTCAAACCACAAACATAAGACCTCCTCTAGGGTCCTTATCCATTACCATAGCGTGGTAAACAACACATGCCACAAGATTAGTTCAAACATAACTCAACAATAAACCAAAACATACATCATGTATTAAACAGGGACCAACCAAGTCTCAGGGCCAAGCACAGTACTAATCCATAAATATAACTCCAATTAACCTTACATTTCAATAACTCAGTTACATTACATCATCTTATATTACATGTCCACTTCTAAAACTACTAAACTGTAACGTAAACATAAACTACCACATTACAAACACACGTCACTTAATCTTTACCCTGCTGACTTCTGAGCTCTGACTCAAACCTGCAACACTGGGGTTAGGGGAGAGGGGTGAGCTAAAAAGCCCGGTGAGTAGAAACATAGAAAACAGTTCATTAATTACATGCTCTCATGAAATGCGTCATAACACAAAGAAATCACATAACTGTCTCTAGTCCGTCTCCGGGCTCATGCTATTCCCCACGGAATGTTTTTAGAGAGTTCCTTTTTGCTAGCATCCTTTACTCTCAAGGATCGGACATGACCTCAAAAATCCCTCTGTCGGTGCCCGGCTCCCCCAAAGGAGCTCGCATAGGCCTGTACCATACATGACAGGGTGCCCAGTCCACAGAGAGCTCACAAGGACTTTCCTACATGTACTTGTCCGGCTCTCGAAGGACTTACCCAAGACTCAATGACAGATATGGGCTATTGAAGTCGCCTTGGTCCAAACCTCCTGAAAACAACATCAAATAATGCAATGCGCCACATTCGTGAACTAGTGCAAACAGCCTACTACATATAATCATGATGCATGAACATGCTTTAGGCATTATATTTCGTACATAAAAGATTAGGTTTAGTTCTACTCACCTCTTGGCAGACACTGACTGACTCTGCAACTGCTAGCACTACTGGCCTCCTCGGTCTCTCGGGTCCGATCCTACACAGGTGGACTTGAATGAGGTGCCAAACACACTCTAAACAACTCATAAACATACCCCCAAAAACCCCTCTAAACATCACTAAAACATGCATAGGAAACACCCAAGAAACGGCTGGACAGGGCACTTTCGGCGGCACCTTCGGCGGCCGAAAGTCCCTTCCAGAGACGAAACTCGAGTAGGTTCGGCGGCAGGTTTGGCGGCCGAAACCCCAGGACAGAAACGAAACTCAGCCTTCGGGGGCACGTTCGGCAGCCGAAAGACTGCCTCCCATGCAGGTTCGGCGGCCGAAACTCCTTTCGGCGGCCGAACCTGGTCCCCTCTGGACGACAGGTCCGATTCTGCCAAGCCAAAAACCAAACTCAATACACCCAAATCCTTACATACTCTCTCCCAAACATGCATACTCACTCCCACATGCATAAATGGGCATAAACTAACTTAAAACCCCAACAAAACATCATGTAATCATACATTGGGCACAAAACTCACATAAACCCTATCATGCATATCTACCCAAACACATACATCAAATCTCCTTAAAACTTACGTAAAACTCATTAAAACATAAAGAAAAGCAGAGATCTACACTAACCTCTTAGAGATCGAGGGTTGGTGTGACCCGAACCTTGGAGATGTGGAGGAAACTAGCTCCGGGGTCTCCAAGCTCCAAATCCTTGATCCAAGCTTAAAACTCTTCAAAACCAAGAATAAAACTCATGAAAACCATAGAAGATTGAAGGAAAACGTGAAATCGACCAAGGGAGGACATAAACTCACCTGGGCACGAGAATGGGGAGAAAACTCGCCCATTTTCGGTCTGAGGCCTTTTATAGGCGACCGGCTGAGCCACATTCGGCGGCCAAACCAGCACCCTAAAGTCCCCCATGTTCGGCGGCCGAACTTGAGGTTCGGCAGCCGAACCTGGTTTCTGCCCAACTCAACTTTCGGAAGCCAAAAGTCCATCCGAAACCATCTCATGTTCGGCGGCCGAACATCACCTTCGGCGGCCGAACCTGGGTTCTTCCTCCTTGGCCTTTTCTCTTCAAAACTAAATTTTCTTTCAATTAAAACCCTTAAAATCATTTGAAAATATTTTTAGAAAACACATTTTACCCCTCTAGAAGCCTCTGGCATCTTCAGAATTCTAGATTCCAACGGAGATTCCGCCGGAAGGTAGGGATTCCGATGCCGGAATCTAGCCGGGTATTACAACCAGGTGCTCGATTCTACGCCCTGGCACAGAGTTACTGGGACTATATGGTGACAGGTTTACTCTTGATGTGGTTTATCTGTGTTATGACGCATTCCATGAGATCATGTTTTACTGAGATATTTTACTGTTCTACTCACTGGGCTATAGAGCTCATCCCACTGCCTTAACCCCAGTTTTGCAGGTTCAGTGTACAGTGTACAGTGTACAGGGACAGTCCAGCAGAGTACGGAAAGAGTAAAGAGATTTGTAATAGCCTAGAGTGGACATGTAATATTAAAGAGATGTAATAATTGTGTGTCTAAAGTTAGACATGTGCTTGACTTAGTGATGTATGTTGTGTACATGATCTGGATATGTATATATGTTTTTCTGTATGTGAAAAACCAGGCTTAACAGGTATGAGTTAACCCATCTAGAGCAAGCTCTAGTCAGGGGTACAGAGTACAGAGTACAGAGTACAGAGATAGTGCATGCACAGGTTAAGCCTTGGTTCAACAAAGAGTTTTTATTTTCACAGAAAATGTATGATCATGTATGAGTTTTACAGGTACACAGAGAGTATAGCAGGCTTGCTACGGGTTCTGGCGGCCTTAAGCCGACCTGAATCCTAGCGCCGGTGACGGTCCATTTTGGGGTCGTTACAGATTGGTATCAGAGCCCTAGGTTCACAGGATCGGACCTATAGAGACAGTGTCGGGCTCATAGAGGGTAGAAGTGGTCAAGCACAATAGGAAATCATGTCCACTAGGATAGGGTGTTGCGTCCTATCTGTGATATGCCATGAGTTATGCATGTGCCTTATTGTTATGTGTTGTTTATGTGCTAAAGTGCTATGTTATGTGTTGTTTTCCAGAGAGTAAAGATGCGAGGAACTCGTCGATCAGCTCGATTGACTGGAGTCCCACCAGAGAGTGAGAGAACAGCTGCTCGTCCTCCTGCATTGCCGAGGGCAAGGTCTCAGAGATCTAGCAGGGAAGGTACATCTATAGACCCGAGAAGGTCTGTAGACGAGAGCAGAAGAGGTACAGCTAGGGGAGGAAGATCAGAGGAAAGAAGGGAGGCAATGGAGATTGACCAGTCTAGAGATGACAGTATGGGTTTAGGCAGATTTGAGGAAGGTATGGGAGAGTCGCAGGGAGGTGCTCAGGCCTCAAGTTATGGATATCCAGCCTTTCCGCAGGACTCAGAGTATCCGATGGGAGGTATGCCGGAGTACTCTAGTTTTGTGCCATATCCTACATCTATGCCATATATGCCATATCCTTACTATTACCCATCATCATATCCACCATATCCTATGTATCCACCCTCCCCTATCCATCCAAGTGCAGCACACCCAGAAATAAATGAACCAGTACCTCCACCATCACCAGAACCAGGAGCCCCTGGTGTTGATAGACATCAACCTAGCTCCTCTGGAGGTAAGGTACAAATGACGGAGTACTTGAAATTGGATGCTCCTAAATACAACACGGGAGATGATCCATTTGATTACCTCAGAGCAGTTAGGATGATAACCAGTGAATTGGGAGCAGACGATAGGAGAGCCATTGAAATGGCAGGTTTCACATTAAAATGCAAGAAAGCCAGAGAATGGTTTAAGAACTATGTGGAACCCAGAATGGACAGCATGTCATGGGGAGAGTTCGCCAATGCGTTTGCAGGGTGGGCTTTTCCTGACAGTTCTCGGGAGATGAAAGTGATAGAGTTCGAACAGTTGCGACAGACAGATGAGATGAGTGTTGATGAATTTACAGATAAGTTCCTGGATTTGCTTCAGTATGTAGGTCAAGCCTATGATACGGATCAGAAGAAGGCAAGGAGATATACTATGAGATTGCATCCCAGGTATTCTTCCTTGATTCTTCCAGCAGAAAAGGAGAGTTTCCACACTATAGTAGACGCAGCCAGGAAAATGGAAGCTAGTGCCAATATTCAGAAACAGTCAAAGGCACAGGCTTCGGGTTTTAAGGCCCCCAGTGCAGGCACGTCAGGCAGCAAGAGATGGGATAGAGCAAAAGGAACAAAGAGTAAGTTCTGGAATAAAGTCAAGTCAGGTCTGGGAATAGGTAGTGGCTCAAGCTCTGGCACAGCTCCAGTCTGCAGAAGATGCGGAAAACCACATGGCGGAGTTTGTCGGTTGGGATCTACAGCTTGTTTTAGATGTGGACAGGAAGGGCATATTGCTCGGGATTGTCCTCAGGTGACTTTTGCACCATCCCAGCAGATGAGTTCAGGCAGTGTGGTACAGCCAGTTGTACGGCTAGCAGCTCCAGTCATGCCTCAGAGTAGTGGCAGAGGTAGAGGGAGAGGGGCAGCCTCTACTTCAGCAGCAGGTTCCCGAGGTGGAAATCCGGTAGCCCCAGCACGGATTTTCACTGTGACACAGGAGGAGGCAAACACGTCGAACACAGTGGTGTCAGGTAATCTCATCATTGGGTGTTCAGATGTGTATGCTTTGATGGACCCCGGTGCTTCTCATTCCTTTATTGCTTCGAGAGCCATAGAGAGATTGGGTTTGATCAGTTCTGAGTTAGAGTATCCTCTCTGGGTCAGTGGACCTAAATGTGACCCATCAGTGGCATGGTCAGTCTGTCGTTTTAGTCCAGTGTTTATAGAGGGTAGATACCTTCCAGCTGACCTTGTGGTTCTAGATTTGACGAATTTTGATGTCATTCTAGGGATGGATTGGTTATCTACATATAGTGCTACTTTGGACTGTAGAGAGAAGGTAGTGAGTCTCAGAGACCAGGATGGGTCAGAGTGTGTCTTCAGAGGAGACAGGAGAGGTACACCCAGAGGTATGATTTTAGCCCTTCAGGCTCGTCGTTTGCTTAGGAGGGGTTGTCAGGGGTTTCTAGCTCATGTGAGAGAGCTAGACAGTCAGGTGAGGGAACCAGCCGCAGTACCAGTCGTCCGAGAGTTTCTCGATGTGTTCCCAGACGATTTACCAGGACTCCCACCTGATAGGGAGATAGGGTTTGAAATTGAATTGCTGCCAGGTACCAGACCTATCTCTATTCCTCCCTACAGGATGGCACCAGCAGAGTTAAAAGAGTTAAAAGAGCAGTTGCAGGACTTGGTAGATAAGGGTTTCATCTGCCCTAGTACCTCACCTTGGGGTGCTCCAGTGCTCTTTGTCAGAAAGAAGGATGGATCCCTCAGACTTTGTATCGACTACAGACAGTTGAACAAAGTCACTATCAAGAATAGGTATCCGCTACTTAGGATTGATGATCTATTTGACCAGCTAGCTGGAGCAGGTTGTTTCTCGAAAATAGATCTAAGATCCGGGTATCATCAGTTGAGAGTCAGAGAGGCAGATGTGCCTAAGACAACTTTCCGGACCAGATATGGACATTATGAGTTCTTAGTGATGCCGTTCGGGTTGACTAACGCCCCTGCAGCATTCATGGATCTCATGAACAGAGTTTTCAGTGAGTTTCTGGATCACTTTGTCATTGTGTTCATCGATGATATTTTAGTGTATTCCAGAGATGTAGAGGAGCATGCCCAGCATCTGAGGATAGTTCTGCAGACACTGAGAGAGCATGGTTTGTATGCCAAGTTCTCAAAGTGTGAGTTTTGGTTGAGGAGCATTGCCTTTTTGGGACATGTGGTATCAGCAGAGGGTATTGAGGTAGACCCCAAGAAGATAGAGGCTGTAGCTAACTGGCCCAGACCCACGACAGTGACTAAGATTAAAAGCTTTCTGGGACTGGCAGGTTACTACAGGAGGTTCGTTCAGAACTTCTCAAAGATAGCAGCTCCGATGACCAAACTGACTCAGAAGAACCAGAAGTTTGTCTGGTCAGACCAATGTGAAGAGAGCTTTAAGGAACTCAAGAGGAGATTGACCACGGCACCAGTGTTAGCTCTGCCTGTGAGTAATGAGGATTTCACAGTGTTCTGTGATGCATCTCGAGTGGGCTTGGGTTGTGTTTTGATGTAAAGTGATAGGGTGATAGCTTATGCTTCTAGACAGTTGAAGAAGCACGAGTTGAATTACCCTACCCATGACCTTGAGATGGCAGCAGTTATCTTTGCACTTAAGATGTGGCGGCATTACCTCTACGGGGTTAAATGCGAGATCTTCACTAATCATAAGAGTTTACAGTACATCTTGAGTCAAAGAGAGCTGAACTTGCGGCAGAGAAGATGGGTAAAATTGCTCAGTGATTATGATTGTAAGATCCAGTATCATCCGGGTAAGGCGAATGTTGTGGCAGACGCCTTAAGCCGGAAGTCACTAGGCAGTTTATCCCATATAGCAGCAGAGCGGAGACCAGTTGTGATGGAGCTGTACAAGCTCTTAGAAGAGGGGTTACAGTTAGAGTTGTCTGGTACAGGTGCATTGATAGCACAGATGAGAGTGACACCTGTGTTTCTGGAGCAGATAGCTCAGAGACAGCATGAGGACCCTGAGTTGATGAAAATTGCCAGGACTGTTCAGTCAGGCAACAGTGCAGAGTTTCGTTTTGACAGCAAAGGGATCCTCCGTTATGGGAGTCGCCTTTGTGTACCAGATAGGAGCAATGTGAAGGAAGACATTATGAGGGAAGCTCATAATGCGCGGTATAGTGTTCACCCAGGAGCCACCAAGATGTATCAGGATCTGAAAAGGGTCTATTGGTGGCCAGCCATGAAGAAAGAAGTGGCGCAGTTTGTGACAGCTTGTGAAGTTTGCTAGAGGGTGAAACTAGAGCATCAGAAACCAGCTGGAATGCTTAACCCATTGCCGATTCCAGAGTGGAAATGGGAGAACATAGCCATGGATTTTGTAGTGGGTTTACCAGCAGCGTCCAACAGGATAGACTCTATATGGGTGATTGTGGACAGACTCACGAAATCTGCTCATTTTCTTCCAGTTCGGAGTAACTATTCTGTGGATAAGTTGGCACAGGTCTATCTGGATGAAATAGTAAGATTACATGGTGTTCCAGTGTCGATAGTCTTAGATAGAGGACCTCAGTTTACCTCCCGCTTTTGGCGAAGTTTGCAGAGTGCATTGGGCACGAGATTAGAGTTTAGCACTGCTTTCCACCCACAGACTGATGGACAGTCAGAGAGGACCATCCAGACCATAGAGGATATGCTTCGACTGTGTGTGTTAGACTTTGGCGGTTCTTGGAGGCAGCATCTACCTTTGGTGGAGTTTGCCTACAATAACAGCCATCATGCTAGCATAGGGATGGCTCCTTATGAAGCTTTGTATGGGAGGAAGTGCAGATCCCCTGTTTGCTGGGAAGAGATAGGAGAGAAGGCTCTTGCAGGACCAGAGTTAGTAGAGATTATCAATAGAGTGGTGCCCATGATCAGAGAGAGAATCAGAACAGCGCAGAGCAGACAGAAAAGTTATGCAGACGTTCGCAGAAAGCAGTTAGAGTTTCAGGAGGGTAATATGGTATTGCTGAAAGTGTCTCCAATGAAAGGAGTGGTTCGGTTTGGAAAGAAGGGTAAGTTAGCTCCACGGTACATTAGACCCTTTGAGATCTTGCAGAGGATCGGGAATGTGTCGTATAAGCTGGCTTTACCTGCTTCTATGGAGAGAATTCACCCGGTATTTCATGTTTCTATGCTACGGCAGTTTGTGTCAGATCCGAATCAGGTTCTGAGTGAGCCTGAGGTGGAGATTCTTACAGATCTCACCTATATAGAGCAGCCAGTGCGGATTCTGGACACACAGATCAGACAGCTAAGGAACAAGGAGATTCCGATGGTGAAGGTTCTGTGGAACCACCATAATCTAGAAGAATGCACTTGGGAGACGCGGGAATCTATGCTTCAGCAGTATCCATATTTGTTTTGAGGTTAGTTTCCTCCTTTTTATCTGTTCGTTATTTGTTTTTGGAACATTCGAGGACGAATGTTCTTAAAGAGGGGAGAATGTAATACCCGGCTAGAGTCCGGCATCGGCATGCTGCTTTCCGGTGGAATCCGGGATGTCGGAAGTCTCTAGACGGGTTAGATTTATGTTTTTCTATAATGTTTTACTATGTTCATCAAGTTTATTGCATAAGGAAATGAGTTTTTGAGTGAAATGAACCAAGGCAGAAAAGCCAGGTTCGGCCGCCGAAGTTGAGGTTCGGCCGCCGAACATGCATGGCTTTCGGTTTCACGTGTGGCCGCCGAAGGTGGTCTGGCCAGCCACCTATAAATGGCCCTCAGTCGGTTGAAGCGGTGAGAACACCGTTTCTTTTGTCTTCTGAGGTGAGACCCTGTCCTTTGTGAGTATTTCTTCATGTTTTCATTAACTCATGCAAAGATTTGATTAGTTTTTATGATATTTGAAGGTTTTAAGCTTAAAAACTCAAAGTTATGAAGTTTGGAGAGTTTGAAGGCAAGTTGCTCCAAAACTCCACGTTAGGATCGTTCATCTACTTGTTTTCCCAAGGTAAGTGAAGATCCTGAGCTTGTTTGTATGTTTTCCGAAGGTTTTATGGGGTTTATGGAGAGAGTTGCATGAATAGGGTTATTTGTGAGGTTTTGATGATTTTGTGCATAGAGCTTGTTTCTGTGTTGTTTGTGTTGTGTGTTTGGGGTTTTTAGGTAGTTTTTGACCCCTTTGAGCATATACATGAGTGTATGCAAGTGGAGGAAGTGTGGTGTGCAATTGGAGAGGAGTTTGGTGCATTTGGCGAGAGGCAGGGCACGTTTCTGCCCTGCTGATGAACTCAGGTTCGGCCGCCGAAGGTACATTCGGCCGCCGAACCCCTGAAGAGGTGTGAGGAGGTGGCTTCGGCTGCCCAAGCTTGCCCCCGAGCTTTTGGACTTTCGGCTCTGGAGGGAAGTTCGGCCGCCGAAGGTGCCGCCGAAGGTTAGAGACTTTCGTCTCTGGAGTGCCTTTTGGCCTCCGAAACTTGCCCCCGAAAGGGTTCGGCAGCCGAAAGTAGAGATTCGGCCGCCGAAGGTGCTTGAGTTTCGTCTCTGGAGAGGACTTTCGGCCGCCGAACCTGCCGCCGAAAGTGTTCTGTCCAGTCTTCTTTTGCATGCTTTGCATGGATAGTTGAGTGAGGTTAAGGGGATTCTTGGGGAGTTTAATAGAGTGATTTATAAGCTCGTTTCATAAGCTAGTTTGGTCCCTCATTTGAGTTTATCTGTACCTATACAGACCAGAGGAACCAGAGAGAGCAGCAGTGAGTTCTGCTCCAGAGTTTTACAGAGCCTGCAGAGTCAGTCAGTCCAGATAGCCAGAGGTGAGTGGAACTAAACTTACTTCTTTTCTTGAACTTGCACAATGGAATGTTTTAGCATATCTCATGCATCATGATTATGCACTAGGTTGATTGCATTAGTATCCACGAATATGTTGCATTGCATAGTTATTTGTTGATGTGGGTGAATGCTGAATGATCCAATAGTCTCAGACAGGAAGACCAGGAGCCTTTGACTACGCCCTGGCAGGTATAGTAAAGACCAGAAGCCTTTGACTACGCCCTGGCAGGTATATAGTAAAGTCCAGGAGCCTTTGACTACGCCCTGGCAATGGTAAGTACAGAGGTGTTATATACACATATACATATATGACAGGAAGACCAGGTGCTCGATTCTACGCCCTGGCACAGAGTTACTGGGACTATATGGTGACAGGTTTACTCTTGATGTGGTTTATCTGTGTTATGACGCATTCCATGAGATCATGTTTTACTGAGATATTTTACTGTTCTACTCACTGGGTTATAGAGCTCATCCCACTCCCTTAATCCCAGTTTTGCAGGTTCAGTGTACAGTGTACAGGGACAGTCCAGCAGAGTACGGAAAGAGTAAAGAGATTTATAATAGCCTAGAGTGGACATGTAATATTAAAGAGATGTAATAATTGTGTGTCTAAAGTTAGACATGTGCTTGACTTAGTGATGTATGTTGTATACATGATCTGGATATGTATATATGTTTTTCTGTATGTGAAAAACCAGGCTTAATAGGTATGAGTTAACCCATCTAGAGCAAGCTCTAGTCAGGAGTACAGAGTACAGAGTACAGAGTACAGAGTACAGAGTACAGAGTACAGAGATAGTGCATGCACAGGTTAAGCCTTGGTTCAGCAAAGAGTTTTTATTTTCACAGAAAATGTATGATCATGTATGAGTTT
Organism: Manihot esculenta; assembly: GCF_001659605.2. Lineage (NCBI taxonomy): Eukaryota > Viridiplantae > Streptophyta > Magnoliopsida > Malpighiales > Euphorbiaceae > Manihot > Manihot esculenta. Next base: position 1,556,776 of record NC_035165.2, read on the forward strand.
TACAGGTACACAGAGAGTATAGCAGGCTTGCTACGAGTTCTGGCGGTCTTAAGCCGACCTGAATCCTAGCGCCGGTGACGGTTCATTTTGGGGTCGTTACATTGCTTGTCAGAGTTGGGTAATATGAGCAATACCTTCAAGCAAACCCTGATTGCCGGCATGGAAAAACTTGTGTTAAATGTGACACCTCGAATCCGTCCAGTGTTAGATAATGGAGTAACAACCATTAGCTATGAGTTGTCTGAGGCAGAATATGCAGATAATGAGGTGAATATCCCATCAGTCCAGAGTCTTCTCCATGCTATTGAGACAAACATGTCATGGCTTCAGCCTCTAATGACATCAAACAACTACGATTCATTTGTGCATTTGGTCATTGACTTCATTGTGAAGAGGCTCGAAGTGATAATGATGCAGAAAATGCTTAATCAGCTTGGAGGCCTTCAGCTTGACAGAGATACAAGGGCTCTGGTAAGCCATTTCTCAAGCATGACTGGGAGGACTGTTAGAGACAAGTTTGCTCGACTCACTCAAATAGCAACCATCCTGAACTTGGAGAAGGCATCTGAAATTCTAAATTTCTGGGGTGAAAATTCGGGACACGGGACCTATGACCTGGAGGTTAACCCCTGCTGAGGTTAGGAGAGTGTTGGGTCTCAGGGTTGATTTTAAACCTGAAGCAATTGCTGCTCTCAAGTTGTAATTCCAAAACAGTCATCATTTGGCCCAGGTATTAGATCAGGCGTTGTCATCTTCCTACGCTTCCCTTTAGTCTTTTGCTGGCATGCTAGGATTATTTTATTGTTTGAAGAAACTTTGGTTAGTGCTCTACTATTTCTTTAGTTTACTTGATCTTTCAAACTTGCGGTGTAAAAAAAAAATGCTTAGATTATGAGGCCAAAAGGGAATTTTGCTTGTACAGATTTGGAAGAATTTTGCAGTATAATACTTCGTCCATTACTGTTGTTTGGTTTTGGAAGATGGAGGATATGCTTGTTTAACTTCAATCAGAGAAATTATTAACATATTTGATGCACATGAAAATAACAGCTGAATCTTTTTAATTTTGTATTGTGCCAATGATCTTTTCTTAAATAAATTTATCATACTGTTATGTCAGAAATGGATTAGTAGGAGAGTATTAAAAAACTTTTACAACTTTTTAGTAACTTACAAAAGAATTTCTTTTAGAGTATATTTTTGCTCCGGAAGGCCTTAAATGTTCGTGGAATAAAACACTTTCAAATGTTGAATGCTTGTCAGAACACGAAATTAGAAAATTGCTGAGAAATGTAAAAGTTTCTATTATCTATTCATGGAAAGATTGTAAAATTTTAATATGTAGAAATTAATTGAATTGCAGGGGTTCGAGACTAAGAATAATGAAATTTTAATGAAATACAATTTATTTAATAAAATCCACCATTAAAAATTCAAGACGCTCTCATGTTAAAATAAATTTCTCCCTTCATAATTTTCTTTTTAAAAAAATCGATGCATTTATTTATTTAGTTCTTAATTACTTCAAATAAATTCTATGACTTTATAAGGTACTTCAAGCACAAACATTCCATTGCAATAATATTCTAACATGGGATTATTTGTCTTTCCGAATGGAGCAAAAGGAACATGAAGAATTTGAGGTTTCCATTCCAAAATTAGGAAAAAAAAGGGTCCAGTAAACAAGGATTAATTAGAGGTAAGAAAAAAACCAAATTTAAATAGAACACAAGACGAAGCATTACATTTAAGGGCACGAGTGATTGCTATAAATATCTACTGTCAACCTCATGCAGAACAACCAAAAGTCTAAAACCTAGACATGGGCAGTGCCCTCGGTGAACTTGGGGTCTTCACATCTGTACCGCCCATCAGGTCCAATCCCAAAGCCTTTTGGATCCGCGAAAACATTCTCTAGTAACTGGCTACGGGGTGGATGAGGGCTCTCATCTGCAAACTCAACACAATCCTCAACCACTTCATCTATCTTCTTCTCAATGGCCTTCAACTCTGCTTCACTGGCTAGCCCTTTCTCAATCATATATTTCTTCAAGGATGTTATGGGATCTCTAGCAGCATAGTGAGCCTTCTCAGCTGCCAAACGAAACCAAAAGATTGAGGGGGAGAAAACCTTATGAAGTTACTGGAATAATGATGAAAAAGTTGCTTCGTCAAAACGGTTTCATTGATGCTCTCTGTCAACTAATCTAAGAATGCTAAATATGCAAACCTTTTGTGAGTTTACATGGTGTCTTTTTTTTTTTGTCGGAGTTACATGGTGTCTCTAATCACTACATATTTGTACAATATACAACCGGGCTGCAAAAATGGAGACTAATCAGTAATCACCAGAGACTTTTCATGGTAACTTAATTTGACTCAAATAGCCTCTGGAAGCCTATCTGCTGGAAAAATAAAATCAATACATGTTTTCAATTATAGAGAAGCATCTCAATCAAATGTGTACCAAATAAAAGATTCAAATGAAGGTGAACATAATTTTTTTTTACAAGATGGACTATTAAAGGGAACATAGTTATGCTAGGTCTGCTGTCAAAACATATCATCAGCTAAAGTTGCATAGACAAAAGCTAAATCACAAAGCAAAACAATGAAATTCCAACAGGTTAATCAATGAACAGGAAGAAAAGAAGACAATGAATTTGAAAGAAATAGTTTTGACGCTCACCAGGATCACGAAGCTCGTCAGGATCTGCTAATGAGTGTCCTCTAAACCTGTAAGTCTCACATTCCACCAAAGTTGGTCCTTCTCCCCTCCTGGCCCTTTCAATTGCCTCCTTGGCCACTTCCCTAACTTTCAAAACATCCATTCCATCAACATGAACACCAGGCATTCCAAATGCTGGACCCTTCTTCCAAATCTGTGGATCTGAAGTTGCCCTCAAGTGTGACATTCCAATTGCCCACAAGTTGTTCTCCACAACAAAAACAATAGGCAATTTCCACAATGCCGCCATGTTCAAACACTCAAAGAATTGTCCATTATTACAAGTTCCATCTCCAAAAAATGCCAAAGTGACATCCTCGCTATCTCCCTCCTTCAGAACCTCCCTCTTATACTTAGAGGTAAAAGCTGCTCCAGTTGCTACTGGAATTCCCTCACCAATAAATGCAAAACCACCTAGCACATTGTGCTCTTTCGAAAACATGTGCATAGATCCACCTTGGCCCCGACAGCACCCGGTGGTTTTGCCAAATAGCTCACTCATTACAGCACGAGCAGGGACACCCTTACTCAAGGCATGAACGTGATCACGATAAGTGCTGACAACATAATCCTGCTCCTTCAACAGCTTGATGAATCCAGTTGACACAGCCTCCTGACCATTATAGAGATGAACAAAACCAAACATTTTTCCCCTGTAATACATCTGGGCACACATGTCCTCAAAGGCTCTGCCCAACACCATATCCTCATATAGCTCCAAGCCTTCTTCTTTTGTGATCAACTAAATACAGAAAGAAGTAAAGAAATAAAACAATTAAGTTCTTCATCTCTCATAGCACCTTAAACGGAGTTTTCAAATTTCGATATCAAGTAGTAAACACACATAAATACACATCAAAGCTTATTAGAGAATCATAACCCCCTAGAAACATTAGCGAAAACAAGGGAAGTATAGATACTGAGTTTACTAAAAGAAGGCTAGCATGGAAATAAATTAAATGTTGAATCCTTGGTCCTTTTAACATAAATAAGACAAAGTAAAGCACCACAGCAGAGGTTTTGCATTAAGCTTAATGGGGTATAATTTCCCTCTTTCTCGGTTCCTCCATGCTAACAAACACTCCGAACTATAAAGCAAAACAAAATTAAAAAGAAAAAGAAATAGCTCCCGAAGCAAATCAATAATCCCAACAGAGGGTAAATTGGAATGAGGGAAGGAAAGATGTAAGGAACTGATTACCAGATTGGATTTTGATTTGAGCTTCTTTTCCTTAACGGCTTCAGAAACGGCAACAACAGGTGATGGACGGTGGGAATTGAGTCGATTCAATTTGGAAAAAGAAGTGAAGCGAAGTTTGCGAGTAGATCCCAGAAAAGTAGTGCTTTTGAGAGGATCGAAAACAGAGAGGTTTTCGTGAGATCTGGGAGTGGTAGTATTGAGAGGCAAAGGCTGAGTGAACTTGGTGGCAGAGAAAGCAGAAGCCATTGTGCTTTCTCTTCGTAAGAAACAGCAGAGAAAGCAAATGGGAGAGAAGAAAAGTGAGAGAAAGGGGAAGAAAGAAAAAGACTATAAGAGGAGAAAGAAGGGCGGAGGAAACAAGGGAAGAGGGCGTGGAAGTAACCGCCCGATTGAAAATGAAACTAATGTTAGAAAGCCACCCAACTCTCAACTGCACACTCTGAACTCAGATAAAACCGTATCGTTTTATTTGGGGGGGGGGATTACAAAATCATGTCGTTTTTCATGAATTACCAATCAGTTATCAAAGAGACGATGCTGGATTGCCGATACGAAGCAAAACTCGTGTATTTTTAATTTTATTTTTATTTCTATTTCCATGGTAAAACTAGAATTTTGAGCGGACCTATCCTTTTTGATTAATCTATTAGAAAATGTACTTAACGTTCATCATGGGTCCATAGCTCAGTGGTAGAGCATTTGACTGCAGATCAAGAGGTCACCGGTTCGAACCCGGTTGGGCCCTTTTTTATTTATATTATATTGCTAATTTTTAGTGCTTCAGAGGACAGACTTCGAGGAAATAATTCTTTTTTGGGAATAATGTTCTTGACTAATTTTCCATTGAACCAATCATGTTTAGTAATACCCTAACGCTTCATTAAAATATGTGAAAAATGTATATAAATTTGTCAAAATAAAGCACAGAATGAATAGTTTCATAGGCAAATTATTAGATACATATGCATGTGTTCACTAATAATAAAAAAAAGAAATGGATTGTATTATTCAAAATTTAAGAAAAAAATTGAATTTTCACCTGCACATGCATGGTATAATTTGCCTTCGACTCTTTAAAAAAAACTTAAAGTTGTACGGCATTTAATTCAGACTTTCAAAAAATTAAATAAACTTTATTCTCAAAAAACATAATAGAAAATAAATAAAAAGAAAGATTGATTTGAACACACAGTGAATTACAAGCAAAACCTTGAACAATTGAAACCGTAAAGTGTTGTAAAAGCCAATCATTCACACTAGGAAGCTAAATAAATAAGCAAGTAAGATGGCAAGATCGTAGGAGTATTTAGGGCTAAGAGAAAATCTATTAAAGATGAAAAATTACAATGGAAGTTGGTATATTTGTCTAGCAGAATTCTAGTGTCTCATGACTACAAATAAACCTCATATGGGGTATTTATAAGGCTTAAGCATTCAACTTATGGCTAGAACTTAAAAGTTTTTTGGAAAACTTTTACATGAAAATATCTTTTAGAATTATCTAGAATTTGTGGTCTCCAAGAGGTTTTCAGGAGAATTTTTTTTGGCTTTATTTTGGTTCCATTTTACTAGTGGATGTCTCCCGGCAGTTCTGAAACATTCTAAATTTTTTTTTCCATTTTAAATCTTATTTGGGCGTGTCTGTCAGGCCTGAGAATGCTCTAACCCAATTTTGCACACCCCTGCCTGTTGTAGGCTTAATGTTGTGCGTGTTATAATGCTTCCAAGAATCTTATTTGGGCACTGGACCGCACGCATATGAACCTCATTTTCTCACTGAACATCTCGCTTCTGAACCTCATTTATGTGCTAGGCCACGTATCTGTGAATTTCATTTGTACTCTAGGCAGCGCGTGCTAAATCTCACGCAAGCCCATCTCATGTTGCACCTCCACTATAGCCATGAACCTCATTTCTGCAGTATTAGACTTGTGCCTATTTCTTCCTAGTAACTTGCCACGTCACGGGCCCTATCTTGCCTCTAATGGCCTACCACTGTCCTAGTGGCCCAACAACACATCCAACAACCATGCTAACCCTTGACAACTCCCCTAGTGAACCTCATTTTCTTACTGACTTGCTTTGCACCCTAACCACCTGCTAATCTCAAATCAACCCATTTTTGACAGTCTAGCATCCCGTCACCGACCAATGATTTTCCCACTCGCTGTACCTCATTAGCCCCTGACTTAACATCATTCAGCCCCTTGGCAGCTTGTAGCACAAAAATTGCCCCGAATGTATAATTGGTTTGTTGGCCTCCCAATTGACTACTTCATGCACTACCAATATTACTTAGCCGATTTCGCCATGCGATAATCTCATCACCTTTAGACCGTGACAATATGCTTTTTTTTATTTATTTTATGTATGTATTTGATTTTGTTTTTCAAACTTTAATAACGAACGCATTCATTTTAATGTGAACATCAATAAACTCATTGAGAGTGATTTTCAATCCTGAAAGCATCTAGTGGTCGAATTTATTTTGTAGTCCACAATTAATTGCTCGTGAATTTTAGTGTTTTTATCTTTGTTTCGCCCTAGCTAAGAAGCCGATAGTATTATACCATGCGTTTGCAATGAGAAGAAAGTGATTGCCGATATGAAGATTGATTGCTTGTTCAATTTGGATTTTGAAGAAAAAGGTTATGCGGCTGTGGATGCGTGTCGACCATGTGCAGTGTCTTTGGATTGTACCGGTGCCATACATGAATGAAAACAACTCATGTCCTTTTCTTTCCCCACATCATTTAGACTTGTGCTATTTTTACCATTAAAATTCACTATTTTTAATTCAATATAAAGCCAAACATTTCAACAAGGATTAAATTACTAACAATTCTTTATATTTTACCCTTTTTGTCCTTTATATAATCAAAATTTTTTAGTAATTTTATTAAATAAAAAACTACATAGCGTTATAATTAAAATTATTAAGTATTAAATTATATATAATTAAAATTTAAAAAAATAAATACAATTAAAATTAAATATTATAAATATTATAAACTAAATGATGTAGAAAAAAGTTGAAAATAACTTATTATTTTGTAAAAACAGAAAGGTTTATGAACGGCTATTCCGAAACTTAGATTATGTGTAATTTTTACATAGTAAAAAGATAAAATTTGCTTTTAAATTATAAAAAAATTAAATTAGTTAATAATTTTTTAAAAAATTCAACTAATATAATTAATAAATAAAAATTTTTATATTTATAGGTATAATGAAAATTTATTGTATAGAATCTTTTAATTTTTTTTTTATAAGTGAATCTCCATGAGTGAAACTTAGTATTAGAATTTTGTTTAATTTTGTCACATTTGCATAATATAATTTAAACACATTGTGTCATATCACTGAAGGAAGCCTATCAAAATATTCCTTAAAAAATTAAAAATCCATATACATTGTTAATTGAGTGATTTAAAAAAATAAATAATTTTTATTAAAAAATAAATAATTAATTTCAATAAATCATAAGAATCAATAAACATGTTTTTAATTTCAAATTAATTTATACATTTTCATAAAACACAATAATTAATATCGTAAAAAATAGAAAAAAAAACTTTTTAAATGAAAATTTAAAGATTTGAACAAATAAATCATAATATACACAAGAAAAAAAAGGATAACAACTGCATTTCCCAATGGCGCCTAAGGTGAACAGTATTCAACTTAAATATAAAAAAAAGTCAATCAAATTAAATTAATTTAAAATTTTAATTTAATTTTTTTATTTTTTTTAATTTAATTCAATTTTTACTTTCAAAAATTTTAATTATTTTTATTTTAATTTTAATTGAAAAAAATTAGAAAACTAAATTAAACTAATTAATAATAATAATATATTATTTTTAATAATTTTTATCATTAAATATTTTAATTAAATTTTAAAGTGTAAAAAATAAAAAATTTTATTAAAAATTTAAATCAATCCATTCAAATCAAATAATTTAATTTCTAATTAAAATCAATTCAATTTAACTTTTATAAATAATAAAATTTCAATATTTTTAATTTATTCGGTCACGACCCACCAAGTTACTGTAGAGGAGTTGCAACCCTTTAAAATAGGTGCGTAATTTCAAAATCCCACATTAATTCAATTTCTTGAGAATTTTATAATTTAAAAAAAAAATAATTTTTCCACTCCAAACAAAAAATTTGATATAAAAAATTAAATTAAATTTAATTCTTGTGAAAATTTTTATTCAAATAAGGTACATCAACCTACATTTTCTGAGCGACTTGGTTCCAGTTTCAAATAGTAGCTATCAACTTTTTTCATAAGCAAGCAGGATTCAGCAACAGGAATAGCACTGCAGTTATCAGAATGCAGCAATGCACACGCGACACTCTTGGCTATCAGATATTGCTGGTGCACAACAATGCATTTTCAAGCGGGTAACGAGAATTCACAAAATATCAAGAGTCAAGACAAACCTGAACAATTCTAATCTATGTAATCCAATTACCTAAACATTTTCAGAATATGCCGTATGATTAAAACAAAGTTTGCCTAAATCTATTATCAAGAGAGCTAACAAATTTGCATCACGTATCCCTAACAGTCATCTGATATACAATGCTCATACGGGCAATTCTTATATTGACTGGGTCTACTAAAACCGTAGTGCATAAGGTTTTATATGTACCCACTATCATTTTATACTACACTATGATTCCCTGCTCATACAAGTGAGCAAATAAAAATTTCAATGAAGACCCACCAAATATCAAGCACAACAACAGGATGCAACAAACCAGAAAGAAATCAGATTCCACATCCATATCTAAAAATGAAGCAGTGGCAAATCCGAATTTTTAAACCCAATTCACCATTACTCAAATACTCGATTCATAATCAATTAACTCAATTCATATATCAAGAGGCTTGAGCAAATAATGTTCAAAAAAAAAAAATTACTCCCAGATATTACATGGAAAAAATACTGACCGATTGAATAGCCAAAACACCAAAAATGAAACTACCTTGAACTACTAAGACTAAAGACCAAAATGGGGGGCTTGGGCATGATGAAAGTAGCACCTAATCAAACAAACTGAATCCCATGTCGTCATCGCTCTCTTCCTCGGGTTCTTCCTGTAATATTAAATCAAACAAATTACATTGCAGTATATAAATAAACCAACAAAAACAACAGAACGTATACCCAAAAAAATAAAAAAACCATGAAATGACATTATTTACCTTCTTCTTCTCTTCAGCTGGAGGAGCAGCAGCTGCAGCTGCACCACCAGCAGCAGCAGCAGGGGCTGCAGCGGCAACTGGAGCACCACCACCGCCAGAGCAAACATTCATGATGAGATCATCAGCAGCACGTTTTCCCAACAGCTTGGCGAACAAGCTTGGCCAGTAAGATTCGACTGTAACATTGGCTGCTTTGACCAACTGTGCGATCTTCTCTGCCTTTTAACAAACAGTAAAGGAAAAAAAATTTCCACAAACCTAATACATTCATCCCAGATGAAAATTGTTTGCTTCACTATCACATATGAAACAAATAACTCTTTCCTTCCACTCTAGTTTCTCAACCAAACAACCCAAGCCAATAGCCAGAAGCATATACTGATAATATACGCAAAAGAAACATAGAAAGCTATAATTAATTAAATAGTAAATAAGAGTACAGGGCGTCGAAGAAGGATACAGTGACGGGGATCCCATCATCATGGAGAATCAAAGAAGCGTAAGTGCAGGCAACCTCTCCAACCGACATTGTTTTATCTGCATTATGAAGAGCACCAATATAAGATTAAAATCAACCATTATAGGTTCCAACAACATTTGCCAAGTGAAAAAGAGTGGCATTTACATGCAAGCAAATAGAAGCTGCTAGGGTAGATTTCTCGCCTACTAGGCTGCGCAGCTGCAAAGAGAAGCAGTCCAGTCTAGGGTTTGACAAGAACCACCAAGAAGGGGTTTTAAAGGTAGAAAGAACTGACCTGCAGGCCTGGCTGCGATACTCGGGCCCTCAGTTGGGACTAAGGCGTCCCGCTGCAAGGGCCCATAACATAATTAAGTAGAGACTGATTGCGGTGGAGCAAGAGCAACGACGTCGTTCGTGGTGGCTCCTTTACTAGATTAATCCTTGTAGTTTAATCTTTAGTGACATAAATTAGTTTTAATATTTTTAAAAATAATTTGTTTAGTTTTTTAAATGTTAAAAATTTAATAAATTAATTTGTATTGTAAGAAATATAATATATATATATATATATATATATGTTATCAATTTGATTTTTTCATTTAATTAAATATTAATGTGATGATCTAATTAATAAAAGTTTAACTAATTCAGTCCATTTCAAAAAAAAAAGTTTAACTAATTCATTTTATTAAATTCTTTAACTATATTTTTATATAATACAACAAAAATATGCATTTAAAATGATTTATAATGATTTATAATTACTAAATCAAACTTATTCAATATATTAAGTAACACTATATAAAAAAATGCAAAAAAAAAAAAAAACATTTATCAGAGATGGCTTTGATCGAGTTTATTTTCGTTCAATAGCTAAAGTATAAAACTCTCTTACCATACTTAAAATTCAAGTTTTTACATCCTTCACCTATTAAAATAATAATATAGAAAATGCTCCATTTTCAACTTCAATGAATATATTTATAGTAAAATTTTCGGTTATATTAAATCATAAAACGTATGAAATTTAATGTTTTTGATATTATTATTATTATTATTATTTTTGAAATGATGTTTTTGATATAATTATTGAAATGACAACATTTAGATTGTTAAAAAATAAGTTACATCATGAGATTATTAGGCCTGCTTGGTGGTCATTGCCGGCTACATTACAATAATGAATTTAAATTCAAGATACGTGATAAAAGATTTTAATTAAAATTGTGCATATAAATAAGCGTCTTTAGAAATAATTAAATATTTATTAAAACTATCTTATTTTAGAAATTATTCAATACTTAAAAATAAGTGTAAAATATAAAACACAAATAATCAATATAATAAATCTCATATGTTCATGCTTTCCTTACGAGAAATTCTCCAAACATTGATTAATACTAGGCTTATTTAGCCTTCCATCTTTACACGCACTCCTAATGAAAACTCAACGACATCGTTTTACTTAATAAACACCGTTAAATAAGACTGGGCTCGGTCCAACGAAAAATTCGGGCGCGATGAAACGATGCGGTTTGTTATACACCAAATGGACAGATCCGCGGTAAGTTTGCGCTATTTCTTCGTTCCTTCTCGCGCCAGGGATCCCTTCCTTGATGAAATTAGGTGCACTCTCTCGCCCGCTGTGTATTTCGTACCTCATCAAGCCTTTGTGCTTGTGTATTTGTTTATGTTATTGATGTGTTTGTATCGATTTATTTTATATTCACAATCGTGCTCTGTTATTGGGATTTGGTGATTGTTTTTCTTGACATGTTCTTTTCATTGTTTCAATCTTTTGGTTAGCTGAAACTCTTTTGAACGAATCAGTTTAACTTTGTGGGTTGTCTAGGTTCTCCTTTTCCTCTGATATCATTTTTAAATCTGTCTAGGGGTTCTGATCAGTAGGAGTAATCTAAATTTAGTGGCAAATTTTGGTTTAAGGATCGGTAGTATTTTGAGTCTAGTTTAATCCTTTTTAAGCTACAGGTAATTATGGGTCAGAGATTAAGAGCTGTGCTTCAATGAAATCTTCAGATGTATAGTGTCAAACTGATGATCTTAGTTTCTGCTTGATGGTTTGTTACTAAAAGGCTATTTTTAGTTTCCAAATGGTATTCTTGAGAATGCTTATGCTTGTAACAAGTGTTCCGTCAAGGTAACCTAACAACATGGATTTGACAAGCTTATTCGTTTCAGGGATGGATTCATTTTTGTGCTGCTACTGATAAAAATACACTTCACCTCCTATGTCCTGTGTTATGCTTAGAGTTTGCAGTTCTGTGGTTTAGTAGATATTTATATATGGTGTTCAAAACTGAACATCCAAGATTTTGAGCTTTCTATGCTAGGATAACTGGTTTTAATACTCTTCAGTCTTCAGTGATTAGTGAGCGATGCCGTGGAGGCAATACAAAAATTGTTTAAATATTCATGTAGGATGCTCAATTACATGAGGCCATATGCATTTGAGTCGGGTGGAATTATTGAATTATACATCAGAAGTTAGGCATAAAAGGGAAGAACAAAATAGGGAGATGGGCAAGTTGAGTGCGTAATATAGAAATCAGAGCAAGTTGATTTCTAAATCATTGTTTTTTGAAACGATTAATAGAGTTTGAGACACCCTTTACTTCAGTCATTTTTCCAATGTTTAGAAGTCTTATTTGGAAGTTCAACTGTAATCAAATCATTTGAAAAAAAAAAGTGACTGGTACCAATAAGGAAGGAGATGTGAAAGCAAGAGCCTGGGAAACGGATGAGGTCCTGTTCCATGGAGTCAACGAGTCCTTTTGTTACTGAACAGGTGTGGAGTCTTTGTATCCATATTAGATGACAAACTTTAGTTATTAAGTTGAAAATGTGCTCTGCAAGATGGTTTTTTAACAATTTACACTTGTATTCTTCACTTTTAGGAGAGAGAGAGAGAAGAGAAAAGAGGAGGGGGAGGTATGGAGTATGTCCTAAGATTATGCTTCCACGAAGGTGATTTGATGTTTTTTTTGCTCTTGCTGAATATTTTATGCTTATTCAAATTGATATCAGTTGTCCATTTTATATTCTTCACCACTCTATGTGGATGTTGTCAACTTAATACAAGGAGTCAAGGACCCGCCTTCATTTCAACTCGAGAATCACAAATATGTCTATAACTCAATATAAATGCCTTTGAAGGTGGAACAGTATGAAAATAGGTGCACTTCTTACAAGGGAAAACTTACATCACACTTCATAACATGAACCAACGTGACTATTTGTTAGCCTCAAATTATTGGCCAGCTCATTACTTTGAACTGCTTTTAGAGTACCTTGCTATGATGCATAAAGTTATTTCTTATCAAATGTTTTTACGGGTGGATACATTAAACCGCATCAAAGGTGTAAGGTTACAAAGATGCACAGGGGCATTGGCAGAGAAGTTAGGGCAGGTGGGAGCAGAAAAAGGGATGAGTTGGTGTTGACTCCATGTTGTAAAAAAGTGTATGTTTCTAAAGTTTTTTCCTTAAATACTCATTTTTTGCCTTTTCAATACGGTAAGATTTTATAACCGTTTGAAAATTTTATTTGTAAGGTTTTTTTGTCCGTTGCAGATTTGATATTTAAATTTAAATTTTAAATATAATTATTATAATATTATACAAATTTTTAATTAGATTATTTCAAAATTTTTATAACAATTTATAATGGTTAGTTTTTTTATTAGATTTTATAATATTTGGACTTGGATAGAGGTGTCTAATGGGTGTATATCCAGGGGCGGAGGGAGGGTACGGCAAGGGGGCACGTGCCGTACCGGCGACCGAAAAATGCTTTGAAGGGGGATGAAGGTGCCGCAGCGGCGCAGCCGGTGGTGCCGCAGCAGTGCGCAGCGGTGCCCTACCAAAGGGAACTCCTCCCTCCGCCCCTGTGTATATCTCTGTATCAGACTTGTCAATTTTATAAATAAAAAATACGGAAATGTGAATTTAGGTCAAAATATAGGTATTTAGAAACGTTATATTATATAAAATAAATTAAAATAAAGAAAATAGAAGCTATATAATAATAGTTATAGTCTAAATAGATGATAATTACAATCAAATATATAATTTGAAATATAATTAAATAACTAATTTTATTCAAATACGTATTATTCATATCAAGAAAAAAGAATGCTCTATTAAATTATATATAAATAGACTACTCAAGTGTTAAAATATACGAATATGTGTCAGACACATATTCCATGAATTGTCGTATCAATATGGATACGAAATGGTAAAATAAAGAGTTAAGAGTATTAAAAAATAGTTTTTATCTTTATAGAAAAAATCATTCTCATATCTCTTATTTTATTTTTTTTTCTATATTCTTTATTAAATTACAAATTAAAAATAAATTTTTACTATTTGCTGAATTTGAGATGCTTTTCCTCTTCTTCTTCCTCGTGCCCGTGCTTTTATCATCTTTAAAGATCTCACTTCTTGTGAAGAAGCCTGGGGATTCTGACTTCTGGGCTTACTAGAAAGCATTGGGAGGGACTTTCTGCCAACTCTCGTTCACTTGCCGAATTTTTTGGGTTACTAAACTATCTAATTTTCTTTGAAAATTATAAGTAATTTCACATGCTATTCTATACAAAACAAGGTCTCATAATTCTCAAGTTCTGATGTTGAGGAGTGAAGCATTTGTATGAGAATGCATGCAGTGGGCTATTTTTAAAGACATTTTTCGTAGAGTTATCTTTAAATGACCACTTATAATTGTGTTGAAGGGAACATGTAGAAATGACATGTATTGAAAACAAATTATGGTTTGTGGAGCTTGATGTTCTGAGATTGTGGAAGATTATGGTTGAACGGATGAGTTTATATCCGGTGGCAAAATTAGAACTTTTATTGAAGGTGGACCAAAAAAATAAATTCTATCAAATTTATTAGTCTTTTTATTATATTCTTTTAGTTACATTTCATTTCTTTTAAGTTGCAATATATTTACAAAACTTACAATTTAGGCTGGACATCCTTAATTATTGAGGGGGCAAAATTGTAGCTACATAATTTCGCCATATATTAGTTCTAACTTCGCCATTATTTATTCTTATTTTTATGTCAGTTTTCTGAGATTTTGTTTTGATATGAATATTTTTTCATATTAATATTTAATTAAATGAATTCTAAGTTGATTTAGTTTTAACTATATATATATATATATATATATATATATATATATATATATATATATATATATATATATATATATCACCGACTTGCATTATTTATAATCTGTAGCGTAAGCTATAATTTTAACTTTTAGTTTTTTCAGTTAATTGACATCATTTATTTGCACTAAAAAAATGAATTAGCTCGACATTCTAGACAGACATGGGTATATTCTTTTAAATTTTTAGGAGCGCAGAGAATTTTGCTAAAAGTTGCCATGTTTTACTTGATACATAGTTCACTTCAAACATCTTTTTGAAAAGAATTTGTATGTATTATTAACGGGTGATTGAATGTTCCCCCTAACTTAATATAAAATTTCTGTTGTCATATTACCTTTATTATATTTAATATTTTCAATTTTATTTTTATAAAAATATAATTACTTAACTAATAAATTTTACAGTACATAACTATTTAATCTTAAATTTTATAAAAATATCACTATTAATTTTCTAAAAAGTTGAAGCGCATACTTTTATAAAGGTAAAATATTAAATATTAATCAAGAAAAATTTAAGGCGTCAATTTTTTTTAATAATGAATGAAATCAAATGATTGGTTTAGTTTTTATTTCTTATTAGAGATTTTGACACTTAAAATACTAATATGCATTTATTTGGTATATAAAAAACTCTTAGAAAAATTAGGAAGTTGATTATTAGAGCTTAAATTTACGCTATTAAATTCACACGTAAAACATGCATGTTAAATGTATTTGATATTGTTCCTGTTGAATTAGAAATTATTAAAGAGTAAAATGTATAAACCAAATTAAATGTGCATGGTAGTTAGTTGGTAAAATGCATTTTCAATATAATTAATTAAATAAAATCATTCGGAGAAGGAGTTTAATTTAAGGATAAATTTATATAAATCTCTTTTATATTGTAAAATCTTTTTCATAAAATTTAAACCCCATTGGCTCCTCAGGTCTGAGGAAAGTGCAAGGCTCTACTTAGAATTAGCTAGGCTAGCAGAAGATGAGGCATCTTAAGCAACTTTAATAGCTGGCTCTGGTTCTATCCTGACTCTATTGCCAATTGGTCTCATAATAGTTCTATTGCAGTCCGTATGTATCTTACTTTTGATAAAAAAAAGGCTCAATGTCGTGGGGTGGGATGAATCAGTGTGCGTGCATTACAGCAAGACTTTGAATTAATTTTTTTTTGAGGGCATATTCTATGGATTAGTCATTTAAAATCCCACATGGATTATGGATATATACTGCTAGTCAAAATTGATATGACTTTTACTTGTATGGTTACAGTCCTGCATGTCCCAACTTTAACAAAAAAAAAAAAAACTCTACCCATAGGATTCTATTTCAGGATTCTAAAGGTACTATCAATCCAAGCATCATCCTTTGGTACACTTTGACAGCATTCTTTAACCCAAGAAAACTATATTTATGATTTTGCCAAAATGGATTATTTATCTCAATGATGTTGTTGGATTCATCTCCTACTCATTATGATTTTGTGTTTAGCAGAAACTTCTCTCCTCACTTTAACATAGAATTCCAAACATCACAGGCATGTGATGCTGACCCGCAGGCCCAACTTTGCGAGAGAAAAAGCTGTCCACCAACATTCTATTGAGTTTTGAATACCCCTTTTGAGCTCTCTTTGGATTCCCAAATTATATATATATATATATAAAAGTAATTATGCAAAAGAAGGATTTGAACAAGAAAGAAGTACCCAACTCAAAAGCAAAGTATGAAAGGTGAAACAGATGATTATCAGTAAATAAAAAATTAAAAAGAAAGAGAAAGATACCAATCTTCTCTTTTTTTTTTCTTCCCCAACTAATCTTCTAATCCTATCATGAATAGAATCAGTGAATAAACAGAAAAATTACAAGTTAATGGCTGAGCTTTCCTTGCTCAGCTTTTCCTGCTGTTGACCAAATTTGGTTTTGAAGATATAAAATCTATCTTCCAACCCATCTACTTCAAAATATAAACAAGAGTTTGCCATCGGATGCTCTCTGCAACCGAGACATAGTCATCTGATAATTAGTATCTGTCTATCTGAGGTAGAATCCAAAGCCAATATTGGTTTCCATCTTATGCCAATACATGAAATGAATATGATTCCTTCTCCTAATACTAACAACTACTTAGACTTCTTAGTTTCCTAATTAATAATGATAAAGATGATGATAATGTTGGGATTTGCTGAATGATTGAAGAGAGTTAGTGGGAGTGAGCTCTGCACCTAAAAATACTTGTTTCCATGAATGAACAATCTGGTTCTGAATTCTTGAATTTCCATTGTTTTCTTACGCTAGCTGATGAGCCATCCTTCTCTTGAATCTGTGACTTTAAATGTTTTCCTTATTCATTTCCTCCGTTTTGATCTTGACCCTTTTCAACATTTGTTATATTGTAACTCTTGTGAAAAGACCAACGAATGAAATCCATGCTTATTAGGTTGATGAATTTAGTTCAGAAGCCGTTCCAGAGGCTTGCAAAGCACCTTGTCCCGCAGCCACCACCCCTGCTGCTGTCGTCGTGGTTGTCGGAATCATAGGAGTTGTCATCGTTGTTGCACCTGTTGCAAGTCAACTTTAATTGTATAACGTTGCTTCTTTGACTGATAAGAGTGAATTTTGGAGAATTAATTAGAACAATTACCCGTTGTGGCAGTAGTTGTCATTGCCATCGAAGATGGTATTGATAAACTACCTGTGGAGCCATATTGCTGAGGCAAATATGGATACTGTACCATTTGGGGATACTGAACTCCAAAGCCATGACCTTGACTACTCTGTCCAAACTGTGTATACAGTGGATAGAAGTTATGGAACATCCCTGGAGTCCCTGATGCCCCAGTAGAGTAATAAGGGGAAAATTGTTGACCTCCATATACCCCATAATAATTCTGCGTAGAATGCCATAAAAATGTGGTCAAGAACTGCAGATAAAGTAGGTATATAAGATTGGCTATGCAAAATATTTATCATATCAAAGCTTACCAAAGGGTACAATGTGTCGTGTGAATATCCTGTGTACCTGTTTGTTGACCCAAAAGAAAGGGGAACAGAGAGAGAATATAAAAGAATCAGTAAAAAATTTGAATGCCCATTAAAAGGGAGAGGAAATGGAAGGAAAGAAGAAGGATTTTTATTTCCATTTCTCTCTTTTGCTTACCCATAAGCTGAATAAGGAAATGGGTATTGTCCAGTTGGTTGATGGATGTATGATGTTGAACCATGATAAGCAGGTGGAGCCACCAGCCCAGGTGCTGGTCTAAACCTTCCTGCACCTGCAAGATTTATTTAAATGTTTGTCTCATCGTGCATTGTTTAGATCCATATTTCAGTTAAGAAGAAGATGAATCTAGAGTTTGTTATGAACTTTGTGCTGTCTTCAGAAATTGAAGTCTTGGAATGAAAAAGAAGGGATTTTTGAGAAGGTACAAAACCAACATTTTCCCATTTAGCATTGTTTCGCTTCTCAATGTTGAGAAATGTTCGATTAAGACATTGTAATGCAAATTGAGAGTAGTAATGTTGAACCAATAAATTAGCAGGAAAAATGTGAGAGATCAGAGAGGGAGAGAGATATGGACCCTGTTGAAGAGTTGGCGGACGAGGCTTGTGTGCACCAAGTGATGCAAGATTACAGTTTGCTCTTCTTCCATCAATCACAGGAGATGGGTTTTGACAAGCTCTCATGGCTGCGTCTGGTTCCTTAAATGTAACCTAAAAAAACAAAAGACCCAGTTTTATAACCAAAAAACAAAGAAAAATAATGAACGATGGAAATGATCAAGGCAAATGGGCATACAAAGCCGTAGCCCTTGGATCTTCCAGTGTTCTTATCTGTGATAACAACAGCCTCAAGTATCTCCCCAAACTGCTCAAAATAACGCCTCATTGTATCTCTTTGGGTTTCCCAGGCCAAGCCTCCAACAAAGATTTTAGTAAAAGTTGTGTCATTGTACTGGCCTGGATTGCTGCCACCCACCATCTGAAATTGCCGTTGTTGAGACATGATACAAAATATAACACCAAAAGAAAGGATACAAAGAAAAGCGAGCAAGTAAAACAAGAAAAACGAGAGTGGATAAAAGCAGAAACCGCCCGGAACCAAAACAAAAAAAATTATCAAGAAACGTCCACTCCACACACCCTCTTCTCCCCAAGAGAACAAATATAGAGAATAAATCCAGAAAGAGGCGTTTGTTTTTGATGATCACATCAATCAACACAAGCACTTCTTTTTTCTCTCGGACACTCGTGTGCTTTTGTTTCTCTTTTTCTTGTTGTTCTAGTTGTTGTTATTCTAATGTTATAACTACCACTTTTTTACGCCCATGACTCTTCAGATTCCTCGACAACGATACCCGTAACGAGAAAATCATTACTGTTAGAGGAGTACCGTGTGGATTAATAATAAGAAGTGAAAAGGAAAAAGGAAAGAAAAAAACTCCCCTCCAAAGAATATACAAAAATATATAGCACAAGAGGGATGAATGATAATGGAAGAAGAAGAAGCAGAAGCAGCAGAAGCAGCAGCAGCAGCAGCAGCAGAAGAAGAAGAAGAAGAAGAAGAGAAGAAGGGAAAGGAAAAGTGTGTGAAGGAAGGAGAGGACAAAAAAGCTGCAAGTGGGCACCCACGACAACTGCAGGTAAGGTTGTCCAATGAAATATCAAGAATCAAACACCAACCTTTTTCGCTGTATGAGCGCTTTTTCTCTCTATATTATACATGTATGTGTGTGGGTCTGCACAAACAACTGCTTCGCTGTACTCAACCTTCCATTTTCCTCTCTTAATATTGCATGTTCCGTTTATGGCATTTGTGGGTCTTCGAGATATGATACCTTGACCCTCTCAAAACGCCTCTGCTGTTCCGTTCAACTCCCTCTCTGCAGCTGCAGCTGTTCTCTTAACCGAAAAAAGTACAGGTAATGTGTCTTCTGTTTGGTGGGGCAAAACTTTCTGGCACGACCTTCTAAACTCTCACCATTAAACAAAAAAAAAAAAGAAAAGAAAAGAAAATCTATAGTATTTTTTGTATGGAAGAAAAACTTAACTCTTCGTGAAAAACCCAAAAGTGCCCTCTTTCATGATGGGTAGAGAAGAGTTATTTAGCATTAAACACAGAGGAGAGGAAGAAGAAAATTAGGAAAGAGACGTAAGAGAATAGGGTTAATTAATATGAGTCTGCTAATCAATACCCTAAATTTCTCAATTTTGATGAAAAGGGTCCCTCTTATTTATGAGTATGGATTCCACAATCCTTGAGAATTGCTGATGCAAACCAGCTGTGATTGCTTGGTTTGTGCTGGTAGGGCTATGATATTTGCTTAAAACAAGGACAATCTTAATCTTTGTATTGTAGGAAGTAGAATTCAATCTTTAATCAATCAAATAAAAATAAAAATAGCAATAATGAATAAATAGGGGAGAATAAAAGCGGAGTAAGCGGCGTATACGATGGGAGAACCAGAGACAGAGAAGGGTAATTAGATCTCCACGGGATATTATTAACACTCTGAAACAGAATCATGACTGTCGCTACCACACATTGGACTCTCCAAGAGATCGGTCAAACCTGTCCTTTTCTTTTCTTTTCTTTTCTCTTCATTTGTTTATTTCCTAATTCCCTGCAAACTGCATCACTTGTTTCCTTTTTTTATTATTATTATTTCTTTTTCAATCTTTTTATACGTATTTTCTATTATTTTTTCAGCCTCTTGTGAGCTTTGAGTTCTCATGACAGCCGGTCTTTTTTAGCTCTATAATAAAATTAAGTCTGAGGAGAAGTTTCTGACCCAAAATCCAATAGATTTTTTTTCATAAGCAAATCAATTTACATGGAGCGACCAAGCACGCACGCAGGCCATTTTTATGAAGTCTAGTCTGGTAATGTGACAGGAGATAGAAAAAATAAGTCCAGTTACTCTGAAATTTTACTTGTATGCGTATCGAAAAGATTTAAATAGTTATCTGTCGTGAAGTGAAATTTTAACATATTGTACATATAGACTTAAGTAGCAGAGACAAATAGCGTAATTATAGAAAGGCAGTTAGACATTACTAAAAAATAATAAAAAAAAAAAATTCTCCAATTAAATTTACACAATCACTCAAAATTTTATTTTTTGAATTTTGAAATATCAAGTCGGAACAATCGGATTTTCGCTGGAACCTTAGCTTGTGTTAAAATGAAATGGAGGCAGTATTAATTAATTTTTTGAATATATAATTAATATTTAAATATAAAAAGCTAGACAATGCCGAATATAAAATACACTGAAATCCATCATATATAGAGAACAATACGAAATATCAAACCAAGTCAACCATTCAATGTAACTACTTATATTTAGTTCATGTTTTGTTATATTTAAAAAAATAATCAATTAATATTATTTTCATGGTTTAAAAAAATTGAGTTATTTTTTAAAAAAATAACTTTATCTTTTCAGAAAAAAATAATAATATTCAAAAAATTGATATATAGATATAATAATAATAAAATTATTAAATTATGATTGATGATTATTTTTAAAATGTTTTTTAAATGAGCTAATTTCTCAATTGATTATAAAAATATTTTTTGTTAATCTCAATAATATTTTCAATGTTTAATCAATAATATCATTGTGTAAAATAATTAAATAGAATAATAATAATAAGTAACCTAGCGAAAGAAATTTTAAGTGGCAATGTATTATTGGGTATATTTTATTTTATTGAATATATAGATATAATAATAATAAAATTTTATTTAAATAAGATTGAATAAATATTTATAGAAAGTATTTTATTTATAAATAATTAATAGAAATAGTAAATTCATTTTATTTTATTAGGTATATTAAGATAGGCAACGTTATTAATTGTATAGTCCTAAGAGTTTTGTCATTATCAGTATCACTATCCTCTTCTAACACGTACAAGAAGGTAATTAAAAAGAATAAAAGAATTAGAGTGACAGCACAAAGAATTGCAAAGTTGATCATACATGAAAATAGTTATGACAGTTGTATTTTAGGTATATACCTTCTTTAATATATAGGCGATTAACTATATATAGTCATCAAAACAGACCCATCATCATCCCTCTTGCTTTTCCATGCTCTGTCTTTATGTTAATAAATTCCCACATCAATCCCAATCTTTTTAATTTCTCATTGTAAACGTCATTCTAATACTACTTCATTAAAATTAATTGTTTAAATATTATTTTAAATAATTTAATATGACAAAATTAATTTTTCTATAGAATTCTGAAGATATATATATATAAAAATACAATAGAAATTCTGGCTAGAGCAAATTAGGCTGAGCTGAGGAGTTGGAAAGAAAAATAATTTAAAAAAAATGGAAGAAAAGGGGAATGAGGATTGTGTCGTACTATCCACATGAAGGCTGCAAATCCAGGGAGGCAGAGGCACCCGTCAGACACACCACATGCCCTTGCCAGTTCTTTCCATTATTGTTTCATTTTACTTTACCCTCTCAACTCAAAAACTGCTTATTTACTTAGCTCGCACTATTTAATCCTGTCATTGCAGTTCATATATATTAAAAAACTGCTTGATTTTAAATGATTTTAGTAAAATTTTAATCCAAGATTATCATATTTCTTAAATTTAATGTTAAATAAATTAAAATCGACAAACGACTACGTTTTACGTTGTCTCCTGATCGCTACCTCCTTCCTTCTCCGCGAGTGTACAGTGGATAATCAAGGTTGTGATCGAACGTGATTGTGTACTTGGAGGGGTGGTCTCTGCACCTGATTAGTCAACGGGGAGCCTTTTACCACAACGTGGCCAACGTATGTTTCCTTGGAATTGCATTATCCATTCTATTCCTTTTTTTTTTTTTTTTTTTTTTTTTACAATATTAAATCGTCTTGCTTCTAACTTATAATTGTATGTATTCATTTGTCCCTATCCTTTTCGACACTTAAAACACATTTAATTCAACAATAAAAAATTAAATCTTATGATTCAGAAATTTACTCTTTTTTTATATATATATAAAAAAATCCCCATGCCATGGGTTCCCCTGAACCCGAGAATGAAGAAAATGGGCCCAAATTGGTCCAAGTCAAATGGGGGACGGCAAAAACATACCTTGTGGGCCATAGCTTCTGATACCACCTTTTACAAACTGACTAGTGCTGCGCCTCCTCAAGCCCAACCCCTGACTTGTATAGACAGCAGAGGATAATTAATTTTTTACTGTCATTTTTAAAGCTGAGAGCCTTTGGATTTAAATTTTGACAAGGACAAATACATTAAACAAGAAATCTATTTAAATATCAAATGCTAATGTTTAAATTTAATAAATATCTGAAAATTTTTGTATAATTATATATTTTTTATTTGAGTTAGGGTACAGTTTATGAAGTCCAAGCCACACAATGTCTTCAAACTCCAACTAAAAACTTCACTATTGTTTAAAAACAAAAGCAAAGATTAAAAAAAAAAAAGAAAAACTGGTGGGCAGTAGGCTCATATATTGGCTGTTAGATTCAGTATCCACGAGCCCACTTACATCCATGATCAATGATACTGGGCTAGATTGAAGGAGAACCAATCTTACTCTATGCATCGCCTATGGGCTCAGATTTCCAAGTTCTGTTGACAAGTAATTTAACAACAATGTCGTATCTGAATAATGTATACCGTGTACACTTTTTAAATTGTGAACAAAGTAATTTTTATTAATAATATTTAAAAATTTACAGTTTTGTACAAAATATTTTTCGTAATTAAATAATTCAAAGCCCAAAATGCTATATTGTCATCACTGTCGACTCCTACTCCTACTGCTACGATTATCTTCTCATCTTTTTCTGTTGTGCATGAATAATAAATTAATAATTAGGAAAAATTACTTTTTATTTTCTAAAATTTAATATAATTAACACTTCTGTCCCTCTATTTTAACAACTCAACACTTAAATCCATCACTATCTCATCCATCCAAATTCATAATTTTTCTGTTCAAAATAGTCATTTAGTTAAAGAGTAAAAGGTGAGATGTGAAAATTTTTTTTCCAAAAATACTCTTAATCCTCCATCTTTCTTCTCTTTCATATCTTTTCTGTTTCCTTTTACATTATTCTCTCTCTTTTTTTTTTCTCTTTTTAATTTTTCTTCTCCCACATATTTTTTTAATTTCCTTTTAACTTTATTGATTTTCTCACAAATTTCCTAAAATTTATGAATCGGATTAAAATTCCCACCTTGAAAACCCTTGAAAATCCTTGACATACTTCCCCGATCAGCATCGCCACCACCAATCTTCCCACCACCACTTCCCTGATCAGCAGCACTACCACCAATATTCCAATTCACATCTTAAAAACCCTTGACATACTTAATAGCATAAGCAGAAGCAATCATAGGATTCTCCCAGAAATTTTTTATTCTCTCCTGCATTTAGAATCCCTAAAAACATTAATATCATGAACCCAAAACTCAACGGTTGATCTAATCAAGAATCAAAGTATCCTATTATGAGAAAAAAAGAAGTGGAAAGAAGAAGAATTTACAGTGAATAGGTATTGGGTTTTGGTTTTGTGATTTTGAATAAATGGAGTGTTGAAAAAATAGTATGAGAAAGAAGAAAAAGAAGAATTTACAGTGAATTGAGTTTGAGTTTCGTAATTTTGAAATAGAGACTTTTATTGAGAGTTAATTTTGACAATTCACGTGTTCTAAAAAGCTATTTTAGACAGAAGAACTATGAATTTGGACGGAAAATAAAGTGAAGGACTTAAGTGTTGGGTCACCAAAATAGAAGGATAGAAGTGTTAATTACGTTAAATCTTAGGGACTAAAAAGTAATTTTCCCTAATAATTACTCAATCAACATCGCCGACATTGACAAGCCTTTCATCCATCATTTTTATTTGGTTGAATGACCATTTAACACTCAGCCTCGGAACGGCGTCGCTTCGCACGCGAACCAGCAAACCTTAGTTGCTCAGCGGTAGCCATCAGCGGCAAACATGTCCACAAGGAAATGGCATAAGACAACCAACACCCTCAAAACTTTCCCTGGCCCAAGTAAAAGTGGGCTCCACTATATCAAAAAGCATAGCCACATTCATGTAGCCATTGACCTCACTACCCCAGATTAATCATGATCATGATCATGATCATCCGGTAGTTGGTCAAACTGTTGAACTATTTTGACCTTTGAATTTTTTGCTTACAAGTAATCTCTATCACCGGTTCCTAAACAAGGAATAACTGGCTTCAACGCGCCAGAGTAAACCCCCTGTGAGGAAATGTGGGGCCATCCAAAATATAGAAACTACAGGATTTTGAATTTGATTGGCCAAAGCCAAGCAAGGGATCTTGTGTCGGCCAAACATGGCCCGCAGCGAAGAAACCCTCACGAAACTCCCCCACCGACGCATGATCGGCTCATCAATATAATCTTCTCGCTCGCCATAAAATCTATATCACTAGAAGCGAGATTGTTGAAGAAGAAGGTGTGATACAGATGGGGAATTGCGTGTTCAAAAGATTTGGGGTTGAGATTGAAGAAATGGTAAAAGTGGTCACTACAAACGGAGGAATCATGGAGCTCTACGCACCCATCACCGCACAATGCATAACAAACGAGTTCCCAGGCCATGCCATCTACCGAAACAGTGACCACTCATCTCCACCTCTCCTCCACGATGAAGAGCTCCACGGAGGCCATTTCTACTACCTCCTCCCTGTCAACGCCGACAAAAATACGTCCACCTCCACTACTGCAAATACAAATTCTATAATTAACAGCGGGACAAGTTGTACTTCGTCGTCGAAAGTCACACCCTATCGCATGTCGTTTGATAATCAGAGGGTATTGAAACGATTAAAGGACGCTGAGGTGTTTCCGACCGGGGTTTGGAAGGTGAAGCTGGTGATATGCCCAGAGCAGCTGGCGGAGATACTAGCGCAAGAGGCGCGAACGGAGGAGTTGATAGAGAGCGTGAGGACGGTGGCTAAGTGTGGCAATGGGGTCCCCTCTTCGTTGGCTAGCTCAGACCAATGGAGCGTGTCCAGTAGCTGGAAAGGATCTGCTGAGAAATATGGGGAGGATTATACTCACTAATACTTAGTATTTTGTACCTCAATTAAATTAATTAATTAATTAATTTTGTTTATTTATTTTTAAATATTAGCTTTCAACAGCCTTGGTAATTAGAATGCATGGCAAATATATTTAATAGTTTTCTCTAAATATGGTACAAATTCGTTATCTTTTATTATAGTTGCTAGGTACATTTGAGAGAAGTGAATTACTCTAATATGTCACGATTATATATTAATTATGCTTAAATTTATATAGAATTTATTGTAATCAACTACTATAATTCACTTAATAAATTTAATATTAGAGTGTTCACTTGATTTCTTTTTTTTATAAAAAAAAACAGAGAATGCATAACTTGAAATTCAATGAAAAAATTGTGAAATATGAAGTAAACGAAGATTTGAAAAGCCCATTAGTACATTTGAACAAAATGAAGTGTTCTAAAATTCCATTAACGATAACATAATAACGATTGAACTTTTCAACAAAATGAAGTGTTCTAAAATTCCATTAACTATAGCATAACTACAATTAAATTAAACTCTTAAGATCACATGACAAATAAAACTTCTATATTCGTTTGTCTGACTCGATCATTTTGTGAAAGGACCACCTATCATAAAATACAAGTTTGACTTTCTACATCTACGACTTTATTCCTGCACGGAGCACACAGGCCGATCTTATTAAAATACGTAGATTTCCAATGGAATCGTATCCGATAAAATAATTCAGCAGAAACGTATCAGAACGATCAATGTATTAATACCCTAGAATCGATTATGTAAGGAGAGATATTTTACAAAACTCAGATCCTAAAAGCTCTTAACCTGCTCTAGAAATCCTCAACATCTTTAAAGTTGATTTGTAAAACCAGTTCATTCCCTATTTATTCTTAACCATCCAATTAAATCCATTAATTTTCCTTTAAATCAAATTCTCGTTTACGTATCATTATCTTCTTGTCCCACCAGATCTCAATCTCATACTTATCAATAAGAAAAAGGGTTTAGTTAAAAAAGGAAAACTCATGTTCGATTATGAGCATGTATTGTGATTATATTTCAAATTATCATAAACTAAACGCATAATTTGGATAACTAATTTAAAACTTGAAATAATTCTGTTTATTTTGTGTGCATTATTACTTTCATGATAAAAAGATGAGCATAATTACAAGGGGCTATGCGCTGTAGCCATAATCTTATTGCTAATCTGTTATAGAATTAATAATAATTTATTAATGAATTAGTCAATTCGTTATAAATAATACATGAAGATGTATGTTTTTTTTTTTTTAAATGAGAATCAAAAATTAGAAGAGTAGAATATAAAACTTTTTAGATTTATTCAAATACACTTCTCACCAAATTAAATTAGTTAATGCGTGTGAATAGGTCGTATATATATTTTTTATATTAATTTAATATATTAAATATTTTAAATAGGGAAGTACCTTCTTATTATTATAATTTAAATTTGTATATGCATCTCTCTCGTTTAGGATTCTTTCCTTAAAAATAAATTAAGCAATATTTTGAATACTACATTTGATGGGTTTCAATGAATTGAACTATAATTTCAAACTCAATAATTTAATCAGGGTCATCCATTTATTTATGTAATATTATTTTCATTCCATAATAACTCTCAGAGAATTTATTTTATTTTAAATTATCTCAATATAATATTAATTTTTATATTTCATATATATTTTTATTAATTTTTAAATCATTTAATATTAATATGTGAATAAATTAGGAATATTTAAAGAATATTTTATATAAATTATTATAATTTTTTAAAATTGAAACTATTAATTAATTTTATTATTTTAAGTGAATAAACTTTAAATCATAAATATTGTGGAATGGAGATAGTAGTACGATTGCAAATCTTGCAAGTGGGAGGAATTTTAGATGGAGGATTGAACAGCTCTCCTAGAAGCAATCAATTTGCCTTTGATTTTATTCATATTCACAAGAATAATTGGGTGATTTTTGAACAAATTAAGTAAAAGTTTCTAAAAGAGAAGGTTTTGCTTTATGTCACCTCTCCAAAAAAATTAAAATAGGCTACAATATATTTTATGTAAATAATTATTTTTTAAGGAGAAAAGCAGACTGATAATCTAACAACAACATTGAAAAGTAGGATTATTTTATGACTAATTAATAATTTGCAAATGCAGATTATTAGAGTGTGATTGAAGGAGATAAATTAAAATTATTAATTAATTAATTAATTAAACATGTGCCCAAAAGAAGTAGATAAATATTAATCAAGCGATTAAATATATATATAAACTCATCTAATAAAATATTAGAATTTGCTTTTATATAGATTTATATTCAACATTAATTTGTAATAACATGAGCATGTGAAGTAATTCCTTGAAAGATTCCAAAAGTCTATCTTCTTCCTCATTTGATTTAATACCTTTTTGTGGCCCCCTTTCTTTTAGATATTCTCTAATGCGATGAAAAATTTGTTGTTAATAATTGCTTTTGATGATTATTCTGTTTGTATAAATTAAAGAAAAATTAAATTTCTCCAAAATGCACATCGAGTGTAGTTCCTATTTCTGAATGAGACTGTTTCTAGAAATTGGTGGTTAGCTTTCAAGCTTATAACAAGTCATAAGTTGCGGTTGCCACTTGGAGAAGCAACAAACCAACCTACAATCTATTGCTTCCCCTGCGACCTCCACAAACGACCATATAGGCAAAGTTATTTTATTAAAAAAAGAAAAGGACATTACGAAAAACAGACGGGAATCGAAGGATTCCAGATTTTGCTTCTTTGTCTCCCTGAACCAACAGATTTCGCCAAATCATCAGCAAAGCAATTTGCTTGCCTAGAAGTGTGAGCAAAGGTAAAAGCTCTAATGAAGCTCAATCATTAAATCTATTAATATTGGTTGTACAACCTTTACGGATGATAAAATTTTTAATTGTATAAAATTTTATTTACAGTAAATTAACTATATTTAAAATACAATATTTATTCTATCATTCTCTCTTTAGGTGAACTATTTATAAGAAAAGGTGATCAATTTGTCTATGAGATCTTGAAATCGCATCTGTGTTAATGGCTTGGTAAGAACATCTGTAATCTGATCTTTCGTGAATATATAGCGAACTTGAATTTTATTTGCTGTAACTTTCTCACGAACGAAATGAAGATCAATCTATACATATTTCATACGACTGTGGTAGACTGGATTGACCGTAAGAGATATAGCTCCCAAATTATCACACCATAAAACCAAAATTATTGGTTTCATACCTAACTCACACAACAAATTACGAAACCAAAGTACTTCCGTCATTATATTTACTACAACATGATATTCTGTCTATGTGAAGGATCGAGAAACTGTATTTTGCTTTTTCGAATTCCAAGAAACAAGATTACAACCAAGATAAATTGCAAAATTAGTGGTGAATTTTCAATCCTCCATATTGTCAGCCCAATTCGCATCACTGTAAGCCGAGATATTATATAGATTGGTAGATTTGAGCAACAGTCCATAAGTAGAAGTCCCTTGCAAATAACGAAGAACTCGCTTCACCACTGACTAGTGGTCTTCAATTGATTCTCTTACATACTGTGCTAACTTTACATACTGTACTAACTTGTTGACTGAATAAGAAATTTCAGGTCTTGTAAAGGAGAGATGCTGAAGACTACCGATAGTGCTACGATATAATGTAACATTAGCAAATTACTGAATTTACTGATACTAGATTTTTATAAAGCAACTGGGGTTGAAATCGGCTTGGACACATACATGTTGACACGTTTCAACAAGTCTAAAATATACTTGGTTTGTGTGAGCAGTAAAGTACTTTTCAACCAATGCCCTTGGATTCCAAGAAAATACCGAAACTTTTTCAAGTTCTTTAGCAAAAATGATTTCAAATTTACTGAATTAATTCAGAACTCTTGCCTATCAAGATAAGATCAACTACATAGGCTAAACAATACATATGTCCATTTAATAGAAAAATGAACAGTGAGTGATCTAATTTGGATTGAGTAAAACCAAACGAAAGGAGAGAAAGTCTTTCAAACAATTATGTCATTCTCTTGGCGCTTGTTTTAGCCCATAAAGAGAGCGATGCAACTTACATACATGATGTAGTTTGGAATCATCAGCAAAACTAGGCGGCTATGTCATGTAAATTGCCTCGTTTAGCTTACCATGCAGAAATGCATTCGCAACATCATACTGCTGAACATCTTAATTATGAGTAACCGCAATACTTAATACTGTGCGGATCATCGTTAGTTTCACAACAAGAGAAAATGTTTCTCCAAAATCTACTCCCGGCCTTTGATGGAACCCTTTTGCGACAAGTCGAGCTTTGTAATGAGCTATAGAACCATATGAATTTTCTTTAATTCAAAATACCCATTTACTTCCAACCACATTCGTCCCTTGCGGAGGTACAACAAGTTCCAAGTCCCCAATTTCTATAGTGAATTGAGTTCACTTGTTATGCTTCACGCCACTCATGATACTTCTTAGCTTCGGTTACTGAAACAAGTTGCAAAGGAGGAGCAATTGTAACAAGAACCTTCAGTTTGGAGTGTCTAGTTTGTGACCTAATCAACATGGGATGGGTACAGGTGGAGATCAGAACAGGGGGTGTAGTTAAAGTAAGGGGAGGAATAACGGATTCAAATACAACAGGCTGAGCGGGAGCTACATCTATTAGTAATGGAGATGCAGCGGATTTGGTGGAAGTGGATGTTGGAGACATAGAAGGAGCTAGATTAGTAGTTAAAAAAGCTTCAGCAGTAGTTCAGGTAACTGGAGGCAGTTTCGAGATTAAGTAAAAAGGTGGAGGTCTCGAAATACCTGGGCTTGTGTTGGAAGGATAGTGAATAACCAGCGATGATTTAAATGGAAAGTGAGTCTCATCAAATATCACTTGGCGAGAAATAAATAGCTTTCTAATATTAATATTATAACACTTATAGCCCTTGTGTATGGAGCTACATCCAAGAAAAACACAAAGTGCAGAACAATTTACAAGTTTATGATTAGTATATGGACGCAGGAAAGGGTAACATAGGCAACAAAAAACTCGAAACTCATGTAAATCAGGCTTTCTAGAGAACAATTTTTCAAAGAGAGATAGATTGGCCAATAATGGTGTAACAACACAATTCATCGAATAGACAATAGACTCAAAAGTAAAATCTCAATATGATAGGGGAACCAATGCAATATTCATCATAGCAAGTCAGGTTTCAACAATATGATGATGTTTTTCTCTCCGCACAACCATTTTATTGTGGAGTATATAGATAGGAGACTTGTAAAGAAATTTCATTGTTAGACAAATATTTCAATAGAGACTGAAATTCTTCTCCCCTCCCCCCAATCACAATGAAATATTTTAATTTTAACAGAAAACATATTCTTAATAAGAGCATGAAGACAAAGCAAAAGAAAGTCTATGCAACTTGCTAACAGCAGAAGATGAACATAACGACTTCTTATTGGAATAAAAAACAATATTGTTATGACACAAGGTAGACAACACAGCCCGATCATGAGCATACTCAAGCGGCAAATGCCATGAGTTAAAAGAAACATGATGCATAGAAGTAGAAAACGCAGCACCACCAGACAGTTTATAAAGACCGCGATCAACTAGACATCTGTGAAGAATTTTCCTCATGCGGATATCCTTAACAAGAAAATATTTGGGGAAAAAATTCAAGTGAAACCTAATTATCACAAGAAAAATTTTGAACAAACAATAAACTATAAGGAGAATGCTTAGAAAACATAATATTATTTAACCAAAATTTTTTACCAAACGGAAGAATAGAACTACCAGTATAAGAGATGAAAATTATTTTACCATTGATGACTTGACTTCATTCGAAACATAATACTTAGACTCAAGAGATAGATTATTGAGAGACCCAGTAAGATAGTGCATAGCACCTGTGTCCACTCTCCAAGGTTGGGAAGAATTATCATAGCGACACTTTATATGGTGAGCTTGTGAATTGATTGGATTTCGACATTGACTAGGATATTGTTTGGAGATATGTCCAGTTTCGTTGCAATTGTAATAGGTCACAAAGCTAACAAACTGTCCACTATTATAATTATTTACAGTTTGAGACCAATGTGATCTCCCTCCACGCCAATACCTTCCTTTCGATGACCTCCTCTATGATTGCATGAGGAGAGAGAGCTGCGCGATTGATCACAAGAGACCATCAAAGCAGTAGATGGTAGAGAGACTTTATTTGTTTCAAGTTTCGTCAGTTGCTTTTCCTCTAACAGAAGCAGTCTGAGCAGATCATCAAACAATACAGGCTGTAACCTTGCCTTAATCGACCTCACAAACGACTGATAATTCAAATTTAAGCTATCAAGTATTATCCCAACCAAGTCATCTTCAAAAATAGGGCTTTGAAGAGATTGTAATTGATTCAAAAGAACCTTTGCTCGCGCCATATACACCTCAATAGTCTCATCATTCTGTTCAAGGTGATGCATAACACTCTTTAGATGCCAAATTTGGGTGGCCGAACGAGTAACATAAGTCGATTCAAGTTTGATCCAAACAGCCAATGCTGTCGAAACTCTAGCTACATTATTCATCACACTTTTGGAAAGAGAGAAAACTAACTAACTGAGAATAATTTGATCCTCACGGAACCAAATTATATGATCTGGACATGATTCATGCGAGTTTGGCAACAAGGCAGGAGGTAAAATATAGGTTTTGTCGATGTGTCTCTCAAGATTATACCCACGCAGAAGCGATAGTATTTGTATTTTCTAAACAACAAAATTTGCAGAGTTTAGCTTAACAACAATTTAATTGGAAACGTTTGAAATGGAAGAGGCGAATAAGGTAATTATGGAAGACTGAACCGCATGAGGAAAAACAGATAGAGTAATTATGTTGTTAGTCATGGTTAACACAGAGAAAAACACAAAACAATTTAGATAAAAGTAAAAACGAAGAAGACAGGAAAACAGCTGCTAAGCCAAAAGGGCTATGATACTATAAAAGTTTTAATGAAGCTCACTCATTAAACATTTTAACATAGATTATATAACTTTACATATGATAAGACTTCTAGCTGTACAGAATTTTATTTACAATAAATTAATTATATTTAAAATATAATATTTATCCTATAAACGGTTAGGATAAGAGGGTATAATAGTTAAATTTAAAATGAAATTGATGGAATTGTCAAGTCTCTAGGCCATAAGTACATGTTGATTTTGGGTTTTACCTTATCTTTGTTAATTTTTCACCCTCACAATATTACTATTATTATTATTATTTCTTCTTTATATATATATATATATAAGGATATTAGATAAAAGGAGACATGATAACAAAGTGGCATATGTTACTAACTAAAGTGTGAAGTGGTTGCTGTGTCATTAATCAGCTAAAAATAATAATTAGCATCATGGAATTTAGAGGACCAAAAAATCATAGGAATTGGGACCAACAAGACCTCCATAACTACTTGTCATCACTTTTAGTCAACATCATATACATATATTCTAGTGATTTATTAATTAAATTAATTTGATGCTTAATGAGGGAAAAAAATAATAAATTTAAAGTCTAGAAAATTTAGATGTAGTCACATTGATATTGGATTGTGTTTTTTTCCATAAGAAAAAAACATAATAAACTAAAATGATTCTCAGACAAACTTTACTTATAAAATCATTGGCTTGAATTATCAAAAAGATTTTAGTAAAATATTAGTCTAGATTTCAGTGTGAATGAGAAATGCCTACCCCATAGTAAGAGTCTCCCTCTCTTGTTGCGGTAGTTGCGCGAGCAAAATAAAGAGATCGAGACCCACCTCCATTATCTTTATTCTTGTTGTGGTGATTGCGCATATAGAGGTTGTTTAAGAGGTGTTTTTCTATGGAGATTTTAAGATCCAAGGTCGTAATTGCGATGGTGGCCTGCATTGCTGTCCTCTTGTTGCTACCAATGTCCATCTGGACGTTTAACATGGAGAAATTATATTATGTAAACACATATAATAGAATCAAACAGGTAAATTATATTATGTAACCCCTCGGATCCCAGTAGAACCGTAAATGATTTAAACTGATAAAAGCAACTCAAAACCAGAGACACGTCATTTGCTTTTTGACTCAGTTCTCTCTTACAGATCATCCAGACTACATAATCAACAAGTCGGATCGCCGGTCCAACCACTCAAATCAACCAGCTCCTACACATGGCAGCATTTGATTGACTCCTAGATCTCACAGCTATAATTTACACTATGGATGTAGGCGTGTAGCAAGCTTTATTTAGCAAGGACCAGTTGGTTCGAAGCACACTAGGGGGCTTAGGCTTTACCACTGAGAATCCATATCGCAGGGAGGTTATCACACTCAACAGAGACGTTCTCATAGCCCCACTGACGTATGGGCCAACTCAATGTCTTTATAAATGAGGCAGCAAATCCCCCAAGCCAAAATTCCACTTAAGCCGCGAAAGAGACTCCCCCTAATGCCAAACAAGCCTTTCTCTATACCTAAATACTAATCTACTATTTGGCTATTTCATGTATACTATATATTTTGCCTAAATAGGTAATATATAATATATTTTCTCAGCAGCTTGGGCCCATTTAAAATTTCCAAAAGCAATTCCCTTTCTCCATCTATGTAGGTAGGTGGCTCTTCTCAAATGCACAGTAAAACTAACCCCACTTTCAACACTGTGCCTCCTTGCTAGTCGCCATGGAAAAAAAATGCTTTTCTCATTCTATTTCTCTGGCCTTCTATGTCCTAGAGCCCTTATTTATATTGTTCTCTATACATACTCCTTTTGGTATAGCCCCATAATTTCTATTTATATTATCTCTGCTTTTCTTCTCTCTAAATGTCAGAAAGCATGAGTATATCTGTAAATGGACAATCACGGGTGCCTCCTGGCTTTCGATTTCATCCCACAGAAGAGGAACTCTTGCATTACTACTTGAGGAAGAAGGTCTCGTATGAGAAGATCGACTTAGATGTGATTCGTGATGTTGATCTTAATAAGCTTGAGCCATGGGATATTCAAGGTCATACAGCTGTATATATTAATTCCTCTAGACATCTTATCTAACTTGTTCATATTATTCCCCTTGTAAGCTAGCCTTGCGATGTTCATTTGAATTAGTCTTTTTGCAGAGAAATGCAAAATAGGAACCACTCCTCAAAATGATTGGTACTTCTTCAGCCACAAAGACAAGAAATATCCCACCGGGACTCGCACTAATCGTGCAACTGCTGCTGGGTTTTGGAAAGCTACCGGCCGCGATAAGGTTATATACAGCAACGGTAGGCGAATAGGGATGAGGAAGACTCTTGTTTTCTACAAAGGCAGAGCCCCACATGGCCAAAAATCTGATTGGATTATGCATGAATATAGAATTGAAGACAACATTAATGTGGTTGATGCCAATGTAAGCCTCCATTTATTTAATAAGTTGGTTCAGTTAAATTCGTACTTAATTAGTTTAGTGTCTCCAAATTAATTATTTTTTGTGTTATCCAAAGGTCTCCAATGTTTTGGGAGAGGCAGCACAGGAAGATGGATGGGTTGTTTGCCGTGTCTTCAAGAAGAAAAATCACCATAAAACCCTAGATAGTCCTTTAAGTTCAAATTCCATCAATATGGAGGCAAGGACAACTGAGATGTTCAAGCCTTTCAATGAAGGAGTTGTAGATCGCTTACTTCAATACATGGGCACAAAAAGCGAGGAAGAAAAAGAAGCAAACAATATTAGCTCAAGATTTCTCAGGCCAACCGATGCAACAATCAACAATGTCTACCATGACAGGTGCATGAAACTTCCAAGTCTCGAGAGCCCAAACTCAAGCTGCAGCCAAAATTGTTACCCACCCATGATTAATGAAGGTTCAATATCCAACCAGGTGAGCTCCATGGATCCCAATTCAGTGTACCCCTTGGACTCTGGCCTCACCAACTGGGCAGCTCTTGATCGTCTAGTAGCTTCACAATTGAATGGGCAAACCGAAACTTCGAGGCAGTTTGGGTGCTTCAATGAGCCAAACATGTCCTATTGCAATCCAGTGGAGCAACACCAGCCTGATCTCCAATTCCCAACAGTACGACCATCATTCTCATTGCCATATAGCACAACATACCAAGGAATCCTTCAAGATTATAACAATGAAACTGAGCTGTGGAACTTCAGCACTCGATCACCGTCGTCAACGGCGGACCCCATATGCTACGTTTCCAAGTCTAGTGTATAGCAGATGAATGAATAACCCCACATGAATAATGATATAGGAGTATTATGTGAGTATAAGTGATATAGCAAAAATAAAGTGAAGATCAGATTTCTTAGATGTGGTGGCATTGTCAACCATTATCTTTTGTTAATCAAGATGTCTACCATTTTCAATTTGTTATCTGGAAACCTTTATAGCAATAAATAGACCGAGTGGTTTTTATGATAATATCCCTCTAACTGCAGTAATAATTCTACCCTTTTTTTTTTAAATTCCTCTAAGATGATGATCGATCAAGATAGTCGTGTGTGTAATTATGGTTGAGGTCGTCACATGGCTTGTCGGTTTGTTTTTAGGAGCCGAGACCTGAGAGTCTGTGGCTGTGTTAATCTTGGTCCATGCAATATGGGAAAAGTTGGTGGGACTTTGGTTATAGGCTAAATAACTAACTACATACACACAGATTCTTGCTTCTTTTAACCAATATTGTATTACTTAACGAATTTTCAAAAAGAAGAAAAACGATATAGAGGATTTTGTATCAGTATTTTTGGATCGACAAGGAAAATAAAAATAAAAAAGATATTTGTTTTTCCTACTTAAACTAGAAAAAGATTGTTTTCAAATCCCACAAAATAGTCATATCTTAACAATTGTTTTATTTATTTTTGATAATGAAAAAAATATTATTTTATATATAAATATTAAATTTATTACATAAAATGTGATTCTTATGATGGTGTCATTTCTATTGTAATTTATCGTTCTTGATTCATAATAATAATAATAATGCAAAGTTTTAAGGTCACATTCTTGAATGTTTGATTATGACACAAGCATATATAATAAATAAATTAATTAAAATTACAACAAAAAGGAATTAAGAAATCAGACAAAAGTCAATAGTTTAACCATTGTAAAACTCAAATAACCTTGGTAGGTGCTCATCTAATTGTAATAGATCTTGCTTTGGAAACAAATAATAAGCACGGCAAATGTGAAAATGCTAAATTGTCAATATTTCATAACATCTGAAAAATGACATAAATCTTAATTCCATTTCAAAAGATCTTATTCATTTGATTACTTTAGTTTTAATTTATTTTATTTGAATTTTGTTCTTATGATTATTATATTATTGTTATGGAGCCATTAATTTTAAATTTTACTACAGATTTAGACCGAATCTAATTTTAATCTTAGATTTTACGGCAGATTATCAGATTTAATTTTGCTGTAAACGTCCGATAGAGACTTACAATAACTTTTCGAAAAATAAATTTCGAAACACACGACTTTTAAAAGTGTGACGAGAGCCGAAAACCTGTCATAAAATTCGAGACGAAAATTATACAGTTTAAAAAGTGAATTTTATTTTTTAATTATTTTTTATATATTTTTATAATTTTATATAATATGATTTTTTCTATTATAAATAATATTTTCTTCTTTATTTTGAAATTAACTTTTCAATTTTTCAAAAATTTTAATAAAATTTTTCGATTTTTAATCTTTCGTATCTATTATTTTATTTTAATCAACTATTATAATTAAAATTTCTGATAAAATCTAATCAGTCGTATATTAATTATATCATATTTCATTAAAAAAGAGTTAACATTTTATATAAGTTAAAATTATGATAGAAAATTTTGACAGTCGTACACTTGTCTTTATATCTCTCATCCAATCATGTCTGTTGCTAGCTATAGTTACCACCTCCTTCCACCTTTCGTTGCCCTTTCAACATGTCTATATGTGAAGTGAAAATAATATTATGAATCATTTTTATATATGAGTGAATATTTTTAAGGTAAAAGCATATAAAAGTAAGAATTTCGTGTTCATCCCATCAGCTGCTTACGTAAAATTGGGATGAAAACGTTGGGTAAGCAAAGTTGATTAACGGGAAACATGGTTGTGATGCGTACATGGCTAAATCCTCAGCTCATTCAACTTCACCCACTGCTTTAAGACTTTTGTTAATTTCCATAATAATATCTATAATTATATTAAAAAATTAATAATGGTAAAAAGATCTAAAACCACACTATTTTTCTTTTCCTTTTGTGATAATCTCTTTATTATACAAATATGAGTGGATGAAGTTAATGTAAGACATACAAAATTTGGCAAATTGCACAGTAAAGATTTGTAATAAAGTGATTAAGTTGGTCA
The DNA here is from genome assembly GCF_001659605.2 of Manihot esculenta. Lineage (NCBI taxonomy): Eukaryota > Viridiplantae > Streptophyta > Magnoliopsida > Malpighiales > Euphorbiaceae > Manihot > Manihot esculenta. The sequence goes on from NC_035165.2 coordinate 1,595,117, forward strand.
AATGACAATATAGTCCCTAAATTAAAGACAACTAAACAAGATTACCAATGGGAGACAGACGTTGATCATCTGATTAAATGTCTAATTATACTTAAAGTTGGTTTTAGTCAACGGAGTAATTGACCTTTGCTTTACCAACAGTCTACTGAATGATAGCTATTGATTGCGACTTATTTAATAAAAATTTGCAGCTATAGGCCACTAGTACTCACTTAAGCTCTACGGTACAAATGTATTATCCATACTTATAAATTCAAAATTAGAAAAATATATATCTTGCTTAAATTAAAATATTTTCCATTTTAAAACCACAAATTAAAATATAGAGAAAAAAGTAAAAGGAAAAAAGAAGGAAAGAAAAGGGGATATTAATAATGGAGCATTGCAATAATTCAATAAAAAGAAAAAAGGATTTAATCATATAAATGTTGCATTTTCTGTTTTTTTTTTATTTGAAAATATGTTTAAAAAAAGTCAACCCTTAATCATAGAATAGAAAGCTTATTATAAATATCTGGGTAATATAGAGGGGAGAATAGAAGGAAGGAACCAACCTTTTGGTGAAGCAAAGCAATCATAAAATCAAATTTACGCAAAATTCCAATTCCAATGCCAACAGAATCTTCCTACACCTTCCTCCCTAGTGCTCTATCTACGGCGTAACCTTTATTTGTTTCACCTAACGTCACGTAATTATATTATTCTAAAATTAATATTTAATTTGTCGGAAAAAAATAATAATAATTGACGGCTGAAGACTTTTTAACGCAAATCCACCATACAACCTATAACCAAAAAGATAAGAGGAGACTCTATTTTATATTGAAGAAATCATAATTATTGCAAGATTTCATCAGAATAATCTTGAAAGACTAACCTTGTTGCCTGTGGTGTTAACTTTATCTTTTCTTTTCTTTTCTTTTTATTTATTAAAATTAGAGGAAATATTAGATTTGAAATCTATTAAAATTTAACTAAAAATACTTAGTGTTAATTTTACAGTGATATTGACGTTTTGTATATTTATATGCTTGATGGGATAATGGAGACGGCAATAAAAGAAAAAAAAATTCAGAAAGAAGATTTTAGATTCCTAGTGATTAATTACTTTAGTAAAGCTATTGATGATGATTGGGCCAAGTAAATGCATAATTAGAGTTAAACCATTATCGAATTAATCAAAGTTAGGTGAGATAGAGTCTAACCATATTGGCAACATGTTACATCTAGATCGCAATTTGGGCATTTACAATAATTCTAATTTGTAGATCAATTGGAAGCTAATTCTTTTTGAAAAAAAACCCTATGGATATCTAAAAAAGATATTTGATTTGATTTGATTAATAGTTAGTATAGATTAATTCCTTTCTCATATGTATATTTTTTAAAAATATTTATTTATATGTTTTAATAATAAATAAATAATAATCCGCCAATCCTTTTTCTTTTAGCACATTGGGTTCTTTTTTTTTTTTTTCTTTAGAATGTTGAATATAGGGATGCATACACACATTAACTTATTTTCCATTTGTTTAAATAGTTAATTAAATTAAAATTCCCTCATTTCATGTTCTGACACCAGAACAAAATCAGGCTTCTCAAGGAGGAGGCCCAGGAGATATTGGGCTAACAACTAGGTCCAATTCCTAATGTTGTGGCCTAACCTGGGTTTGCTACATTGCTCTGCCTGTTGCAACTTGAAATTGCCATGCTTGCATCTCCTTCTCCTGGTAGATTGGAGCTTCACCCATTTATTATGCATAAATCTAAAATTTTACCTATATTTTATGCGTTTTCTACTCATCTCGCCTCTTTCCCTTCTTTCCATCTCCTCATATTATTATTATTATTATTTTTCAAAAAAAATCTTGATGAAAAGTTGAAGGTTGAAATGATAAAAAAACATTATTTCATGGGTATAATAAATCCGTTAAGAATTTACTTTTATAAACAATACAGTGGATGCTATATTGTATGACGGCGGCATGACTCGGTCAGGCTTCAATAATTTACCCTGGCAGCTCGTGGATATGGGCTCAAACCTGAACTATGTTACAGGAAATTCAGCCACCTTATCATCTTGCTCCTTGCACCTGGAGCTTGCCAATGTTGTCCTATAATTGCCCAAAATACTAAAATAACATTTTCTTTATTGTTTGTTTCGCATTGAATTTATTAATCAAAATTTAAGGATATATAGATTTCCTCTTTATCATTTTCTTTTTCCAATTCATGAATGCGTTATAGAAGAGAGAGAGAGAGAGAACGTGGGATGATGATGAAATACCCGGTTGGTGGGACTGTGATCCTCACAGAAAATGGAATCTGTGTTTATAAAGAAAGAAAAAGAAACAGAATCTGTGAAGCGCAGTGCATAGCTGGAAGGATTGATGCCTATTATGGGTGTCTATTGTTTATAAAGAAGGGTTCGAACAAGGGCTATATGTTAAAATACTAGTCAAAATTTAGAAGGGATTGCACAGATTTGTCAGTTTGGAGTGTGCCTGGAAGAGCTGATTTGTGGAGAGATACAAGTGATTCCTATATTTGGCCCAATTGGTCTCTCATTCTAATGCGTCTTCTTTTTCACTTCTATTAGATATTTGGTTGCATTACTAGAGCATACAGTACTTTGATAAGTCTTCAATCTCTTTCATTTAGTGTTCAGACACTGCCTCTGGTGTGGACCATGGATTCATAAACTGATGAAGCAACTAGGGACCATCTCCTGAAACTACAATTCTTTTCTTAACAAAAGGGTTGCCTCTTTAATTTCTCTTCGAAGTTTTCAATGGAGGCATGTATTCAAACTGTACAACTACTGCTTCTTGCCTTCGAATTCTCCTTGGACCATCTGAGTAACTTTCAATTGTAATTTGGAATTCACAACTCCAACATTTAAATTCACATTAATCTTTATCAGGAATTATGATATATTTAATGATATTAAGATCATTTTCATATTCTATTAGAATTATATATATATATATATATATATATATATATCGAGGAATCTGAATCAGAATTGACCAGTCTTTGGCAATTGGCATGGGGATAGTTGATTTAGTTGAGTCAAAACATCAACATGCTGCTGATTTGTTTATTTTATTTGAAGAGCGTGGGCAATGAAGTGCCACCAGATGCCCTTCCCTTTTGGAGATAGCACGTGACGCCACGCGAGATGACTGGTTATTTTTAATGAAAAGTTAGAAACACTAAAAAAGGCGAAATGAAAAAGAAATGGCCTTTGTTTCCCCATTAAAGCTATTTTTGGTCCCTGTGCAGCCCTCACCCTCTCCCAACCCCCTCATGCCTCCCAACTTCGTCGTTCTTCTCGATGCCATTCTGATTCTCTCGTTCACCGTCTCTGTGATAATATAAGTAACTCAACAAATACATTGACGTACTACTTCCTGACACTACCATCGCTGTCCAAGAAAAATCACTGTCCAAGAAAAATTAAAATACTCTTTTTAGTTTTTGCCATATAAGATTAAAGAAGATATGATATCTCTGCTTGCAAACAATCTATTGTAGCTGTACCTGTTCCACGTTACATTCTATTAATTAATCTCCTCTCACACCCTGTCACAGTTAAGAACGTGGGGGCTCTTGTATCCATATGCAAGCGAGACCCAGCCCTCTTTGGTCTTTACCTCTCAGTTTCTGGCTCCTTGCGATATATTTTTTTTCCCCTTTTTCTACTTGTGTCGCTGTAAATGCAGCTTGGTTTAATTTTATCTTTTGATGGGGAAGAGGGGAGGTAGCTCATGGTTGACTGCTGTGAAAAGGGCTTTTAGATCTCCTACTAAAGAGACTGACAAGAGTTGCAGGAGAAGAGAGGAGCATGACCAAGAAGAAGATGAAGAAAAGGTTTTTCTTTTGCATCTCTATTCTCGGTTTTCGTTTCTTGATCTGTCTGTGACTCTATGTTAACGTCCTATTTCTTTTTTAATTTTATCCATGGTTTTTCTGCAGAAGAGGGAGAAAAGACGATGGATATTTAGGAAACCCACGAATCAAGAAACGGTGACACAACAGACGCTTTCGAAGTCAGCTACTGATAAGGCTTCCGGTGGTGGTAGCGCGACACCGACGGACCATGTGTATGCTGCGGCAGCTGAGCAGAAGCACGCCATTGCAGTGGCGGTGGCCACAGCAGCTGCGGCTGAGGCTGCGGTAGCCACAGCTCAGGCCGCCGTGGAAGTAGCTCGACTGACTAGACCTTCTTATCAGGCCAGAGAACACTATGCAGCAATTGTTATCCAAACCGCTTTTAGAGGATATCTGGTAAGCAAGTACTATATATACAGCTGTTATTTGGATTACTGAGAGGTTAATTTCCCATTTGAGTTCGATTGAAAGCATTAATTTTCAGCGGGCATAAAATCTAACGCGGCATGCGTGTAGACTTTGTTAGATGTCTCAGATTTTAGTTTGTTCGACTGTAAACATTAAAAGAGTTAATGAAGAAGAATTACTAATAAAAATGGGTGTGTATCGGTGGTTGAAGGCAAGGAGGGCACTTCGTGCGCTTAAAGGGCTAGTAAAGTTGCAGGCTTTAGTAAGGGGACACAATGTGAGAAAGCAAGCAAAGATGACCCTGAGATGCATGCAAGCTCTGGTTCGAGTACAAGCTCGGGTGCTGGATCAACGCAAGAGGCTTTCGCATGATGGCAGCAGGAAGTCGACATTTAGCGACACCAATAGCTTAATTGAATCACGATATCTTCAAGACATTTCAGATAGAAAATCAATGGTAACAGAAGTTACAACATTTCATTTTGGGAATTCTTTTTTACTCTTTTCTAAAGCAGTAATGATGGCTAATTCATGATTTCAAGCGCCTTAGCTTTTTGGTTTTAGCTTCTGATAAAAAGCTTAAGATTCTCATGTATAGTTGAATATGTGACAGTCAAGAGAGGGAAGCAGCATTGCAGATGATTGGGATGAACGGCCTCACACAATTGAGGAGGTTAAAGCTATGTTACAACAGAGGAAAGAGGCTGCAATCAGGCGAGAAAAGACCTTATCCCAAGCTTTCTCTCAGCAGGTTCATTTCTTCCACGTCCTCTGTCTCCTCTGTTCCTGTGTTTATCCTCTTATTGAGCTTTACTGATTCAGTTTTTTGCTATACCCCATTTCAAATCAGATATGGAGAACTGGTAGGAGCCCGTCAATAGGGAATGAAGATGAGCTCCAAGAAAGACCAAAATGGCTTGACCGCTGGATGGCTACAAAGCCATGGGATAGCAGCAGAGCTAGAGCTTCAACTGACCAAAGAGACCCCATCAAAACCGTAGAAATTGACACCTCCCAGCCTTACTCATACTTAGCTCCCAATTATAGAAGAGCCAACCAAAGCCAATATCACCAACACCAGCACCAGAGAACCAATTCACAATCTACCTCTTCTCCACTCCATAGAGCTCATCAAACTGCACCTCTCCACCACTCTCCCATTACACCCTCTCCATCAAAAACCAGGCCTGTTCAGGTCCGATCAGCGAGCCCACGTTGTGCAAGAGAAGATAGAAGCTACCATCCCTCTCAAACACCAAGCCTGAGGTCCAATTACTATTACACTGGCAATTTGCATCAACATGGAAGGGGTGGTGGTGGTGCTAGTGGTAGTAATGCAGTTAGTACTAACTTGCCTAATTACATGGCTGCAACCGAGTCTGCAAAGGCTAGAGTGAGATCCCAGAGTGCACCAAGGCAGAGGCCATCAACTCCTGAGAGAGACCGAGTTGGGAACGCAAAGAAACGGCTTTCATTTCCTGTCCCTGATCCTTATAACGTGGGGATAGGCTATAGCGGTGGTGTTGGCGGTGGTTTTGGACATAGCTTGAGGAGTCCAAGTTTTAAGAGTGTTAGTGGAGTTCAATTTGGTGGGCTAGAACAGCAATCTAACTATTCATCTTGCTGTACGGACAGCCTTGGAGGTGAGATTTCACCATCTTCAACCAGCGACCTCAGGAGGTGGTTGAGGTAATTTAATGGTGGATATCATAATATGAATCATGAATTTTAGGCTTTCTACTTTAATTTGAGACTGTCCCTACTGCTGGTGGTTGGATTATCCTGTCCTCGGGGGAATTGAGTTTCTGGACAAGTTCGTACGTAGTTGAACATGGTATTCAATCGCGTGGGTTCCTTTTTTTTTTTTCATTTTTTTAGTTTTAATTTTTGTTTGAAGTTGTAACCATAGGGGTGTGCCCTTGTTTTCAAGCAATTCTTAACAATTTAGTTACCCATTTTGCTGCAGCTAATCGATCTCTAATGGTTTTGTCTCTATTATTTGCTCGTAAGTAACTAAGTTCCTTCATAATACTCCATGTCCAAGGTCGTGTGTGATTTGTAATTATATTTATATATATATATAAATACTCCATGATGAGCGGAAGATTTAAGATCATCAACGAGCAGAAAGCAGAAGCATCAAAATGGACCCATAATGATAGATATAATAAACGGCATCTCTGTGGACCTGGCCTAAGCTGGCATTCCCATTTCATTTTAGAATAGAGGAACTTTAACTTTTAGCTCTTTCCCCATGTAAAAAGCTACAAAGGTCATGTGCAATGGAAGTCTTATCCTCGCAGAAACTCATAATGATCATGGAATTGATGCTGACACATGTCATATAATGTGGGTACCAAAAGCAACCTTTGGCTCTTGCTGTCATGACTATGTCATCATTCAAGAAGATGATGCGCCAATTGAAAAAACTCGGACACCAATTCTATCTTTAAATTAAATAAGGTATGGGATCATTCTGCAACTGGGTTTTCCTTTTACCCAATTTAGTTACCAGATTTTCCCAGGGGAGATCTGGGAAAGGGATTTGGTAAATTATTATATAATCTCTACCATTTTTTTTATCAATTCATCGAAGGTTTAATCCATAAGTCACATATGGGCCAGGTCCTTAGAAAGTTTGTTCATTGGATATGGGCCATATAAGAATACTTTTTCCCTTCCACTCAGCTTATTTTGCTTAATACGGATTGCTTGCAAATTACAATCATAATATAGAAAATTCTTTCCTTCATGATTTTTGTAGAGGAGGATGCACGCTACTTGAGTTGTGGGCTGATGGTACACTGATGAGTAACCCGTGGCTCTGATAATTGTTGGCCCATGAGGAACTTCTACTTGTCTGTTTATTAATCCACCAATTTTTATTTTGTATTGATAAAAATATGATTCATTCATCTGTGATAATAATCGAAGAAATCATTTTTCTTTTATTAAAAATAAAGTCATCGCAATTTTTAATGAGATAAAATAAAAAAGAATAAAAAAAATGAAAAGGATTGAATTGTATCTTGATAATGTATATATTTTCCAATTTAGCTTTTTTATCAGAAAAAAGAAATCTAAAAATTTTTGGAAGTGTGAAATGAGAATTTGTCGAGATAAGTCTAAAAGAGCTGTCATGATTCAAATACTATAGTATTTTTTTTTAGTAAATTGAGTCTAGAGAATAACCGTTAGTATATACAATTCAATAGATCACATTACACTCATTATCATGATATTCCTTTTAATTAGTTGATACTAATCGGATTTTTAGAAAATATGATGATTAACTCTATTTTTATTACAATATAAAAATTAATAATCATAGAAATCAAAATACGGATCATTACAACTACTCTTAAATTTTAAGCAATTTTTTACGTTTGTTATTTTTTTAAATTTATTGAATTGAATATCAAAATAGTTGTCAACAGTCTCATATTTCTTTTCTTGCAGAATAATCAATCGTGCTACAGTTTCGTTATAACTATATCACATATATTTAAATAATTTTTTTTTATAAATTTGAATTGATACATTTAATCACAATAAATATGTTACAATTTTTTTTTTACCGAAGAATATGTTGTGACTGTGTGAGACCTTTATATATATTTTATGATGAGTATGTTTAAGTTTATAACAAATGATAATAGAAGTTCTTGGTTTCTTAAAAAAAAAAAATAATAGAAGTTCTTGGTATGGAAAATCAAATAGAGAGATATAGTTATTGTGTTAACTTTTTTTAATTATTTATTAACTATTACTCTTTCTCAAAATTGAATATCTAAATTGTTAAATTTTAATTAAAATAACCATTATTACTTATTTAGACTAAGATTTAAATATATTTTAATACGATACTTTTATAATTAAATTAATACTTTTCTAAGAAAAACTCAAAAAAAATCTATAAATGAAAATGTTTAATAAAATACACAGTTACTTATAAATTATAAATATTTTGATAATTTCAATTATATATAACAATTTCTTTTACCTGCAATATAAAATTGCATTACATACCGGCAGCAAAACGAAATTATAGCAAGTTTTTTAAATTTTATAATCGATACAATTGCCGATCTAAAGAAAGTAAACCTTTAAAACAAAGTTTGGTGATTATATCTGAAAAATATTAAATTGACATGGGATAATAGATTCGATGGAGATGGGAATATCTCTAAAATTACGGTTTTCATGGCCTTAATATCTCATGGTAGAACAGATTTTATATAATATAAAATATTATACACAACTGTAAAATCTGTTACACACTTAATTGATAAAAAGCTTGTTTCGTATGCTAATTTAATCGTTGCTAATATAGCCTGTACCTCTTCTACTGTAGCAGGTGAACATCAAACCATCGTAGCAATACTATGCATAATTATCTCTGCACCATTAAAAATAAGTACAATAATAATAATAGGTGAAAATTGATATTTTCGTATAACATCGGAGTTAAACCTACTATCTTTTAAAGGAAAACTCTAAACAATATAAGTGGATCTACAATGTTAAAAATAAAAAGAAATAGTAAAAACACTACTATATTATAAGTGTTTAAAATCAACAAAAATATATATTTCTAACGTAGCAATAAAATCTAAATATTTTAAATTGAAAAGACTTCTATTACAATATTTTCATATATAATATTTTGTTACAACTTCATTATAGAAAAAATTATTGATATGAAAAATTTAAATAAATATTATTAAAAAATGACTGCGGCGGTGTGAAACTTAGGAGGCTGCCTTCCCTTTTCTAATTAAAGGTTTTATATGATGTGACTGGTTTAGGTTACACATTCATGAGTATTTTTTCCTCATTTATCAAAAGAGGACCCGCAGTTCAACCAACTAGAAATCATCACCTAGCACTCCCCGTGTATCTCATTTATGACGCTCTACATAGCGAAAACAAAGTGTATATATAATATACATAATTATTGTAAATTATATTATTTATTATTAATATATATATGTAATTACTAGTAATCTACGTAACAAACGTTTAAAATAAGTCACGAGCTGTCACAAACACGTGATAAGAATTTGAAAAAATAAAAAATACAGTTCAGTTCAAGAAAAGAAAGATCTAAATACTTTAACATCCGATTTATCATCAAGATTCACCCTTCACTCGATAAAGTGAGTCTCAGCACGAAGTTACCGTTAGCAGACACAGTGCAGCGTATTCTCATTACGTCTATAATCGCGGTATTACTAACATTGGCGATATCCCTTATCAAGCAGTCGGTCCGGATAATCGAGAAATGTTATATTTATCTCCACTTTCTTATAGTATAAAAGAATAAAAATCACAGAGGCAAATGTACGCTATTCTCTCAAACAAAAACTCTGAGCAATTCATTTTATTCACTCTCTTCTTTAATATACTGACTTGAGTGTCGGAGTGGCTGCCGTGAGCACCCACTACCTCACGTTCTCTTCTTTATAGGTCTAGCTAATCACAATGTAAATTCAAACCAACCAGTCATTAATCTAATATCTGCAACATCATTTGATTCCGTTATTGAAAAGTCCATTAAATTCTCTTTATTCATTTGTATTAAAATCGGTCTATTTTTAAATTTCCCTTAGAAAAAAGGAATCTCTCCTCTCTATCTCTTGAAATGGCCGGAATTGTGCATGTCATCACAGGGGACTCGATAAGAGCAAAAGAAAAAACAAGCGTGTAGTAGAAGACGTCCTATTAGTTGATCAAGAACCATAAGCCAAACAAGAGGTAAGGTTCGGTCCTGCTGACAAAGGGATTGGATTCTTTCAAAATGACCCGCTGATCATTAAGGTCCTTCTGAATCAGTAGGAAGTAAGGCGAGTATTGGTGGATACAGATAGTTCTATTAACTTTCTCATCTTAAATGTTTTTAACAAGTTAGACTTGGATAAGAATAACTTTATCAGGGTTTCTTATATTTTAGTAGGATTAAGAGATAAGACCGTGGTAGTACTGAGTACCATCAACCTTCCCTTGATATTGAGTGACAAAAAATATAGGCGAGAATTGTATGCAGAGTTTGCAGTGGTAGATATCCCATTTGCATATATACAATGTGATACTCGGTCGTCCAGTCCTAAACTACCATAATATCATTATTAATATGGGTGCTATGTGTCTTAAACTTCCAGCTCTAGAGGGAATAGCAGTGGTACGAGGCAATCTGATGTTGGCCAAAAAAGGTTACGCAAATCCAACAAAAAGCCTCGAAAAAGCAACAATGCCCATAAATTTATTGGAAAAGCTAGAATCTCACGTAAAACTAGAATCGACAGACCCGATAGAGGAGGTCCAGAAAGGTAAAGAACAGAAGGTGCAATTCGGTACTGCGTTAACTGAAGAAATAAAGACTCACCTAATAGAATTACTAAAGAGCCGAGTAATCAATTTCACTTAATTTCCAAAAGATGTAACAGGTGTGGAACTAACTCTCATTACTTATAAGCTATCTATTGATAAGAATGTCAAACGAGTCTAATAAAAGAAAAAAAATTTTGCACGATCAAAGAAGAGGTTGATAAGCTTTTAAGTGCAGAGTTGATAAAGGAAGTCTAGTATCCCACATGGCTCGCCAATGCGATTCTGGTGAAGAAAGTTAATGGAAAATAGAGAATGTGTATCGATTTTACAAACCTAAATAAAGTATGTCGAAAGGACCATTACTCGTTGCCGTCCATCGACAGGCTAGTAGGCTCTACCTCGGGTCATGCAGTAGTTTCCTTCCTTTATGACATTTCAAGATACCATCAAATTATAATGGACATCGAGGATGTAGAGAAGACTGCATTCATAATAGACGAAGGAGTTTATTACTACAAGGTAATGCCTTTTGGTTTAAAAAATGCAGAGACGACATATTAAAGGCTGGTGTCAGGAATCTTTAAAGACATGGTAGGATCAACAGTCAAAGTGTACGTAGACGATATAGTAGTAAAGAGTCGATCCTTGGAAGAGATAAAATAGACTTGGACAAGTCTCTATCCTAAAAATCTATTAGCAAAGATTCAGTTGGCGGAGTTCTCCTCAGCCTCTCACTTGATCTTATCCTCCGGGAAGATGTTGTTTGTCCAGGAAAAGTCGCATAAAGGGCTGCTTCTCCAACTGCCTTCCTGGCCTGACCCTCGAAATCAATCTTGTATAATGCAATCTTTCTCTCTGTGGTCATAATGTTGAGAATTCGTTATAGTTTGACTAGTTGCAGTCCTCGGAGCTAAGCAATATGCTTGCACCTTCATGAAGACCCACCTTCCGCTGTTTTTTGTAAACCATGATGATATCCTCTACACAGCTCTGGTTATTCTCAGGAAAAGAAATGAAAATAACTCCATTCATATCTCTCGCAGGCAACAATCGTAAACAAAGAGAAGAGAAAGAAGGATTATTATACAGTGGCATAGCCGGTAAAACTTTAATTATAACTCAAAAAATAAGGCGACCATCGTGACCCAGGGTAGATAAGACGCCATAAGCAGTAAAGACCAGTCAAATTATGCCACGTAACTAAAAAGATAAACCGTCACTTTCGGATCTAAAGGGTTGAAGACCAGCGAGGGCCCTTCTGATGCTACATAACAATTGTCTAAAGTAAACCATGAGCTGTCACCACAAAATAGGACCACGTGATAAGAATCTAAAAAGTGGAAAATACAGTCCAACCCAAATGAAGGAAGATCTGGACACCTTAACATCCAGTTCATCATCAAGACTAACCCTTCCTTTGATAGGGCGAGTTTCGGCACGAAGTTATCATTAGCAGGCACAATTCAGCACATCCCCATTACGCTTGTAATTACAGGATTATTATCAACCTATTAGCTGACTATATCCCTTATCAAGCAGTCGGCCACATCATTACCGAATAATAAAAAAATGTTATATTTATCCCTACCTTCTTACAGTATAAAAGGAGAAGAATCGTAAGGACAAAAATATGCTATTCTTTCACACAATAGCTCTAAATAATTCATTTCATTCACACTCAGTTAAGTATACTGATTTGAGCATTGAAGTGGCTGTCGTGTGAATATACTGATTTGAGCATTGAAGTGGCTGTCGTGGACATTTATCACCTCACGTTTTCTTTTTTTAGATCTAACCAATCACAGTGTAACTCCAAACTAGTCACGTCCTTAATCTAATCTCCGCAACATTATTTAGTTTATTCCATAACATATATAAAGTTTTTTTAGAAATATAATTTATTTTTTTATGTGTTTATATATATTTATTATATAAAAATAAACACTTTAACTAATTTAATTACTTTATACATTTTTACATTTATTTTTTTAAATAATAATATTTATTTATATAAAACTAATTTAAAAATAATTTTTTAATTAATAAATATTAAAAAAATAACGTGATCTAAATAAAAAATAAAACACTCTAAAAAAATAACTAATATAGTAGCTATAAGCTGCTATCAATTTATTTTTTAAACGAATCCATCAAACAAATGAGTTAACCATTTAAGAATTTATTAATTATTCGATTGCATTAAAAGTAGGCCTATTAATTTCAAAAGAGTTCAATTTTACGAATTTTTATATTTATAATTTAAAATTTTAATTTTGAATAAAAAAATCTTAATTTTTAAATTAATTATAATTATAATAATTTTTTAAATTAATTTTAATTATATTTAAATTAATTTATATGACACGTTAGGTGTTATTATTTTTATTATATAAATAATTTAAATTAAATTTTAGTTAAAATTTTAAACTTTTAATTATTTAAAGTTTTCAATTAAAATTTTATTTAAATATGAAAGAATTCAATATTTCAATTGTATAAATTTAAAATTTTCATATGGTTAAGAGTTTAGAATTTTAGTTAAAATTTAATTTCAGTTAATTAAATTATTTATATAATAAAAATAATAACATATAATATATTATATAAATTAATTTAAATTTAATTAAAATTAATTTAAAAAGTTATTATAATTATAATAAATTTAAAAATTAAAAATTTTTAATTATAAATTAAAATTTTAAATTATAAATATAAAAATTTATAAAATTAAATTTTTTTAAGCCAATAGAACTAAAAGGTAAACTAAACTCCCTGTGTGCGCTCTAAGTGGAAAATTCTGGCTTGTCATACGATTTAATTAGCTCGTACAGCCAGTGAAGTCAACGGTTGATAAAAGCTTGATGGTCTGTCAAATTATTTCGTACCACCGTGTGGCCCTTTCCTCCTAATTATGGACCCAGACCATAGCCTGAAAACTTCAACCGTAATATTACATCAAACTTAAATCGATGGTACGTTTTGGTCAGGGTTAAAAGCATTACTACTTTTATTTTATAATTTTTTTAATTATATTTATTTTAAAAATATTAAATTTTATTAAATATTAAAAAATATTTTAAAATTTTATTAAAAATAAAACAAAATTAAATAAAAATACAATCATCAATTTATATATTACTATAATTTAAAAAAATAAATAATAATTTTAATATAATAAAAAAATAAATAAAAATTATAAAACGAAAAAAATATATAATTTGAGAGTAATAATAAATGTTGTTTAGTTATTAATTAATTTTAAATTAAAAATTATACTAAATTAATCTATCATTTTTAGTGGGTATATATTTATTGCACTATCTACCTTTAATAAATGGAATTATATTAAAGTAAATGAATTCGTGAATTAATAATTTTTTTTCAATACTAAATTAAAAAAATTAGTTATTATTTCATTAAAAAAAATACATCATTAATAATTAAATTTAATTAATTAAAGACCCTGTGGCAAAGACTTATATACTAAGAAAAAACTATTGGACAATCATAATTCGTGTTGCCGACTGAAATGTGTGATGAGGGTACTATGCTGAAATGATGTGTGCAAATGTGTTGTCTTCCGCCTATGCTATTATTTTATTTATAATAATGTTAAGTGCTAAGTGTGCAGCAATGTCCATTCATTATCTCCCATCTATTAAACTTGGCTTACAAAGGCTGCAACACTGGAAGCCAAATGGAACTGATACATGATTCACCACTCACCACCACCACCTTCTCTTTCAAAATGAAATGCGCCACGTGAAAAAAATAAAAAAATAAAACAAACAAACCAACTGACTCATTTTAAAGCCACTAATTAATTTATACATTTCTTTTTCATACAATAAATATTGGGGGACACATGTATTAATAAATCATCCATTATCGGTGGGCATTTCGGGGTGGAGGAGGGAGAAAACAAACCATGGTTTTTTTGAAATGGGAAAACAAACCATGGTTATAGTCTTTAATAAATGATTATAGTTACGGTAGTTTTGTTTATTTAGCGATTAAAATGCCAAATATAATGCATTACACGCCTAATATTTTCTTTGTTTTCAATTTTACTTTCCTTTTGCAATTGGCATTATCAACATCAATGAAAAAAAAAAAAACCCACTTTTTTGCTTAATTCAGCCACGCACTACAATATCTCCTCCATAATAACTTTGAAAGAAAGCGGAAAACAAATTAACCCCAAGTAATTCTAATTCTTGACTTGAAAGCATACGCCACTTGAATTCTTAATTCTCTTGTATAAAACCTTAACCCTTTTACGCAAGCTACATGCTATATATACCCAACTATTTTTCTAAGTCACACTCTCATTAAAATTACAAACGGCAGTTTGAACCCATCACAAGCCACCCACATATTCATATTCCAAAATGGGGGTTGCATTGCGGCGAGCTCTCCGGTCAACTTTTCTCTTCCTGGTGCTCTTAGTAGTCCGTTGTACTCCACCAGATGATCACATCAAATGCGTTTCAAAAAACACCAACTGCACTATCACTAACTCTTATGGGACTTTTCCTGATCGAAGCATATGCCAAGCAGCAAACGCAGCGTATCCCACCACAGAGGAAGAGCTAATTTCACTGGTAGCCAGTGCAACCAAGGCAAAAAGGAAGATGAAGGTGGCCACTCGTTACTCACATAGCATCCCTAAGTTAGTTTGTCCAGATGGTTCAGATGGGTTACTCATAAGCACCAACTACCTGAATCGTGTATTGGAGATTGACCTTAACTCCATGAGAATGAGTGTAGAGAGCGGTGTCACACAGAGGCAGCTTATTGACGAAGCTGCCAAGGCAGGGCTCGCATTGCCTTACGCTCCGTATTGGTGGGGTTTAACCATCGGTGGGCTATTAAGCACGGGTGCCCATGGAAGCACGTTATGGGGTAAAGGGAGTTCGGTTCATGACTATGTGGTGGAGCTGACGATGGTTAGCCCCGGTGGGCCTGAAGATGGGTTCGTTAAAGTGCGAAGGCTCGACGAGAGTAACAGTGAACTGAATGCTGCCAAGGTCTCTCTGGGAGTTCTTGGAGTTATTTCAAAGGTACGTTTTCTTCGGGCATAAGTTGGTGTTTGGCTTCTTCACGGTGGAATTACATTTCTTGTCGTTAACAAAGCAATCGTAAGAAGAAATTCTTTGATAATGATTAATTGATGTCCGAATTGGCCTTTTATTTTATTTGGGCATATGTCATTTTGGGTATGATTTTTTCCTTAGCTGTCATATCACAAGTAGGAAAGCAATTGTAGTGGTCAAATTCCAGTTCATTTTAAAAAAATAAATTGAATTTTAGTCAGTTTAATTAATTTCTAATTTTTTTTAAAAAAAATAATTATTTGAATCGAAAGCAGTGATAGATTCGAACCGGGATTTAATAATTATTTTATGAAAGATTAATTAATTGATGAACTTAGTAATTTCTTAAATGAACCTCAACGCCAAAATTCGAACGGTGAGCTTATATTGGGTTTTAATTTTTCACTAAGAATC
Source organism: Manihot esculenta (assembly GCF_001659605.2). NCBI lineage: Eukaryota > Viridiplantae > Streptophyta > Magnoliopsida > Malpighiales > Euphorbiaceae > Manihot > Manihot esculenta. Next base: position 1,611,259 of record NC_035165.2, read on the forward strand.
GAAAATAGAAAAATTAATTAACTTTTAAATAAAAAAATCTCAATTACAATATTAATTAATATTTTAATTCTCTAATCTATATTTGTCAAAATAATAATTTAATTAGTATATGTAATTTAGTTTGAAATTATTTTAATTTTATACAATAAATACATATATATTTATAAAAAATTCTTACATACACTAAATATATATATATCACATCAATAAATAAATAATAAATAAATTTTATATTTAATCATATTTTATAAATCGAGTACACACATGGACCAATTACATGCGAAAAGAGGATATGCAACAGAGAATTAGATTCAAGGATAATTTGTTATAAGAAAGTTATAAAAGGGCAGCTGCCCATTTGGGTGATCTCATGCTTCTGTGGAATTTATTTTATTTGCTCCTACAAACAGAAAGCAACATTTATCAATGGCTTTTTGTTATATTTTCTTTTTCTATTAACAAATTTCTTTTGGCTGCCTCTTCTTCTTGATTTTAGTTTAAATGGTTTCATGTTGTTGTTTTGTTTTAAGGCTTTCGGTTTTGTTTGAACTTGATTCATTTCTTCTCTCATAAGCTGCAAACAAAGAAATTAAATTTTAAATCTTTCGGATGAAGGCTTGATAAAAAGACACAACTCAAGCCGTACTCAGAATTGCAAAAATAAATTCTGCTTTGCATGATCTTTATTTATATAGATCAAATCCTTAACCTAATTAGTTTATTAAGAAATTGACCATTTTTTATATTTAAAAAAAAAGAAATCAATTATGAGAAGCAAGGTCGTCTTTGCGAATGGCATGTTTTGTTGCTGAATCTAAATGTTAATGGGAATTATTGCATCTAATTATAATTTATAATTATTACTTGCCATCCCAAATATTTACACAGTAAAAAGGCAAACGCTAAAAATAGACTTGGTTTTTGAATGATAATGAAATTTTGTGTACAGGTTACTTTGCAATTACAGCCTCTTTTCAAGCGATCTATAACTTACGTGGTTAAGAATGACTTAGATTTGGGAGATGAAGCAGCAAGCTTTGGGCGTCAACATGAGTTTGCAGACATAACATGGTACCCCAGTCAACATAAGGCTGTCTATCGAGTTGACGATCGCATTTCTTCTAACATTTCTGGAAATGGTCTCTATAACTTCATCCCTTTTCGCTCTACACTTTCTGTTGGTCTGGCTCTTGTTAGAACCACAGGTTATCTCATCTTTCCATACTTTTCTTTTTTTTATTTCCTTCTCCAACCACCATATCTAATATTATTATTATTATTATTATTATTTCTAGCAGAGGAAAATCAAGAATCTCTGAGTGATGCTGAAGGAAAGTGCATTAGTGCAAAGCTAAGCACAACTACGCTTCTGACTTCAGCTTATGGATTAACAAACAATGGTATTATTTTCACGGGATATCCTGTAATTGGATATCATAACCGCCTCCAATCATCAGGGACTTGTCTTGACAGTCCTGAAGATGGATTGCTGACGGCTTGTCCATGGGACACCAGAGTTAAGGGTGAGTATTTTCTCCAAACCACGTTCAGTGTCAGCTTGTCAGTCGTCAAGAACTTCATCCAAGACGTGCAACAGCTGGTTAATTTGGAGCCTAAAGGGCTGTGCGTCCTAGAACAATACAACGGTATCCTCATGCGATATGTTAAAGCATCAAGCGCCTACTTGGGCAAGCAAGAAGATGCAATAGACTTTGATATCACATATTATCGAAGCAAAGACCCCAAGAACCCTAGGCTTTATGAAGATATACTGGAGGAAATAGAGCAACTAGCACTGTTTAAATACGGGGCGTTGCCACATTGGGGAAAGAATCGGAACCTTGCATTTGTTGGAGCTGTGAATAAATATGCAAATGCTGGGGAGTTTTTGAGGGTTAAGCAGATGTATGATCCAACTGGGCTCTTTTCTAATGAGTGGACAGGTCAAGTGCTTGGGCTTAAAGGCAATGTGACCATAGTAAAGGAGGGTTGTGCACTGGAAGGATTGTGTATATGCTCGGAGGACATTCATTGTTCCCCAAGCAAGGGCTATTTCTGTAGGCCTGGCAAAATTTATGAGAAGGCAAGGGTTTGCAGTTTTATCGGCAAGAAGAAGCTATTGTGATAATCTGGGGCAGTAGATAGATCGATGGACTGGCTGCTGCTCGTCACTTATGGGGTCACAAGCAAATGTTTTGGCCTTTTACAATCTAAGGTATCCAAGCATCTGCTGCTGCTGCTGCAAACGTACCAAAGAAAAGAAAACAGACATATGTACAACTTTTATTGTTTGAATGAACTGTTAGAATAATAACCAAAAATATTTTATTTCTTGAGTTAATTTAAAAGGGAAATTATTATTCTTTTTCGGATTTGGGCAACGAGAGAATGTAACATGTCTCAATTTTATTCAATAAAACAATATAGATTTGGTTTGATGTTCTTCGTACTTCAAAACTCAGCCATGAATCCATCTTTACACGATTTAGCCTTTACTTTGGGAAAGCGAATTTAATTTACCATTGTAATCTTATATATGGTATTTTTAAATTGACGAGTATAAATACTTGAACACAAGTAAAAGTGTTTTATTTTTGTTGTAAAATTAAAAAATTCTCTCTAAATTTATTTAGATGTCTATTTAAATACAATTTAAATGAAATTAGTTCAATCGCTTATATTTTAAAAGTATTGATATTGTTGAAATTAAATTCATAACATAGTCAGAATGGAGCAGCATTGGGATTGGTTAAAACTGCAAGAAAAGAAATATGACAGTCATTCCGACACTCAAGTCAGTAAGTTGAATAAAAGGACGAGTATAATGTTTAGAACTCAAGAGTAGTGGTGTGAGAGAATAGTGTACCTTTGCCTTTATGATTGTTTTTTATATATATACTTTAAGAAGATGGTAATAAATATAGCATTTCCTGATAATACGACGATAATGTGGCCGGCTCATTGGTAAGAGATCTTCACCGGTTAATTGATCAGAAATCCCGTGATCATAGGCGTAAAGAAGATATGCTGGATTGTAGCTATTTAATAGTAACTTTCTTATGGAAACTCGCCCTGAAGTTGAGAGGGCAAGTCTGTCTGACTTGAGGCTGACCTGTCTTAAAACGCCCGGACCTTCCTTTCTACAAGTGGGACTGCGTATTGGTTTATTAAATCCTTGCCACGTGACTCTGTCTTATGGTGACAGCTCACTGCCTACTTTGGGTGATTGTTGTATGACATCAGAGGTCCCCACACTAGTCTTTGATTCTTTAAATTCGAAGGTGTCAGTTGTCTTCATGATTTAGGACATGTGGCTTGTTTGTCCGACCTGAGCGTACGATGTCCTTACTTTCTTCTTACTTGCCCTGTCGACCAGTCAGGTCCGAGATCTTGTAAAAATTGGTCTAAGTTATATAATAATGTCTTGACAAGTTTTCGAGCATTTTCTAGCCCTTGCGAGCTCCTTTCACTTGAGCTTCCGGGCATTTTTTCAGCTTGATAGCTTTCGGGCATTCTCAAACCTTGACTAGCTTCCAAGTATTTTTCTAGCCCTTGCGAGCTCCTTAGCATTTTTCAGCCCTTGTGAACTCCTTGGCCTTTTCCAGCCTTGTTGAGTTTCTGAGCATTTTCCAGCTCTAACGAGTTTCTAGACATTTTCGACCTCTTGCGAGCTCCTTGTCCTTTTCTAGTCTTGACGAGCTTCCGGATATTTTTTAGTCCTTATCCTAGCCTTGACATGTCCCTCAGCTAGCCCTGTAATACCCGGCTAAACTCCGGTGTTGGAATTTTAACTCTCTGACAGAATTCAGAATCTCGAAAATCGAAAATTTTAGAAGGGTAAAATAGAATTTTATAAAATGAATTTGAAGCTTTTTTGAGGTATTAAAAAAAAAAAAGAAGATTTTCAAACATCAAGGTTCGGCCGCCGAATATAAGCTAGCAGACCAAGCTATAAAAAGGGCCTCAACCCGATTTTGAGAGAAAATTTTCTCTCTTCTTTTGGATAAAGCTAAGTCTAAGATGCTTTGGTGATTTTACTTGAGTTTTTTTTTTTCAAATCCTTTATAAATTCTTGAATTTTACCTTTTATTTTGAAGAATCGAGCTTTAATTTTCGAGTTCTAACTTTTGGGATCTTCGGAACTCATCCATTCTTCTCCAAAATCTCTTTATTGTTGTTGCGGTTGTGTGTCTTTCAAGAGGTAAGTTGACTTTCTCAAAACTCTTTGATTTTTGGCCCAAATGTGAGTTGTGTATGTAGATTAAGTTGCTGAAATGAGAATGCATACAAAGTTTATGTCTTTTTCTCTATTTTTGTTTTGAATCTTAAATGCTGATGTACTATAAGTTCTTGCATGTTATTTTTTAGGAGTCTTCTAGTTGCTTAGAGGCTCTTAAGTTGTTTTAGAGTGTTTGTGAGCTGTTGCATGTAAGTTGAAAGCGTTTTGGTGGTTGTTGGCTAAGGCAGAATCAGGTTCTGTCTTGCTGAAGAATTCAGGTTCGGCCGCTAAAGGTAGGTTTGACCCTCGAACCTGCCTATGAAGATGCATTTTGGCCGTCTAACCTGCCTCTGAAGGTTTGACTTTCGGATCTCTAAGGAGACTTTAGGCCGCTGAAGGTCTCTTGTCCATCCTTTTTCAGCTTGGTTCTACATGCTTTCTTATATGTTTATAGAGGTTTTTTGGGGTAGTTTTAAGTGTTATAAATGTTATATTTGGTCCCTCATTTAAGTCTATCTATATAGGATCGGATTTGGGAGACCGTAGAGGTTTGCAGTGAGATAACTGCTTCAGAACTAGGCATGCGTCAGCCAGAAGTGAGTAAAACTAAACTGAACTATTATTTTAAAGAAATCAAATATTTTAAGTATGCTCATGCATCACGAATGCTATGTATATATAATTAGGTTGCTGATAGCGGTTGTCGAAGCCGTAAAAAATAAACCTATTATCAATCAACAAATAAATTTGCAGATAGTGGCAATAGGGTCGAACCACAGGGAATTGACACCAAAGATTTTCCTAATAATGACTAGGTAAATAGCAAGTAAATAAAAGAGTGGGGTTTTGATTTGATGATTAAAATTAAATAGCAAAAGAAAGCAATAATTTAAATAGATGAGAATTTCAATGAGAAAAAGATTATAGCTGAAGTGTGAGTCTTAATTCAGTTTGTTCAGAATTGATCCTTGATTTTTAAAGACTCCTATTTGATTTCAATAAATCAGTTTTGGTTGTGGAAGACGCTTCTCACAATCCAAATTCCTCCTTAGTTCTAGTTTGATTAGGAAACGTTCGCTAATCAAACACTAATCAACAAGTTGCCAAGGAACGTCCTTGGGGCATTGTAGCATCGAACAACTGTTGACTGCATTAAGACTTAGAGAAACCCAATTCTATCCTTGCCAACCGCGTGGTCAAGTTTAGATTATGCAACTTGATTAAATGTGTATTTGAACAACCTAAGCAATTACGGACCTAAATCATTCAAACAATATTACTTAAGCAATTTAAAAGCAATGGGCCCTTATTGATTCTAAAAGCAAAGTAATAATTATGGAAAAGATCAGTTTGCATAAATATTGAAACAAACAAGAGTTCAACAATGGAGTATTAAACCTCCCAATTCATCACAAATCTGAATATTCTTAACTTCAACTAGAAAAGGAAGGAAATTAGCCACTCATGGTGGACAAAATACACAAAGAAAAGATGAAAAGAAGAAAAGAGAATTTCTGCAGAGTTTCTGGTGCTGAGAGATGATGCTGAGTTGCTGACCAGATGATGCCCCCTGCTGGTTTGGAGGTTGCTCTTTTATAGCTGAAGAAATCTCTCCTTCTAGGGTTTTGAAATCCTTTTTTAATTTGGCTTGTGATTCCTCTTTTGATGTTGAATTTAATTGCAACTGGAATTCCTTAAGTGAGAAACTCTTTCGTGGCTCTTGGAATTGATTTGGTAGTGATTGAGTTGGATTTGGACTTTTGAAAACTCGAAATTCGGTTTCCAGCTATTTTCCCGCCTCTGCTGTCAACTTCTGCTGTCAAAGTGATTTGCCCAGTTTCTGCGAGTGATTTGGGCAAATCACTGGGCAAATCTGCTCAAATCGCTCTCTGGGATTCAGTCCAGTCTCTGTCTCTGTCGCTGCAAGTGATTTGCCCAGTTTCTTCAAGTGATTTGGGCAAATCACTGGGCAAATCATTTTTGCTGTCATTTTCTGCACTTTTTCTCCAACTCTTCAATTTCTTCATTTTCTACAAAAACATAACAAAAATACAATTTAAGCTAGAAAAATGTGTAAATAAACAGTAAATAATATATTAAAAACATGGCTAAATTATGCTTGGTCAAATACCCCCACACCTAGCTTTTTGCTTGTCTTCAAGCAACAAATAACTTAGCCAATCAAGCCCCCCTTTTCTTTTGAGCCTAAGTACCACTTAATCAGCCCCCCCTAGACTCCTAAATTGAAGTATCACAGTATAGAATACATGCACCAAGGTTGTTTTCTTCTTTTCCTTGTTTCCCCTCACCTACCATGGTCAAGAAAAAGGTTTTTGATTTAATCATGCTTATTCTCTTTATATGAGCTCAATGCAACCTCTAAGAGTGACTTGCCCTTCTTTGAGTGTTTTATTTTATTTTATTCAGCAGCACTTTTTATTCTTGCCTGAAAAAGTCACTAACCTTTTTACGCGAAGGTGCATATTGGTGATACCCACCCCCGGTTACTCAGTCAGTCACTTGTTCAAGTGGCTACTAGCTCTATTCATAGCTTATTTGGCCATTGGAACAGGTTTATGATTTGTGCTTTGTGCTGAGTTTTTTTTTTTTCTTTTTTTCTTTTTTTTTTCTTTTCATGACAGTTTGGGCAAATCACCTCATAGGGAGTTATACTAACTTTTTATTTGCATGTATTTATATTTTTATTTCCCTTGACCAATGCAAATTTAGAGATTCAATTCAAGAAAAGAACTTCCAAAGTGAAGGTAGCACACTATAATTGATTCAATTTAGGCTTAAAGGGGTGGAAAATCAATGGGGTCATGAGATAGGGAGCTCTTTTAACCTTGTTATCTATGCTGAGTAGAGCAAAAGCTAAGTCAAAATTCTGTGTGTGTGTATGCAAAAAGTGAAAAAATGTGTGAAAAAATTTTGGTGTGTGTTTATGGGGCAAAAAGATGCAAAAAGAAATAAAAAGAAAGCAAAAAAATAATGTAAACGGAAAAAAATATAACCTAAACCTAACAGTAAATACCCCCACACCTATCCCAAACATTGTCCTCAATGTTTAAACATAAATATGAAAAAATTAATAAGGAGAAGGAAAGGGACTGCCTGGGATGTGGGTGATTTGAGCAGGTGATTTGGGCAAATCACCCGGCCAAATCACTGGCTGTCATGGTCTGTGGGCAGAAAGTGTGGAACCAGCAGCTGCAACATGCTTTTCATGTGTTGCATCCTGTCTTGAGCCTCCACCGAATGGTCTTGAGGTGCCTTTTATGTCCTCCAAGGTCCACCCAATTGCTTTCTTATGCTTCCTCAACACATCAAGGAGCTTTTCCTCTTCTTCTTGGCTAAGCTGGTTAGAAATAATTACTGGAAGTGTATTTCCAGCCCCCAAGTAGGCATATTTGAGGTGGCTAGGCAAGGGTTTCAGATCTGGTGCTTTCTCTGTCTGCTGGTTTTCTGTCTGCTTGCTGTCTGATTTGCCCAGTGATTTGGGCAAATCACTGGTCAAATCACTTTCTGTTAAGTCTGTCTGCTCACTGATTTGGGCAGATTGTCTGGGTGATTTGGGCAGATCGCTGGGCAAATCACCTGTAACCAGCTGTGAACAGTACTCCATCTGGTCTATCTTGGTGTTGCTGTCCACTTCTTCTCTCCTGCAAAGACCTTCATAAAGTAAGTTTTCTTGATCAAAATCAAAAATTTCTTGACTTAAATCATCAATAACATTAAGGCCATAAACATGAGAAACATCATTGGGAAATTTCATGGCATCATAAACATTAAATTTGATAATTTCCCCTTCAAACTCCATGGTTAGTGTGCCATCATGCACATCAATTTTTGTTCTGGCTGTGCTCAAGAATGGTCTCCCAAGTAGGATGTCAGAGGTGATTTTGCCCTTATCCTCCTCCATGTCAATCACATAAAAATCTGCTGGGAAGACTAGTTGGTCAACTTGTACCAACACATCTTCTAGCACTCCCTTGGGATGGACGATCGATCGGTCAGCCAATTGGATCACAATGCTGGTGCCCTTGAGTGTACCTGCATTCAACAAGTTAAAAATGGAAAGGGGCATGACATTGATTGAAGCCCCAAGGTCACACATGGCCTTCTTTATTCCCACATTGCCTATTTTGCATGAAACCGCGAACATTCCTCTATCCTTGCATTTGGTGGGAAGTTTCCTTTGAATGACAGCTGAGACACACTCCCCCATACTTAGCTTTTCATGTTCAGCAAGTTTCCTCCTATTGGTGCATAGCACTTTGAGAAATTTAGCATACCTTGGTATTTGTTTGATAGCATCAAGTAGAGGTATATTGATTTCCACCTTGCGGAGTGTCTCAAGGATCTCTTTCTCCTCTTTTTCTTTTTGAGATCTTGCAAATCTTTTGGGAAAGGGAGGAGGTACCTTAAATTTCTCTGCTGGTTGTTGTTTCTGCCCTTGACTAGGTTCTGCCTGATCTGGTGATTTGGGCAAATCGTTTGGTAATGTGGGCAAATCACTGCTCTAATCACTTTCTGGCAGATTTTCCTCCATGGCCTGTTTTTGCAATTTTTTAACCCCATTGTCTTGCAACTCTTTTCCACTCCTCAATGTAATGGCACTAACATTTTGTCTTGGATTTATCTCAGTTTGGGAGGGTAGCTTCCCTTGAGACTCAAATTTGCTCATTGAAGTGGCCACTTGGCTCACTTGTTTCTCAAGACTTTGCACAGTATTTGCTAAATTCTTCACAATCTCTTCAAGAGGTGCATTGGGATTCTGAGGTGCAGCTTGAGCTTGATTCCTTTGCTGGTAGCTTGGATATTGATTTCCCCTTGCATAGCTGAAATTTGGATGGTCCCTCCAACCTGGATTATATTGCAGATCTCTTTGGTAGTCATGGTAGTGGTCTGTCCTAGCATAGCCATAGTTCAGATTGTCTCCCCAACCTGTATTGTATGTGTCAAGGTAGGGATTATGTCTTGGCTGTCCATAGAATCCTTCAAATGCATGTGCTTGTTGAAGTTGTTGAACTTGTCGAGCTTGACCATAATTTCTCACAATAGAGGTTAGTTCAGAAATTTGAGAAGAGAGAAAAGACATACTTACCGTAGCCATGCTTGTAAGGTCTTGGCAGTGTGTTCAATTTCTGGATCGTAAAGAAGAGCTTCTTTACGATCAGCCCTGATCATAAAAGGAAAATACGTTAGTTTAAATCAATTCCCCGGCAACGGCGCCAATTTTTGATAGCGGTTGTCGAAGCCGTCAAAAATAAACCTATTATCAATCAACAAATAAATTTGCAGATAGTGGCAATAGGGTCGAACCACAGGGAATTGACACCAAAGATTTTCCTAATAATGACTAGGTAAATAGCAAGTAAATAAAAGAGGGGAGTTTTGATTTGATGATTAAAATTAAATAGCAAAAGAAAGCAATAATTTAAATAGATGAGAATTTCAATGAGAAAAAGATTCTAGCTGAAGTGTGAGTCTTAATTCAGTTTGTTCAGAATTGATCCTTGATTTTTAAAGACTCCTATTTGATTTCAATAAATCAGTTTTGGTTGTGGAAGACGCTTCTCACAATCCAAATTCCTCCTTAGTTCTAGTTTGATTAGGAAACGTTCACTAATCAAACACTAATCAACAAGTTGCCAAGGAACGTCCTTGGGGCATTGTAGTATCGAACAACTGTTGACTGCATTAAGACTTAGAGAAACCCAATTCTATCCTTACCAACCGCGTGGTCAAGTTTAGATTATGTAACTTGATTAAATGTGTATTTGAACAACCTAAGCAATTACGGATCTAAATCATTCAAACAATATTACTTAAGCAATTTAAAAGCAATGGGCCCTTATTGATTCTAAAAGCAACGTAATAATTATGGAAAAGATCAGTTTGCATAAATATTGAAACAAACAAGAGTTCAACAATGGAGTATTAAACCTCCCAATTCATCACAAATCTGAATATTCTCAACTTCAACTAGAAAAGGAAGGAAATTAGCCACTCATGGTGGACAAAATACACAAAGAAAAGATGAAAAGAAGAAAAGAGAATTTCTGCAGAGTTTCTGGTGCTGAGAGATGATGCTGAGTTGCTGACCAGATGATGCCCCCTGCTGGTTTGGAGGTTGCTCTTTTATAGCTGAAGAAATCTCTCCTTCTAGGGTTTTGAAATCCTTTTTTAATTTGGCTTGTGATTCCTCTTTTGATGTTGAATTTAATTGCAACTGGAATTCCTTAAGTGAGAAACTCTTTCGTGGCTCTTGGAATTGATTTGGTAGTGATTGAGTTGGATTTGGACTTCTGAAAACTCGAAATTCGATTTCCAGCTGTTTTCCCGCCTCTGCTGTCAACTTCTGCTGTCAAAGTGATTTGCCCAGTTTCTGCGAGTGATTTGGGCAAATCACTGGATAAATCTGCTCAAATCGCTCTCTGGGATTCAGTCCAGTCTCTGTCTCTGTCGCTGCAAGTGATTTGTCCAGTTTCTTTTAGTGATTTGGGCAAATCACTGGGCAAATCATTTTTGCTGCCATTTTCTGCACTTTTTCTCCAACTCTTCAATTTCTTCCTTTTCTACAAAAACATAACAAAAACACAATTTAAGCTAGAAAAATGTGTAAATAAACAGTAAATAATATATTAAAAACATGGCTAAATTATGCTTGGTCAGTTGCCTTACCTTAGAATCCACGAATATGATGGATTGCATAATTTATGTTGTTGTGGATAGATGTTGGATAACCTACTAGCCCTCGAGTATGTTATGATATGTTATGACGGATATGGAAGTCTAGGTCGAGATCCATTCTACGCCCCTAGTATTATGTAAGAGAAAGTCCAGGTTGAGGCCCATTTTATGCCTCTGACACTATGGATATGTTATGCTATGTTTAAAAAGAAGTCCTGAGGAGCATCCATTGTGGACCGGATACTATTGGAATTTATAGAGGGTTACTGGTGACAAGCCCATCTTGATGTGAATTATTTGTATTGTAACGCATTCATATGTTCATATGTTTTATTGAACTGCTTTTGTTTATGTTTTTGTTCACTAGGCTCTTGTAGCTTATTCCTTTTCCCTAACCCCAGGTTTGTAGGGCCAGAGTTAGTTTGGGAGGTCAGCAGAGTTGTTTGGTACAGTTCTCATGTAATAGTATAGTTGTGGACATATAATAATTTGTGGATTAGAATTATACTTTGCCTGAGTTTCCTTTTATACTCCCTTGTTTATGATCTTTTATATAAAAGTTTAAAGTATAAGCTATGTTTGAACCAAACTTGAGGTATGTAATATTGACCATATTAGAGCATTTGATGAGGGCTCTAGTATGGATTTTATGTTTTCAGTTATGATACATGCACAGGTCGAGTTTTGGTTATTGAAATGAAAATATTTCTTTTATGCTTTTATGATCACGTATGGCATTATATTTGTAATACCCGGCTAGACCCCGGCATCGGAATTCCTACTTGTCCGGTGGATTCTCGGATGTCGGAAACCTCTAGAAGGGTAAAATATGTTTTTTCTAAAATGTTTTCATGTGTTTTAAGGTTTGAAGTAAGAAACAAATTGAGTTTTTGAAAGAAAAGTGCCTTGGAAGGAAATCCAGGTTCGGCCGCTGAACATGGTGCACTTTAGGGAGCACCTTTGGTCCCCGAAGGTGGTCTGGCTAGCCACCTATAAAAGGCCCCATGTCTGAAAATGGGCGAGTTTTCTTTCCCATTTTCGGACAAAGGTAAGTCCATGCCCTTCCATGGTTAGTTTTGATGATTTCCTTCAAATCATTCATGTTTTTGACAAGTTTTAACTTGGTTTTGAAGATTTTGAGCTAAAGATCAAGTTTTAAAACTTGGAGACCTCCGGAACCCGTTTTCCCCAAATCTCCAAGTCGGGTCACGCCTTCTCTCGATCTTCAAGAGGTAAGCGTTGATCCTCACCATCTTTGATGTTTTAAGCAAGTTTTATGAAGGGTTATGGGGTAAAGATGTATGATTAGGTTAGTTGTAAAATATTAGGGTTATATGAGTTAAATGATGAAATGTATGTTATTATATGTTAAAATGTGATGTTGTTGGGGTATAGGTTAGTTTTAAGCCCCTAAATGCTTAAGAGTGTATTTATGCATGTTTTTGCATGGTTTGGTTTGAGTTTGGAGAATTTGGGAGGTTGTTTGTGCATGAGAGGCTTAGTTCTGCCATTCTGGAAGAACTCAGGTTCGGTAGCCGAAACCATGTTCGGCCGCCGAACCTGCTTATGGAGGTAGTTTTGGCTGCCGAACCCTGCCCCCGAAAGTTTAAACTTTCGGCTCTGGAGGGGAGTTTCGGCCGCCGAACCTGCCCCCGAAGGTTGGTGAGTTTCGGCTCTGGAACCACTTTCGGCCGCCGAACCTGCCGCCGAAAGTGCTCTGTCCAGCCTTCCTTTGCATGTTTTCTATGATCGTTTTATAATATTTTAGGGGGTTTTTGGGGAGATATTTACAGTCTTGTTAGTGTATGTTTGGTCTCTCATTTGAGTCCACCTGTGTAGGTTCGGATCCAAGGATCCGAGGACCCCAGCAGTGAGATAGTCTGTTCAGAGTCAGCCTGAGGTGAGTAGAATGGATCTTTATGTTTCAAAGCAAATAAATTCCAAGCATGTTCATGCATCACGAATGCCATGATATATATATACTAGGTTGTTTGCATTAGAATTCACGAATATGTTGCATTGCATACTTTGATGTTGTTGTGGATGGATGTTGGATGACCCATTAGTCCTCGATATGATATGATGACGAGGATACGGTACGAAAGTCCAGTGAGGCCCATTCTACGCCCCTGGCACGGTGTAAGAGAAAGACCAGTGAGGCCCATTCTACGCTCCTGGCATATTGGAATGTTATGTTATGTTATGTTAAGAGAAAGACCAATGAGGCCCATTCTACGCCCCTGGCACCATTGGAATGTGTAGAGGACTATTGGTGACAAGTCCATCCTTGATGTGAATTATTTGTGATGTGATGCATTCCATGAAAGCATGTGTTTTAAAATATACTGTTTTACTATTCTGCTCACTGGGCTCTAGTAGCTCACCCCTTTCCCTTAACCCCCAGGTTTGCAGGTTCGGGATAGACCAGGATGTCAGCAAGAGTAAAGATTTTATGGATGTAATAGTTAGATGTGGACATGAGAAAATAATGAAAGATTTTGTAATGTAAAGTATTGTATTTAAATGTTATGAGGTTTAGTATTGTGCTTGGCCCTAATGTATGTTAATCCCTTTTCGTACATGATCTTATGAAATGTTTTAATGTTGAGTTATGTTGAACCAAGCTTAGCATATGTTATGTTGACCCAGCTAGAGCATTTGATGAGGGCTCTAGTATGGGGTTTGTATATTTAATGTTATGATGAATGCAGGTCAAGATTGGTGAATGAAAAAGTTTAAAAAATTTTATGTAAATGTATGATCATGTTTGGGATTATAAGGTATGACAGGTTGTATGTTAGGCTTGCTATGGGTCCCGGCGACCTTAAGTCGATCTAGATCCTAGCGCCGGTAGCGGTCCGATTTCGGGTCGTTACAATATTAAGTGTAACAGGATGTATAGTAGGCTTGCTATGGGCTCCGGTGACCTTAAGTCTATCTAAACCCTAGCACTAATAGCAGTTCGGTTTTCAAGTTGTTATAAGCTCTAACAAGCTTTTGGGCACGAAATGCGTTAGAATCTTTTTATAGAGTGGGATAACGCGAAGTGGGATAACGCGCAGTAGGTCGGCCTGACGTGTACCCACCTTATGACCTAACATAAAATGCCTTAAAATCTTTTTGTGAAGTAGAACTAACACCTGATTAGTCGGTCTGACGTATACCCACTTTGCGGCCTGGCATGAAATGCCTTAGAATCTCATTGTGAAGCGGAACTAACACTCGGTTAGTCGGCCTGACTTGTATTACCTTGCAGCCTAGCATGAAAAGTGTAACATCCCAAAAATACAATAATAAAATAAAATAAATAAAGTAAAAATAAAAATAAATAAATAAATAAATAATAAGAATAAAAAAAAAGAGAAAAGAGAGAAGATAAAGAAAAGATAAATTAAACATTTAAGTTGGGACAAGTGGCTTAATGCTAGCCACTTAACCCAAATTAATTTTATAAAAGAAAAAGAAAAGAAAAGAGTTAGGGATCATCTTCTTTCCAAGAAAGAAAAAAAGAAGTCCCGTTTCATCCCTCCCCATTTTTTTTCTTCCCTAAAATTCTTCTTTTCAATTCTACTCCATTTTTTTCCAATTTTTCACCCAATTCGCTAGCCATCTCATCCAAGTCCTTTCCCTAGTTAAATATTCAAGGTAAAAGGAAGAATCAAGGAGGAAATTCAAGGTGGAAGGAGAGGAAATAGTAACTAAATATTGGAAATTTTAAAGAAGAAGTGGAAAGGAAGAGTGAAAGTTCCAAAGGGAAAGGAAAGGAAGAGTAGAGAACTAAAGTTTGTAGAATAGTTTGTAGAATAGTTTGGAAGGTTTGTGCTCAATTTTATTTGAATAAATTTAAGAATATGTTATTTATGTTCTATGTGAAAATTTTATTATCCTAGTAGGAATTATACTGTATAGTCAAAGTTTGAGAAATAATAGATTTAATAGATAGAAAATTTTTAAAAGTAATATATAATTTAACCAAAATTTAAGTTATGGATCTAATGAAATGACTCTATTTTCTTGATAGAAATATAATTTGGTGAGATATAGTGACTGATAAATATTTTCCTCTTCCTGGTCCATGATAAATCTGGTTTTCTTCTGGGTCCCTTCTTGCTGGGCTCTCTGATGGGTCTCTCCATGTTCTATCTGGTGAAGGGACCTATAAAATAAGAAAGAATGGTCAGGGGCCTACCGGGGGTGCCCCGGCAGAGGCCCTCCGACGCTCAAGTCAGATTTTATGGCTCAGAGTAGTATATTTAGGGAAGGGTTATAGAAAGAATAAAAATGGTGTCCAGGAAGGAGAAGGAAGAAGAGAGAACCCCCTTTGCGTGGCTTCTACCGTGATATATATATCTGTCTCTCTGCCACAATGCTAGCTGTCTTCTGTCGCCTAGCTCCGTATGTACGGATGTGTCAGACGCCTGCTCCATGCGTAACGGCCATTAATTCTCCTCTGATACGTATGATTCTCCTCTGATACGCATGCGGAAGGACCTACCATCGGGGCATCTTGGTCATTTTTCCCTTTCCGGGCTGGGTTGAATGGTAGGGCTGAAGTTGAGCCTGGTGAGGGCCTAATTACTGGGCCGAGAGGTTTGGGCCGGCTTGATTGAGGAGTCTAGGCGGAGTCCGGCCCTGTGACTGAGCGGGCTGGACCTGGCTCTCGAGGGGAATATTGAAGCCTTCGGATCATGGACTGTTTTCATGGGCCTGGCCTTTATACCGGGGTGAAGAAATCCAGCGATCATCAATTGCCCCTTTATCTCCTCAGCAGTTATTCCATGACTGGTGAGGGGATAAATCTTTAAACTCTATTCATGACCGTGCGGTCTGAGAACTGTTCTTGTCGAAAGTATCCCTTTCTTGCCTTTTTATTATTTTTGCCTGAGCGTTGGACTCTTGTGTATGTTTTTTGCCCCTGAGTATTTATGGGCTGTCTTCTTTCAAGCGTTTTGCGGGCTCTTTGTTGCTTGGACCTTTCTAGGTCAGCTGAGTTGGTTTAGTGTGAGCGGTCAATTCTTGAGGTCGTTGCCTCTCATGATTGCCCCTGATTCTCTGTTTGGCTTTGTATTTTGGTATGCAGTTTGATTAGGAATCGCCTTGCCTTAATTCGGTCTGTCTTATCGGGTTTACCAGTACTGCGCGCGTTTTCTTGAGATCGGCATGATGCTTTGGTACTTTTGGCTGTTGTGTGAGATCAAAGTCTCTCTACCTGATGACTCGAGGTCCTTTGGGAGGTCGGAGTTTAGCTTTTTATGGTTCCGTGCCCCAATCTTTTATGTGAGATCAGAACTGTGTTCTTATGAGTTGTTTTTGCTTGTAGCACCGGATGATCTTGGGGATTCCGGCCATTTTTTGCTCCGGGAGATCTTTGAGATCTTCGCCGGCCTTCTACCTTAGTGAGGTCTTCTACCTTAATGAGGTCTTCTACCTCTCCGAGAGGTCTTCTACTTTTCTGAGGTCTTCTGCCTCATTGAAGTCTTCTGCCTCGTTGAGGTCTTCTGCCTCATTTGAGGTCTTCTGCCTCGTTGAGGTCTTCTGCCTCGTTGAGGTCTTCTGCCTTATTGAGGTCTTCTGCCTCTTTGAGGTCTTCTGCCTCATTGAGGTCTTCTGCCTCATTGAGGTCTTCTGCCCTATTGGGGACTTCTGCCTCATTTGAGGTCTTCTGCCTCTTTGAGGTCTTCTGCCTCATTGAGGTCTTCTGCCTCATTGAGGACTTCTGCCTCGTTGAGGTCTTCTGCCTCATTTGAGGTCTTCTGCCTCGTTGAGGTCTTCTGCCTCGTTGAGGTCTTCTGCCTTATTGAGGTCTTCTGCCTCTTTGAGGTCTTCTGCCTCATTGAGGTCTTCTGCCTCATTGAGGTCTTCTGCCCTATTGGGGACTTCTGCCTCATTTGAGGTCTTCTGCCTCTTTGAGGTCTTCTGCCTCATTGAGGTCTTCTGCCTCATTGAGGACTTCTGCCTCATTTGAGGTCTTCTGCCTCATTGAGGTCTTCTGCCTCATTGAGGACTTCTGCCTCATTTGAGGTCTTCTGCCTCTTTGAGGTCTTCTGCCTCATTGAGGTCTTCTGCCTCATTGAGGTCTTCTGCCTCATTCGAGGTCTTCTGCCTCATTGAAGGTCTTCTGCCTCTTTGAGGTCTTCTGCCTCATTGAGGTCTTCTCTTGTCAAGACCTCATTGAGGTCTTCCTTTGCTAGGACCTCCGTGAGGTCTTCTTTTGTCAAGACCTTTTTGAGGTCTTCTTTTGCTAGGACCTCAGTGAGGTCTTCTTTTGTCAAGACCTTATTGAGGTCTTCCTTTGTCAAGACCTCTTTGAGGTCTTCCTTTGTCAAGACCTCATTGAGGTCTTCTTTTGCTAGGACCTCCGTGAGGTCTTCTTTTGTCAAGACCTTATTGAGGTCTTCCTTTGTCAAGACCTCATTGAGGTCTTCTCTTGTCAAGACCTCATTGAGGTCTTCTCTTGTCAAGACCTCATTGAGGTCTTCTCTTGTCAAGACCTCATTGAGGTCTTCCTTGTCAAGACCTTATTGAGGTCTTCTTTTGCTAGGACCTCCGTGAGGTCTTCTTTTGTCAAGACCTTCTTGAGGTCTTCCTTTGCTAGGACCTCCGTGAGGTCTTCTTTTGTCAAGACCTTTTTGAGGTCTTCTTTTGCTAGGACCTCAGTGAGGTCTTCTTTTGTCAAGACCTTATTGAGGTCTTCCTTTGTCAAGACCTCATTGAGGTCTTCTTTTGCTAGGATCTCCGTGAGGTCTTCTTTTGTCAAGACCTTCTTGAGGTCTTCCTTTGCTAGGACCTCCGTGAGGTCTTCTTTTGTCAAGACCTTTTTGAGGTCTTCTTTTGCTAGGACCTCAGTGAGGTCTTCTTTTGTCAAGACCTTATTGAGGTCTTCCTTTGTCAAGACCTCATTGAGGTCTTCTTTTGCTAGGACCTCAGTGAGGTCTTCATGCTCCGGGAGGTCTTTTAAGATCCTCACCGGCCGTTTTTATTTTGTTTTCCCGGGAGTTCTAGGGGATCCCGGTCTTTTTGTTCCGGGGTGACCTCGGAGCCCCGCCGGTTGCTTTTGTGCCAGGAGGTTCTTACGGGATCCTGGTCTTTTTGTTCCGGGGTGACCTCGGGGCCCCGCCGGTTGCTTTTGTGCCAGGAGGTTCTTACGGGATCCTGGTCTTTTTGTTCCGGGGTGACCTCGGGGCCCCGCCGGTTGTTTTTGTGCCAGGAGGTTCTTACGGGATCCTGGTCTTTTTGTTCCGGGGTGACCTCGGGGCCCCGCCGGTTGCTTTTGTGCCAGGAGGTTCTTACGGGATCCTGGTCTTTTTGTTCCGGGGTGACCTCGGGGCCCCGCCGGTTGCTTTTGTGCCAGCCTTGTACCTCTGAGGTCTCTATGTCTCAGAGTCTTCTGAAAGATTCAGGATTTTTCTGCAAAATAAGAACTTGCACAGGGCACATATAACGAGGGTGCTCGTTGTTAATTCAATGATATCCGTCAATAAATAATATGTTGCCCCAGACACTTTAGCTTTATATTTCCGTTTTTAAATTATAAAATACTATGCTCGAACATGTAAAATATTGTGAACAGTGTAAGTATTATTTACACTTTATAATTCTGTAATCTGTAAAACAATAAATGAAGGTAGTGTAAAGGGCTCTTGATTTTGAGGTTTGTCTGGTGGTGATGATGATAAATAATTAATTGCTTGCAGTAGTTGTGGATCGTGCATAAGCTAATTTTAATAAATCATTTATAATGGCATTGCTGTAATATTTATAAAGTATTTGGGTACTTACCTCCCAGTGATCAAGAGCCACGCCGACCACTTTTGCATGGATTGTATGTGCGTGTTACTTTACTCTGATCCCACCAAATTCAATCTTGAAAAATTGATAATTTTGGTGTTTGGCCGAGCTGGTGTAGTCCGAACTCCTCACTCGTGTTCTTCTGCAGTTTTCCATCGACCTTTATTTCAAGTTCTTCCATCGACTTATTTTTCATCATTTGTGGTGCGGTCCGACCTCGTCTATTTGCTGTTCAGAGCTGTCTAATTTATCCCACCTGCTTGATTTTTCCTTGTGAATCTCCTTTCTCTTTTTTTTTTTTTTTTTTTTTTTGAATATATTCCCATACTTCAATGAATAAAATCATGAAAAGACTACAGGTCTCAAATTTCTCTAAGAAAAGACATGAAAGGTCCACACATTAATTGAAAATTGAAATTTTACTTGAGATTCCCTATTTCCAAGCTCTGTGGCAGAGAAACTCACAGTGACATATTAAAGTCTTTCAAATCACCGCTGGCATCCAGGTCGTGCAACTAGATTACGGATTCGAGGTTACTTCCACAACACATTGCGGGTTCCAGGCAAGGGGTCACTTCTATGAAGTTTTAGGGAGTGGATTTCCTAGTGCTTTCTTGTTGAGAAGGAGATTCACTGGTTTTCTCCATCTCCTGCAGCTGCTTTTGCCATCTGACTTGCAACTCATCTTCTTTAAGTTTGAGTTCCTCTAGCAATCCCTGCTCGAATATTAGCCCAGTGAAACAAGCGCGGCTTATCTTCTCAGCATGTACAGGATCTCCCTAAACAAGCAAAAGTGCATTGAATGGAAAAGAACCAAACCCAGAAATATTTCTCTGCAGAACACTGATTCCAGAAGCCAAAACCCAGGAAGAAAGGTAACGCTTCAAACACGAATCCGACCTCGATCACAGATCTAAGCTCGAGCACGGATCCGACCTCAACAAGTAATCTAACGCTGTGGTCGTCGGATTTGCCAAGTTCCTTCTGTCTTGCTATTCCGACCAACCAACCTTTTTTTTTATTTTTTTTATTTTTTTTATTTTTTACGGACTCCTCTTCTCTTTCTCTCGCCTCCTTCTTCTCTTTCTCTTTTCTTTTCTTTTTTTTTTTTTTTTTTTTTTTTTTTTTTTACAGCAGACCTCAGAATTTCAACAAATACATATATTCCTTTTTCCTTTTACAGAAAATATTCACCAGACTTCAAAGAAAAAATAAGCCTTAGTAAAATCTAATAAATATTAAAATAAATTATCTGAAAGACCATCAAAATATTCTTTAGCACAATGAACCTTTCTTTTCAGCTGGGTTATCTGCTCAAACTTTCGTACCTTATGTGGATCTCAATGGGTGGATCTGAAAACTTTTGAGATAGTAAAATCTCTTTCCTGGAGGGCACATTCCCGACCAAGCTCGGCGAGGGGTTAAAAGGAATGGGTGGTTGGTTGTTTGGAGTTGTAGGACTGGAAAATAAGAACCGTTGCCCCTCTTGGGCAGAGCTCAGATTATTTGGAATGACGTTAAGGTTATTTTCTTGGTGGTTTGCCATTGTGGATCTCAGTGGGTTTTGAAAGTGAAAACTCTGGTGATGAAAAGATCTCCTTCGTTTCCCACAGACGGCGCCATTTGATAAATATTTTCCTCTTCCTGGTCCATGATAAATCTGGTTTTCTTCTGGGTCCCTTCTTGCTGGGCTCTCTGATGGGTCTCTCCATGTTCTATCTGGTGAAGGGACCTATAAAATAAGAAAGAATGGTCAGGGGCCTACCGGGGGTGCCCCGGCAGAGGCCCTCCGACGCTCAAGTCAGATTTTATGGCTCAGAGTAGTATATTTAGGCAAGGGTTATAGAAAGAATAAAAATGGTGTCCAGGAAGGAGAAGGAAGAAGAGAGAGCCCCCTTTGCGTGGCTTCTACCGTGATATATATATCTGTCTCTCTGCCACAATGCTAGCTGTCTTCTGTCGCCTAGCTCCGTATGTACGGATGTGTCAGACGCCTGCTCCATGCGTAACGGCCATTAATTCTCCTCTGATACGTATGATTCTCCTCTGATACGCATGCGGAAGGACCTACCATCGGGGCATCTTGGTCATTTTCCCCTTTCCGGGCTGGGTTGAATGGTAGGGCTGAAGTTGAGCCTGGTGAGGGCCTAATTACTGGGCCGAGAGGTTTGGGCCGGCTTGATTGAGGAGTCTAGGCGGAGTCCGGCCCTGTGACTGAGCGGGCTGGACCTGGCTCTCGAGGGGAATATTGAAGCCTTCGGATCATGGACTGTTTTCATGGGTCTGGCCTTTATACCGGGGTGAAGAAATCCAGCGATCATCAGTGACAATATAGAAATTTAATAGACTAAAAGAAAAAAAAAAGAAGAAAAGAGAAATATTATATTAGATAATAAAAAAAATAGAAATTAAAGGAATAAGAAAAGTGAGATATGGTGTAAATATGATGTTGAAAAATAATAAGAATACTATAAGATAAAAAGCAAAATTCAAAAAAAAAAAGAAAAAGAAAAATGAAATAGGGTATATTGTGATAAATAGAAAAAAAAATATTAGATTAGAAAAAAGTCTTAAAATCTTTTTGTGAAGCCGGACTAATACCCGGTTAGTCGGCCTGACGTGTACCCGTCTTGCAGCCTGGTATGAAATGATTTAGAATCTTTTTGTGAAGTACGACTAACACCCGGCTAGTCGGTCAGACGTGTACTCGCATTGCGGCCTAGCATGAAATGCTTTATAATTTTTTTGTGAAGCAGAACTAACACCCGGTTAGTTAGTTTGACGTGTACCCGTCTTGCTGGCTGCCTTAGAATGTTTTTGTGAAGCGAGATTAATATCCGGTTAGTCTGCCAAACGTGTATCCACCTTGCGACTTGACATGAAATGTCTTAGAATCTTTTTGTTAAGCGAGACTCACACCCGGTTAGTCGGCCAAACGTGGACTCACCTTGTGCCTTGGAATGAAATGCCTTAAAATCTTTTTGTGAAGCGGGACTAAAACTTGGTTAGTCGGCCAGACGTGTATCCGTCTTGCGGCTTGACATGAAATGCCTTAGAATTTTTTTGTGAAGTGGGACTAACACCCGGTAGGTCGGCCTAGCGTGTACGCACCTTGCAACCTGGTATGAAACGCCTTAAAAAAATTTTATGAAGCGGGATTAATATCTGGTAGGTCAGTCTAGCTTATACCCGCCTTGGAGCCTGGCATCAAATTCCTTAGAAATTTATCGTGAAATGGGATTAACACCCGATAGGTCGGCCTGACTTATATCCACCTTAAGGCCTAGTATCAAATGCTTTAGAATTTTTTTGTGAATCGGGACTAACATCTGGTCTTCTGGCATGGGTATACCCGCCTTAAGGCTTGGCATCGAATGACTTGTTATGTGAGACCCATGCTCAAATGGCTTTATGATCTTTTATGAATTTATTTCTGTAAATCCATGCTCGGATTATATGCGGGACCCATGCCCGAAAGGCCTTGTGACCTTTTATGAATTTATTTTTGCGGACCAGCGTCCAAATTATATGAGAGATCCATGCCCAAATGGCCTAGCGATTGCCTTATAGCCTTTATTCTTGTCTCCATGCTTTCATCTATCCACTATTTTGATTTTTCTATCAAAAAAGAAGTTTGAAAAATGTATTCTAGTTTTATAACATTTCCATAAATTACAAATATTTGTCTAAGGATAAAATAAAAGACTAGGTCGTTTGACTTGACCACTTTCAAAACTCGGAATTTGACTCAGGAGCTAAACATCTGTGGCATTCTCCCTATTGTCACCTCTATTAACACTCGGTGCTCCTGCATTGCCATGAATAATCCCTATAGGTTTACAGTCAGTGGTGGTTTCAGGAATTGTAATCTCGAGCTCGGACCTCCTATTTTTTCTACTCTTTCTGATGAACTTCTGAAGTATGTTATTTCTTATTAACCTCTCGATCTCTTCTTTCAGCTACGGCACTCCTCCTTTGTATGTCCATGGTCTTCATAGAAACAGCAGTACTTGGTCTTATCTTGCCTTCCAGCTTTCTTAGGGTTGAGTTTATGATGCCATCTAACTTTCTTGTCATTTTTCTTGATCCACGCTAAAATATTTGTCCGTGAGTCATTTAATGGGGTATATTTCTTATACTTACCTCGGTTGTCCCTTCTTCGAGAGACTGAGTAACTTTTGTGGTCTCCCTCATAACCTTACTTTTTCGGATTTTGTTCTTGCTTTAGGCTCGTCTTTTATCCTTTTCCTGCCCTCCATGGTCCTTTGGAGCAGCCTATACTAGCTTCCAACCAGCGTCTTTTAGAGCATCGTCTGATGACTCCTCTTCTTTGAATTGTTCCTTCCCTTCGGACCATATCTAGATTGCCTCTGTCCGAGTCCTTGAGGTATCTACGGAGACTTTCTCCCTTCCTTTAGAAGCTATAAGTGACACCTCTTCCGAAATTTTGTATTGCTCAAAAATAACCTGCAACCTTCTGACGTAATAGCGTATTTGCTTAATGCTCATATTCTTGAGATCTCCTTCATTGACTATAGAGGTGTGTCTTATTCATTGTCAGGAGTGGAAGAAATGATAGCATCCTCATCGGTCGTAACCTTAGCAGCAGCTCATGAATCGCCGACCATTTCGAGAGAAAAAAGAGAGAGATTTCTGTCTAAGAGAAAAGGAATAAGATACTGAGTTTAATCCAAATGAACAGAAAAAATTCAATGGATTTCTGGCAACGAACTAAATGATGTTGGTGAAACTAAATTGAGGACGTGACCGGAACGGAGCATCGCTTGATTGGCTAAACCTGCAAGAAAGGAAACGTGAGGTGGTTGGCGCGCCTACGGCAGCGGCTCCGATGTTCAAGTTAGTAAGTTGAAGAAAAAAGCGAGTATAATATTTAGAACTCAAGAGTAGTGGTATGAGATAATAGTGTACGTTTGTCTCTATGATTGTCCTCCTTTTATATTATAAGAAAATGATAATAAATATAATATTTTCTGATAATCCGCGATAATGTGACCGATTTGTTGATGAGATATCTTCACCGGCTAATTAGTTGAAAATCTCATAATCGGAAACATAAAGAAAATCTACTAAATTGTAGTTGTCTAACGGTAATTTTTTATAGAGACTCGCTCTGAAATTGAGAGGACATGTCTGTATAATTTGAGACCAATCTGTCTTAAAATATTTAAATTTTTCTTTTTATGGTAAGACCATGTATTAATTTATCAAATTTTTATCATGTAAGCATGTCTTAGAATTACAGTTCACTATATACATTAAATAATAGTAGTATAACATCAATTATATATATATAATTTACAATATAAATATTTAATTTAATAAATTGAAATTTCTTATTATATACAGTGCAGTTTGTAAAATTTATTTTTATTTTATCATTAAATTAAATTTTAAATCTCTTAATTATATCTTCTAAAAATTGATGATTCTATAAATATCTTGAATATAATTATATTAAATTGATTCATTTCACCCACTCTTAATGCAAAGCTTAGGTTTCATTTATTTTATGGAAGAATTATTTATATTTAAAAAATATTTTTTAAAATTTATTTTTTTTTTCTATTATTTATTTATAGTATTATAAAGTAAAAAGCAATATATATATATATATATATATATATATATATATATATATATATATATATATATATATATATATATATAAAATTTATTAGTGTTATTAAAATTTTCAAAATAAAAAATAGTTTCTTTAAAAATAATTTTAATATTTTTTTCTACAAAAATATTTTTACCAAAATTTTTGAATTTTTAAAATATTAAAAACTTTCCATAAAACAAATAAATCCTAAGATTTTTTTTTTCCAAATCAAGCTAAGATTTTAAAGTCTACATTTATTATTAACCATGCAGGATAGCCCCCTCTCTCTCTCTACATATATATATATTCAGCAATAATTTTATAAATAATATTTAATATAGTATTTAATAAATGAAAAAGTAGATTATAAAAACTTTTTTTACAATATTTAATTAAACACTATTATTCACTGCTTAAATAATTGTTATTATTGTTGAATATGACAATAATCTGTTTATTGAAATTTAAACAATACAATATGCATGAATTTCATCTTCACAAAATTGACTGATATCATTCAAATTGAATTTTAATATAATGTATTGTTAAACATGATTTATCATTCATATTGAATTTTAATGTAATGTGTTTACATTAAGATTTCAATAATCTAAAATAATCACCTATGAAGTTTCTTTTTAGTATACGACATAGAATAACAAATTTAATTATTTCTAAAAAATAATTAATTATTTTAAATTTTAAAATTTTAAATTTTTTATTTTTATAAAAAAAATATTTTCTCTATTTTATAATTTTTGTTTATTTTATTTTTTTTATATTAAAAATATAATTTTTTTAATTATATTTATTTTAAATATTTTAAATTTTATTAAATTTTAAAAAATATTTTGAAAATTTTTTTAAAAATAAAATAAAATTAAATAGAGTTATAATGTTAAAATTTATATATTATTATAATTTAAAAAATATAATAATTTTAATATAATTAAAAAAATATGAATAAAAATTATAGAATGAAAAATTATATTTGCAACGGCAAATACACCCAATTAAACAAAAAGGTAATATTAAGAGAGTAGCGGTAGAAGGATCCGAGCGAGGAAAATGATTTATTTGGTGGGCACTAACAGAATGATCAGTGGCTGTGATTAGCCGCAGGGTAGGAACACTATCGGATTTAAGGGCATTAAAGGCATTTCATAGAATAAAGACCAACGATAGTAGACATGGTGCCGATGCGGCGTTCCCTGATTCGTAAAAATTTTAGATAATAATAGGTTCATTCGCGTTGGATTGAAGCCTTTCCTAATTGAGGTCTTCCGGAAAGAAACCATGTTGGTGCTCGTCGGATAACAAATACACACGCACAGAGCTGCTGCATAAGAGAGGAAAATACAGAAACTGAGGAATCAGATACAAAGAAAACAAACAGAGTGTCACCCGAGAAAGCAAATTTCAGTCCACAAATACAAACACTCACTGGTACGCCAAGTCTCACTTATGATTCCTTTATGTTTTGCCTTTGTGTGCTCGGAAAGTTTGTGTCTTTACACTTTGCCCTATACGATGCGTTTTTTGTTTCTTATTTTCCGATCGTACTTCGAGCTCATTGCATTTCAATCTGCTCAATTTGAGTTTTTTTTTAGGGTTTTGGTTCCGTATCCTTCTATGATTCTTTTATTAGTAGTTTTATCAAACTCTATTATAGGGTTTGTATTGATTCATGTCCGCCCTCACTTCTGCTGTCATTTTGTTCGCATTAATCGGGGTTCAGATGGGTTTATGTTAATAGGTTCGTTTATTGTGTTTCCTTTGAAAATTTATGGATTATTATTTCACACCAATCTGAGACAACGATACCTCCTCCTTATGCTATCTTCTTTTTTCTAGATTAGAAGAAAGGGGGGGATAATGAAGACAAATTGCAAAATTCATCTTAATTCAACCATTTATCACTCTGGTACCAACGCAATCTCAGTGGAGTTTTTTTTTTTTTTTTTTTTTTTTTTTTTATGTATATATATTTTTATTATTTTCTTTTCCAGGATTCATTGTAATGGAAAGTTTAGGTTTTTATGTTATTTTTTCTTGTTTCTACTCTGATTCCTCCACCAATCCGAGCAACTAAAATCAGTTTGTCTGTCCTCAAAGTATGTGTCGCTAATTATAACTGCTGCTCCTTTTAGCAGCTAAAAATTGTAGCGGGTAGTTTTTCAAACTCTGCATTATCTACCAGCCTCATCTTCCTCTTTGCTATGCTCCCCACCCACATCAATTCTCGTGCCTTAAGCACATCCTTGCAGTTTAATGCATTTTCCATAATGGTTAATCAAACTTGCTGTTAATGTGGGGACCATTTAACTGCAGTTATTTGGATGATAAGATTTGGGGTGTGAAACAGACACACGGTCATGGCAGAGGGGACAGAAGTTGAGGAACGGGTGGATCTTGATGAAGACAATTACATAGAAGAAATGGACGATGATGTTGAAGATCAACTAGATGATGATGCGGAAGATGATAATGGAGATGCGCGTGCTGAAGAAATTGCTGAAGAGGACTATGAGGACCCAAAAACTGGGGTTAGTCGGAAAGATCATCCACCAGAAATGGATAGCAGCCACAGCAATGCAGAACCTCTTGAAGATGAAGAAAAACCAACTGCTTCTGTCAATGAAGAGGAAAAAGAGAAGCATGTTCAACTTCTTGCCCTTCCACCCCATGGTTCGGAAGTTTTCATTGGTGGGCTTCCAAAGGATGCATTAGAAGATGATTTGAGGGATCTATGTGAACCAATAGGCGAAATTTTTGAGGTCTTAACTGTTGCAAAATGTACTCAAGATATCTAGTAGCTTTTCTTCCTGTCATTGTTAATTATACTTATTTTAAATCATTTTTCAGATAAGACTAATGAAAGATAAGGACTCTGGTGAAAGCAAGGGCTTTGCTTTTGTTGCCTTTAAATCAAAAGAGGTTGCTCAAAATGCCATTGAAGAGCTTCATAGTAAGGAGCTCAAGGTGATCATAACTTGATGCAACTATTTCATCACTTGAATAATTGTGTCTATTTTTATTTAAAAAGATTTTGCATCACTGCTGCAGGGTAAAACCTTAAGATGTTCTCTTTCTGAAACCAAGAACAGATTGTTTATTGGTAACGTTCCAAAGAGCTGGACAGAGGATGAATTTAGAAAAGTCATTGAGGAGGTTGGTCCTGGGGCAGAAGTGATTGAGCTAATAAAGGTAGAGTTTTGAATTGAAATGTGATTTTATTAATAGTAAATTATAGTAATTATTAATGCTCTTATAGTCTGTTGATTACAGGATCCTCAAAATTCAGCCCGTAATCGTGGTTTTGCTTTTATATTGTATTACAATAATGCATGTGCTGATTATTCAAGGCAGAAAATGTTAGATGCAAATTTTAAGCTGGATGGAAATACCCCAACTGTTAGCTGGGCTGATCCAAAGGGCACGCCTGATCATTCTGCTGCTGCTGCCCAGGTGAATTATTAAAGCAATTAGAAGAAGCTGATTATTCATAATTGAAATTCTCAAATGCTTTATATGTGGATCCTGTGTCTAGTAAGTAGCCTTAAGAATGTTTGGATTCCTTACGTCATTTAATACATTATAGAGTTACCCCTTGTACTACCTTCAGTAAATCACTGTGTTATCTCTTCTATCTTTTTAGTGTATAACATGTTCATAGGAAATTCACTTGGTTTCTTTGCCTTAACTTCTCATATTTGGCTGGAATCTCAATGTGCAATTCCTTGCATACATATCAAAATATGTTACACTGCTTTAGGATATTTCCAAACTGCTTATATTTGTAGTATGCCAAAGGAGAAAATTATAGTTTTTTGTTTTACTAGAGTAAAATGATTCTAAAAGATCATGTGGAAGAGATGTTGAGCCAAATTTCTTTTGGGTGCTTGTCATATTTTCACTGAAGTTCATTTGGTCTTTAACCCCATATCTGTTTTGGATGCCAGGTTAAGGCTTTGTATGTAAAGAACATACCTGAGAACACCAGTACTGAGCAACTAAAGGAACTATTCCAGCGCCACGGGGATGTGACAAAAGTTGTTATGCCACCTGGCAAAGCTGGAAAGCGGGATTTTGGGTTCATTCATTATGCTGAAAGATCAAGTGCATTGAAGGCTATCAAAGATAATGAAAAATATGAAATTGACGGTAATTTTCAGAAAATGCACATTTGGATCAAATGTGGCCCTTTTTAATTGAGTTTGATGACTCTGAAAATAATAATGTTTTCAGATATCAAGGATGTCTATAAGGAAATTATAGAATTTGACATTATTGATTAAAGGCTAATTGGACAAAAATGGCCCAAAGTTTGTGTTTTTGCGTTTAATCCAAACCTTTTACTTTTGGATTTATTGTCCTTGCCTTTTCAATGGGTGCAATTTTAGCCATGCTTTGTCATCTAACATATAAAATTCAATTTTATATTCAATGGACCGCAATTCACATTTAATATTTATCTAATTGAACTTCATGTGTACAAAGATAGTCCATTGAATACTTGAATTGTATGTATACAAAATTAAATTTCATATGTTGATTTCAGAATTGGCTAGAATTGCGCTCAATTGTAAAGGTTGGGACAATAAATTAAATAAAAATGTTCGGATTAAAATGCAAAAACATGTAAAACTTGGGTCTTTTTTGTCCAATTGGCGTTGATTTAATTATGTGTACATGTTATATGCCATTAAGCCATCCTTTTTTTTAAAAAAAAATGGGGTGAGTATAGTTGCAATAAATTTTCCACAGTTTAAGTAATAGCTTTTCTAGTTTATTGTAAGAAAACTTATACTTTGCCTCCTTTGGTTAAGACCTATTTCATTTATCATTGTCACAATGTCGCACTCACTTTCATGAATTTAGTTCAGATATTCTTTTCCTGTGAATACCAGTGGATTTTCTTCAGAAAAAAAATGTCAAATATGCTATAGAAAATTGTAAAATCTAGTAAATTTGGTAATACTGTCTGCTGACTTCTATCTTTATTTTTCTGACCTTGGTCAAATCATGCAAAAATTGGACTGTTTTTAAGTTTAAATATTTACTTCCCTTTTGAGTTCTATGAAGTAGTAATGGATAACACAACCCATCCAGAAAAAGTGATTGGCGGGCATGCTGACCTTGCTGCTGGAGTTGATGCAGCTACTGCTTTGTTTTATTGCTCTCTAGTGTAAATACTTTTTTGATACAAAAAATAAGTAAATAAAATTAGGAATTTGATACCAGTGAACTTCATGACAGGCCAAGTGCTGGAGGTTGTCCTTGCCAAGCCACAGGCTGATAAAAAACCTGATGGAGTTTATCCTTACACGGCTGGGCTTCAACCAAACCATCTGACACATCCTTCATATGGTGGGTTTGCTGGAAGTCCATATGGCTCTGCTAGTGCTGGATTTGGTGTTTCTGCCAGTTTTCAGCAGGTATTTTATGGACTTAAATTAGTTTTTTCGAACTTCTACAAAGTTCTGTTGTGGTCAAACTTCACCTGTTAAACTTTCATGCACGAACAGCCGGTTATATATGGAAGGGGTCCAATGCCAGCCGGAATGCATATGGTGCCCATGGTTCTACCAGATGGTCGAATAGGCTATGTTCTGTAAGTTTCTATTTCATTCTTGCGTTATTACCTTTTAAATGAGACATATTTTCAACCACTGCTTCGATGTTTTGGAATCATGCAGTCAGCAACCTGGTGTACAGATGCCACAGCCGCGGCCTAGGAGAGCTGATCGGAACAATGGTCCAAGTGGGCCTGCACGAGGTGGAAGTAGTGGGGATGATGGCAATCGTAGCAGAAGGTATCGCCCCTATTAGTGGTAGAGATGTAGAGATGTGTCATAGTTTTGGGCAGGGAATCAAGATCCATTTAATTGGATGACTTGTTGCGGTGAAAAAAATAACAGAGCCTCCCCCCCACCCCTCCCTACTTTCTCATTCTTCTTCTCCACCCCCAAAACTCTATAAATTAAAAAAATGAAAAAAAAAAAAGAATGGAAAGAAGAAGAAAAAAGATGCTAGAATTAGGAAGATGGAAGTATTGTGACTTGGAATGTGGTAGGAGACAATTGACAATATTTCTCTTTATATTAATGGTTTATTTATTGGCGTTGCCTTGCCGCAGCCAGAAGGAATTGTTTCATAGCTTTGCAGGCCATGGTTCCGTGTCGAAGTGCCGGTTATTTCTTGTATTATGTGTTCCCTACATTACTACATTGCTTTTAGTTCAAGCTCAGGTATACTCAATTTCTGTTTGTTTTTGCAATTGAATATGTGAGAGAGGCTTATGCATCTGTGCATCCTTATTTCCATCCCGAAAGATCCCAAAGAGAGTTTTTCTCCAACAGTCGCATGTATGAGGGTTTAGTCCTGTTGCGGTTGTTTTGTTTAGAAGGGGAAAATATAATGCCATGGAAAGACCCAATAGGGGTAATAGTGTACAAGGGCCCCAGCTACTGGCTTAATTTCTTGGCAATGGGAATAGCAATTATCTTGGCAATGATTAAGGCTAACTAGTTAGTAAATGGATTAGTTTCCTAGGCTTGTTTAGAGTGAGTTCTATATTATTCTCAGCGATCTTTCATGTTGCTTTTCGAGAGAATGTCCCAATTTGACGACTGATGACTTCGTGAGAATCAATGAACAAAGCTCAAAATGGCCGAGTTTTCGCCTGCTGTTTAAGGATTCATTTAGACGAGTTTGTGATGAGCGTTTGTTTAATAGAGAATGGTACGACTGAAGACTCTACTTCACACATTGCATCAGAAAACTTCACTCGCCATTAACTAACAATCACTCTAAATTAACATGCAAGAGCAGAAAATGGTGAAAAGCCATAAGCATGTCTTTGTTAAGCAATTACCTAAGGAGCAACACAAAGTCAGGATAAGCTAAAATGGGAGCTTTCTTGTAATGAAAATAGAATATATAGCCGGAAAATAAGTGAGGATAGAAAATTGTGAAAGAAAATGGCGTTTTTTTTCTCCCTACCATATTTGGATTGAAGATAATTAGGGAGGAAATAGAAAGTAAGGGTGAAAAAACAACAAATAGGTAGGACTATTCATTTTCTCTACAAAGTGGGTGGAAAATAAATAAAATTACATTTTCATTCATAGAATACTTTTATTTTCTCTTTTTATTTTTCCTCCTCTGTTTTCTTTTCCCCTTTCAAATGCTTCCCAAACATAGTGTTAGTGGGAAGCTTAGATGAAACTAGAACATTTCTCAAAACTGTCTAAATAAAGCATAATTGTCGCTATATATATATATATATATACATATAAAATGTATGCAACTAAAGAAAGCAAACTAACCCTTAAAAATAATAATATTCTAGTAAGTGTGAACAAGAGGAAAGGCATTGATCATCAGTAACAATAATTGAGAAATTTGGTTGGAGTTGGAACAGTTGCAACCTTGCAAGCTATCGTCTATGACTTTACTTGAGAGATTGGAGTTGTCCTAAAAAGTAGCTGGCAATGCTTCACCTTCACTGATCCTGTAATGTATATTCAAATTTTATGGATAGGAAAAGTTGATCTGTGAACAAAGGATTTGAACTTGGAAAACAGCAAGTTTCCTTGTCTACTGATAAATTTCTCCTTTTCCCATTAAGGCATAAGAGTCATTAAGCAGTCAAGAATCTGAATAAAGATCGGAGCTTTGACAGTTGAATAAATGGAAAGATAGCAGAACATGATAACCCATTTAAATGGAACTTGTTTCACATTAACCAGATCCATTTTTATGCAGATCTCTCTCCATCAAAACAAATTAAGTTTTTCAAAGCGAATGGCAACATGAGAAATGAATCTTAAATTTTCTTAGAAACCAAACATAACATAAAATTATTTCCTCCCAAAATAAGTGGGGATATTGAAAGATGAGCCTAAAATTCCGTCATCTGGTTTCGGAAAGTTCCTTAAGACGCTGCTCCAACTCGTCCAACTTATCACCCCATTCGTTCTTTATGTTCAAAGGCCTGACATTGCTATAATCGACAGCGTACTCATCCCCCTGGCCGCCCGCAGAGAGCGATTCCTTCCTCTTCTGATTATTTTTACTCCTAGCAATAGCTGCTCTGTTTTTCTCAGCAGATGCTCTCTGCATAGCCCAAAGCACATCTAACCCACTAAGCTGATTGGTTGCTGCTCCTCTTTGTTTTTCATTTTCTCCCTCGTGCTTTTGTATTCGTCGATGCTGCTGCTGCTGCTTCTTTCGATTAGGGGAAGAGCGGTGGCGAGAGTGCTGAGAAGTGGCGGAGAGCGCAAGGGAAACGAATCCTTTGGTGGGTCTGGGAATGAGAGGAAAGGATGGCGCAGGTGGATTGGGGTGCACAGCCCACATGATTGTCGGTCGCTCACAATTTATTCTAGGGTTTTATCAATGTGAATCTATTTATTAGAAAATAATAGAAATTATTATAAAAAAAAAAATTACTGAATCCAAAATAAAAATCTATCCTAATTTGAATTTATGGGAGAAGAAATAAGAATTTTCCAGATTAGAAAGGGGAAAGTCTCCAGTGAGCCACTTGTCAAGCCAACTCAGATATCAAACATTACCATCAGAAATCCAAGCCAGTTGTTTTTCTATCTTGTTTTAGGCTTGTGGTTGCCTCTCTTCTATAAGTCACTCGTCTTTTCGGAGACCCTGTAATTTGTTAGCTACTATTTTCAGCGGTTAAGAGTAGCATTTTTTTTTTAGTTAAACATTAATTTGAGATTTTTTTTAATACAATTCGTCGCAATATTAACAAAATAATGAAATTGGTTTTTACAAACTATTTTTTAACAATATTAAATATAATATCCTTTAAAAAAAATGCCTTGGTAAGTTGGGTTGGCTTCTTTCTTTTCTATTTGATTAAGCATATAAATTTTGAAATTAATAAAAAAGGATAGTTTTAAGTAAATAAAAAGAGAATTACACTTAAGTATTTATTATTCTGTTCTGAATTAATTTTCAAATACCACAAGTATGCATGATCTTCACTGTAATCAATCATATAATCTTCTTTGTCATATGACAACTTGCTTGGGGAGGGCATTAATAGAAAAAGGACCTCCTAAGCAAGAACTACATCCACTTTACCATACAAATCATGTAATAAAACAATGCCACCTCGTTGAATTCAACAAAGTTAAGCCACAGGAACCTTGACTGGGTACCTGTGAATGGAGTCAGCCCATGGGTTACCCTTTGATTCGCCTGCAGGAATGGCCCTGAGCGCCTTCCACACTGCACTGTTGCATTTGAAACCTGACCCGAAAGCAATCTGCCACACTCTGTCTCCACCAGAGACCCGACCCTTGGCTTCAGTATATGCCAGTTCATACCATAATGAGCTACTCGAAGTGTTACCGAATCTATGCAGAGTCATTCTGGATGGCTCCATGTGCCAATTACTGAGCTCTAAATTCTTCTGCAACTCGTCTAGAACAGCCCTACCCCCAGCGTGTATACAGAAATGCTCGAAAGCAAGCTTGAAATCTGGTATATAGGGCTTCACTTTCGCTTTCAACAGCTTTTTTCTAACAAGGGTGACAAAAAACATAAATTGCTCGCTTAAAGGCAGTACCAGAGGTCCCAGCGTGGTGATATTTGTTTTCAACGCATCTCCCGCTACCGCCATTAATTCGCGTGCTAATGAGACCCCAACAATTCCTTTATTATCTTCCCTTTGGTAAACGCATTGGTAGCTTTTGTCATCAGCCCCTTTGTGTGTTCGAACAGTGTGGACCAGCTGGTACTTGGATCTGCCCTTGTCTCGGCCCTTGTTGGAGAGAAGAATGGCAGCTCCACCCATACGGAATATGCAGTTGGGAAGTAACATTGACCTCTCCTTGCCAAAATACCAATTTAGTGTTATATTTTCTGTACTTACCACAACTGCATAAGCGTTGGGATTTGCTTTCAGAAGGTCTTTAGCCAAGTCTATAGAGATAAGCCCCGCACTGCATCCCATTCCTCCAAGATTGTAACTCTTAATGTTTGTTCTAAGCTTGAAGTGGTTCACTATCATGGAGGACAGAGATGGAGTTGGGTTAAACAAGCTGCAGTTCACAATGAGAATGTCAATATCTCTCGGTTTAACTCCAGTTTTGTCGAAAAGAGAATTCAGTGCCCCGAACATGACTGACTCGGCTTCCGCCCGAGCTTCCTTCATGCACAAATTAGGTGGGGTGGACGTTATTCCTCTTGATATGTAAGTTTCATCTCCTAGACCCGACCGCGTCGATATCCGCCTCTGGAATTGAACAGTTTCTTCGTCAAACGAGCCACTATCTTCCGTCATTTTCAAGAAAGCTTCAACTGACATCTTCCGTTCATCTTCCGGTTTGTAACATGCAAAATCCACCAGATAGATGGGTGTCGACCGCTTGGCCCAATAGACTCCAAGAAGAATGAATAATAACGCAGAACCGGCAAGTCTGGTGGCGGCGTCGATCTCATGAAGTTTCAGAGTCCTAGTCGTCCATATCTCGTAAACCAGCTCTAGTTGAAGACCAGTGAATTGAACAAGCGTGGCTATGGACAAAGGGAAAATTATGAGAAACATGAGTATAGTAGCAGGGTTACATGAGTAGCCATAACCCAATTTTACATATTTGAGTTTGACGGACTGTAAGAAGTCAGGTAAACGTCGACGGATTCTAATGACGGCAGAGGAAGAGTCTTTAAAATCCATCTCCGCCATCAATCTCTCATTATCCATCTCTATGCAATCCATTCTTGTAGAGCTCTGCGAGGGTTTTTTTCTGGTTGCTTGCTTGAAAGAAGAAGACGGGTATAATCGTTAATTTATAAACACAAGACGATGAGCTACATACCCAATCTAATTAAAAATCCGGGAAATGCCAAATGAAAGCAAAACCTGGCCTACACGCCTAAAAGTAGATGACAGTTGGTTGGTAAGATAAACACGAATAGAGATGGGTTTAAACCTCAAGATTGGAGGAGCTGTACCACTGGAAAGGCTATTACATTAACTGCAAGAAAGCTGGAATAAGAGTCTTGCATTTATGGTGAGTTAGTTCCCAGAATAGATGGATTGCTCAACCACCATGGGACTACAGATTTAGGATATTACTCCATTATGGTCAAAATAATTCCCACGACTGTTTGGTAACCTAGAAAAAAAAAAAAGGTGGTATACTGTTGTATTTGATGGAATCGAGGACAACTGATCTATTGGGTCATGTGAGAATGTGAGTTTTCTTTCAAGTTTCAACCAGGAGCACTGCTGATATATGCACAAGACTACAAACATTGTTTCACAGTAATGGTTCCACGTGGCATTTTCATGGACCGTGGTTGGGAAATGACGAAATGTAAATAGAAGAGAAAGGGGCTCATGGGGAATTCAAAGAAGGCCGGTGGATTTTAGGTGAGTAGCTGTCGTGGAACAATTAATGAATTTTTGTCAAATAAAGGAACCGTTAAACTCAACTCACCACGCCATTGCCAATTTGCCAGAAGAAGACAAATGCTAGTGTTGTCTTTTAGCCACGTGTAGATTGATTTTTAGGCAAAGAAAATCCTTTTTTTATATATATATTTTGACAATGCTAAAAATATTTTATAAGACTCTTGAAAAGATAATCATTAAAAAAGGATTGAAAGACTTGATTCTTAACCCTAACAAATTATATATTATCGGCCTCATAAATTCCAATTCAATTATCCTCTTTTATTTTCTACTATATCATTGTCCGCTTGTTATTGCGGGATATAAATTTATATATTTACAAATTATACGTCAAGTTAAAAAAATTCAATACAAATACTCCATATACATTAATTAATAACACATGCTTTCCAATTTAATTAATAAAACATACAGCGTAAACATTAATAACACATGACATGCAACCTCACCTTGAAATTAATAAATATATCAAAATATTTATTAAATGGCGCATACAATACATATATTACAGGTTGGTAAAAAAAAATATTACTATATATTTACATAAATAACCGTCTTTTGGCACCCATCAATTGGAGAACTTTGATAGTTGAAATTTGTATCATCGAGATCCCATACATCATGGGAGGCATGTGCAATAAATGATTGAACAAAATTGATACCAAAGAACCCACGAAAGTAAAAAAAAAAAAAAGGCAACGGGGGAGAAAATAACAACAATTTTAGAAAGAGTAATGATGTGAATGGAATGGAATTTTAAATCTTGTCTCGCCATTGATGGAGGAGGTAATACGCTACCAAGTGAAGAAAATGGCATTTGTCAAGTAGAATAAGTACATAATACTTTCAGTAGTGGAGGTAGAGCAAAGGAAAACCATGAATGGTTGAGATCTGCAGGATTAGACGTGTAAAATATGAAATAGTTGGATCACTTCAGTTCTAGTAGTATGAAGAGGATTTTAGATGGGAAAAACAAATAAGGTTGAGATTGCTTCCATTGATAGAACCTGTGGAGCATGGTTTTTAAAAGAAAGGGTTATACCACCCAGTGAGCAAAATCTAATCTCACCATTAACTATCTAAATAAACAAAAAGAAAAAGAAAAAGAGATGAATGTGTTTTTTTTTTAAAAAAGAATGTGCTTAATTTTTTTTTAACTGCAAATTTTACGTTGCAAGGCCTCTGGAGGGTCTAAAAACTACAAGGTTCAACAAAAACCAAAAGATACAACCCAAACCCTTATAGCTCAACCCAACCAGAGCCTCCAAAGAACCAACCGCACGACCTGGATTGTCACGACCACCGACAAATCATGGCATGAAAGGCTGACTAGGATGCAAAACATCGACAAACAAGGTTTAGTTGAACCGATAGTATGCAAGCTGTGGAAGGCGAAGGGGTTACACTCTCCAGCATTACAAGAATATGCTTAATTATGCTAATAACATTAGCCAAATTAAAGAAATCAAGAGAATGGTCTTCTTCATTATCAGTTGATAATGATATAGTTATACGTATTTTTCATAATTATCATGCATATTCAAAATCTTTCATTTTAATGACCACTAATGATTGATAAGGATATATAAAACATTTATAACCATAAAAAAAAAAAAAGGAGATCCTGTCAATTTCGCCATGAAAAAGAGTTATGAGAAATTTAAGCATGTTTTAGTTAGATAGATGAATTCCAAGTACGTACTACTATACTCATGAACTAACGGTAGGATAAAAAATATAAAGAAAATGAATTGAATACGATTGGTAAAAAAAATAAAAAAAGCCACAGAATTCAATCATTTTGGTTGGATGAATTGGGAGAAAGGAAAGCAGGTGTTTCAACTAACTAATAAATTGAGAATTTTGTAATTAAAAGAAAAAGAAGTTGGCAGTTAGCCGTTAATGGATGCTTCTGCATAATTGCATTTTTGACAATTCATTTATCAACATGGCGTAACGGGAATGAGTTCCTCATTAATCATATTACATAGAGAAATTATTTTAAATAAATATTTCTGTTTGTATTTATTTAAATTGATGTGATATTAATCTTTTTAAAGGTCATTACATATTTTTACGTACTATTTTCTTTAGCATGTAGCATAGGCCGGTTAAAAAAAAAAAAAAAAAAAAAACTCCTTATTTATACCAAATGTAAAAGCAATATTTTAAATATTTATTAAGAGGAAATGTTATCTAATTTAATAATATTAAATTTCAATCATAACAAAGAAGAGAGCCAAGAACAAATTGATAGACAGCAACCGTGTTAGTTGTTAGTACTTAAATAGTTAAGTGGGTTCGAAATGGAGCCTACTTAATTGGGTGGACAGTCCAAATAGCTGATAGGAATATTTGAGGCCCATAAGCTATCCCCCGACCTGTTTTCAGTCTACATGACCCTATTAATTTCCCCCATAAGATAATTGTTAGGTGCATCAGCATCAGGATATTTATACATCCAACTAATAAACGATTAAGGAATTATATTTTACTTATAATGCTTTCTTCTTCTTATTCTTCCAGAACACGCACCTACATTATTACATTAGAGAATGGACTCTGAAAAGGTAAATCCAGCGCAATCTTAATTTAACACCAATATTTGGGTAAGGTTTGTAAGAAAGAAAAAAAATTACAAAAGCTAGCTAATACCTCTTAAAGGCCAAAATGGAGGATTCTCCTATTACATCACTGTCTGCTGTTGACAAAACATGGTGGATTTAGTTCAAGAATTTAATAGGAGAGGGAAAAAATGGTTGGACGAGAATGTGTTGGAGGAAGCAGGCCCACTTAACGCTCATTTCTTCCAACCAACTTGCTTGCATCGCACCCAATTTGCAGATTCATGAACGCCCATGTAAAGCTAAAATAAGTAAATAACTGCGAATAAATTAATGGACCCAATGCGGCAGTTCCTATTAGGACCTGCACGAGAAAATTGTTTTTCAATTAAATGTGCTGCCCACGAAAGCATTGGGGGAAGGGAAGGGAGGGAGGGAGAGAGAGAGAGAGAGATTACTTCAGTCCTTCTATGGTTCCTTCAGATTTCCAGACTATATCTTTTAACCCTGACGAGAAAGTTTTATAAAACTGCAATATGATAAGAGAAAGAGATTCAAAATCAGTCAACCATGCTATTGAATGATGACTGAGGAAATGCAGCATGGAATAGCAAAAATCAATTGTATTAATCTTCATGTCAAAATGGATCTTGGGAAGGAATCCAAAATGATAATGTTGACGTGCCTTGTGAAACTCCAGTGTATCACCGCCAACTTTCCGGAGCTCCACCATGTGCAATGATGGTGCCACCTCAAACACCTGAAATCCAAAAGTATTTCAGTTACAAACTGTGAATGGATAAGGGTGCTATAAACATCAGCTTGTGGTTTGAAGTTGTCCAAATGTGAAATTACAATATGCAGCACCATAGCATAATGCACATATATTCTACTATGATTTCTGACCTTTTTTTCCTTTGGATGAACATTACTAAATATGGAAAATTATTCATCATTCCTTAAAATGTCATTGGCACGTCATTTTAAAGGAAGTCAGAAGGCTTGCATCTATCATGGATTAACTCATTACCTCAGTGGAAACAGAGAGCTGACCCTTCCTCCCATTTTTATCACCTTTCAACTTCATCTGCAATGTTTCCATAAATTAAGTCAAACAAATTAAAATAAACGTTTAATTTTAAAGTCTGCAAGTTTTGGGTGGGACATGGAAACTCTAAGTTATTACCTTGTAGTTTCGCTTATCAACATTAAAACCCAGAGGCTTAGCAGCTTCCTCAATTTTAGACATAATTTCTTTCGCGGGGCTATGAGAAGCAAAACGAGTTTCTCGCTTCACAATACCCTAAAGTGAAGAGATACAGCCAAAAAAAAGAAAGAAAGACGCAGATAAAGAAAAATAAATAAATATTAGCAATGGAGAACATATTTTCCACAATTTTAAAGGAAGACTCTATCCAAGCTGACAAAATAAGGTTGATAGCACTACCCATGCAACAATAAGGAAGTTTCAAGACACATTAACTGATCATTCCTCAGATGCCACCATTGCACACCAAACCATGGCCTCAAGAGCAACTAAACCAACAATGACAATGAAAAAAGAAAAATAAAGTTATACATACCGCCTGCTTCGCAAACAAATTTTCGAGGCTAAATCCCTGGGTTTTAGAAATAAGCTCAAAAGCATTCATTGAGACAGGTTTCCCTTTCCTTTCTGTTACTAGATGCTCCTGCAACATTTTTTTGGAAAGGAAAAAGCTGGTGAATGTTTTCAATGTGCATTTATCAATTCACTCCCGCATATGAAATCACAATATTTTATATAATCATCTTGGCTAAGTGGAAAATTAGAATAGTGACTATAATTCTTACCTTTGAGTCATCAAAAGCGGCATCAACATCATCAAGATTTACATCATCTTCCTGCTGAAACTGAGGAGGCTTGTATCCTTTTTTGAACCATTCATCTTCTAACATTTCTGGTATGGTTATCCGCTGCATCAAAAACAATAATCAATTTAACATAATACGCATACATTAAGAAAGCATCACATTAGATGTTCCATATGCTCATTTTCTAAGTGCATTCGTGATAACAAGTGTCGGAAATCAAAAGCAGTATAACAAGGATGGGTTCTGGAACTCACTGTAACAGGGTTGGGATCAAGAATGCGCTTTATCAGTTTCCTTGCACCAGAAGAGAACCATGATGGAAATGTGAAGTCAGCACTGCAAATCTGAATTTGTTTTTTGAGAAGAATTATTTCATGTAATAACAAGAGGAAAAGGTGAACAAAATCCTAGTTCTATTTACCTTTCCATACAGACCCATAAAGCTTGGCTCGTCAAAAGGAAGGTATCCAGCCATAAGAACAAATAAAATGACCCCACAAGACCAAACATCGGAGCCTGTACCATCATAACCTTTGTCTTTGAGAACCTGGAAAGGGAAGTGTTATATGCCACAGATGATGCATAAGTTGGCGCATTATGGAATCTTATATCTATCAAGTCATAGATATATACCTCAGGGGCAACATAGTTTGGGGTTCCGCATGCAGTATGAAGCAGCCCATCCCCCTATTTATAGGAAGAATGTTAGTAAGGTAAGCCTCTGTTTCACATGACATAAAGATGGTTTATCATATGAATAATCCATTTCAAATCTCAAAGAAAGGCCATATATGGTGCACATGCTTACTGAAGGCAAAGAAATGCCACTCTTACTTTCTTTACATAAACCTTAATGATGCAAACAAGCAATCAACTCACCCATTTATTATATTAACCCATATAGCAGAATGCTACAGTTTTATTGCATTAACCTTCAGCATATATGTGATAATCAACAATTCTTACCCGTATTTGATTCGACAATACTGCACTCAGTCCAAAATCTGAAACTTTAAGAACACCAAGTGAATCAAGGAGAAGGTTCTCAGGCTGCAAATAAAAATTGCAGAGTAGCAGTTAACTTGACGATAACTAATACCCATAGTCAATAAAATGTGAAAATCCAAAGAATTATCTGTACAGAGTCGTCAACCCAGTGAATCCAGGAATAGAAGTTTACTAAACCTTCAAATCTCTATGGGATACTCCTCTACTGTGACAGTAATCCACAGCATTGATGAGCTGGTGGAAATATCTCCTGGCTTCATCCTCTTTAAGTCTCCCCTGAGTGGCCTGGAATCAAAAAGCCAAATGTTTCTTATCAGAATGCTAATTAGTTACAAATAAACACACAAGAAAATTTCCTCGTACGGCTGCTAATGCACAAACAACTAGTTTCCTTACAATTTTGTCAAAGAGCTCCCCTCCATCAACAAACTCAAGAACAATGTAGATCTTTCGTTTGCTGGCCATAACCTTGGGATATAGAACACCAGTGGAGTCACACATATGAATTAAAATATATATGTCAAAATTTTCACTCAAGAAGCAGTCAACATGCATAAACAATAGTTGTAAAATCTGGAAAATCAGAATTCAAACTGCATGAAAATCATTTTCCATTTTCATTAATATCATATACAGTATTAAAAAAAAAAACTTGTACTCCCCAGCAACTTGCATATCTGATTCTTAATGTTTTACGTTGAAATAGCACGAAAATAATTTATACCTCGTAGATTTTGATGACATTTGGATGTTTGATCAACTTCATTGTTGATATTTCTCTTTTCAACTGGCAAAATAATAATAATAATTAAACAACATTGACACACAACTAAAATTAAATAAATAATAAAGTAATATGTCTATGAATATCACATTTCTAAACTAAAAAATATGATTATTTTTTCACTATATAAACAAATACATATGATAATTTTTTTCACTATATAAACAAAGACATATATGTTTACGTTTATCCAGACCAACCTGCTCGACCATCTTGAGACGAAGGACTTGCTCACGATCAAGGATTTTAATGGCGACACTATCGCCGGTTTCCACATTCTTGGCAAACTTGACCTTAGCGAAAGTGCCCTCACCTAAGGTCCTCCCAAGTTCGTACTTACCTACGCGAGTGCTGGTCTGCTTTGAAGGCACCTTCACGCTCATTCTGTCCTCGGCTTGCAATCCGATAAAAGGAAAGGGTTCAGTGAGTATGGCTCTAATTTCAGCCTGTAGGTTTCCTCCTCGCAATACCAGTGTTGGTATGACCGGTATCTATGCCCGTGTGCGATTGAATTTGGATTGAGTATATAAAGTATGAAACTTTTTCTGTGAATTGCAGAGGGGAGAGTGTAGGATATGGAGATGAAGAAGTGGGGAAGGCTTCAGAGTTAAGGGGAGCACAGGGAAAGAAGAAGGAGAAGGATGTGGAGCCCACAGGATGATGTGGGTCCCACTTAACAAACATGGTCATCCACAGGTTCGATAAATGCCCGTTTCCGACAAAAAATAATTCGTACAATAATGCGAAGTTTACGTAATTATCCCTCTGCATCGAATTCTACCTTTTTATTATTTCTTAAAAAAAAAAAAATGGAGTAAGTGAAATCACCACATCCAAATATAAATTTATTCGTAATTCTATCCAAATATAAATTTAAATTATTTAAATTTATTCGTAATTCTATCACATCCAAATATGAATTTAAATTTCAATCGATGTCAATTATGCTAAAAAATTATTTTAGTTAATTATTTTTTAATTAAATATATTATTTATATCATTTGTTCCTAAAAATGTAAAATATAATTATTTAATCAATATAATTTAAAATCACAATTATTACAATCATTTAATTTTTTATAATTTTTATGAAAAAATAAATAATTAAGAATAAAAATAAACTAATTCATATATTTTTAAAAAAAAATAAATAGCTTAAATAATCAATTTCATAATTTTAAAAAAATTATCAATTTTGAAAAATAATTTTGGATGAAAGGAACTAAAAAGAGGTAATGTCCAGTTTGGTCATTAAACATAAGAAGGCAAAATAAAGAAATGAAATTGGGAAGAGATATTCCTCACGATCATAATGCAAGTAGAAGTAATCAATAATTGCACACAAAAAAAATATCATAATTGAGAAAGTCCAAAAAAAAAAAAATGGAATATCTGGTGTAATTGCTCAACTTGTCTGGGACCCTTCTTTTCCCTGTTTGACACGTACCCCCATTTGCATCGAAGAAATTTAAGAGAAGAATTAATAAGGAAAAGTTCTAGAACCCCCCACAGGCTCTCACACTCGTAAAAATAAGAGAATTTTCCAGAAATAAAGAGGACGTATTTCACATATTTCCATGAAATAAAAATGATAAATTTCATATATTTACTAGTGATGAAATTGCCATTAATAAAGTATACTAACCATAATATATTTGTGATTCCATTAATAAGGTATACTAATTTGAATATATTTATTCTATTTTTTATTTATATTATATCATGTTCGACGCAATTATAATTTTTAACTATATAATAAAATATTTTTTTCATTTCAAAAAAAAACTATATAATATAATAATTTTAAAATAATTAAAAATACCCTTTTAGTTTAATGACAAGAAGCCATTTAAATAAATTTATTATTATATGTGCATACGATATAACAATTTGGAAATATTAACTAGAAGTATCTTCTTATTTTAATTATGATAAATATACTTATATTCTTTTTTATTTATTTAATTTTATTTAAATTTTTAATAATATTTATAGATAAATTATAACTTGAAAATATAAAATTTATTATCTTTTTAGTTGTTGTCTAATTAAATACAAAAATTTAAATTTTTAAGTTTAATAAAAACCATACCATTTATTTAATCATGGAGGCATGTCAAATAAAGTCAAGTAGGATATTTAATTTTTATCTTGTTTTTTATCAAAAAAATTAT
Organism: Manihot esculenta; assembly: GCF_001659605.2. Lineage (NCBI taxonomy): Eukaryota > Viridiplantae > Streptophyta > Magnoliopsida > Malpighiales > Euphorbiaceae > Manihot > Manihot esculenta. The sequence goes on from NC_035165.2 coordinate 1,655,418, forward strand.
CTAGTTTAACATATTAATAATAATTAAATTAAACATTAATGATTTTTTTAAATTTTTGCTCATATTTTAATAATAATTAATATATTTTAAATCAAATTTTATTGATTTTATTACTACCACTAGCATGCTATTTTTCCAATATCTCTTATATATATATACATTAACCCTAAACCCCATATGTACCTAGCTGAGGTGCCACCGGTTCCAGGCCGGCTGTTTTCTTTAATTTCTTTTAATGTATAATCTCAATCTTTGTATAATTGCCCATACAAATAATGTCTTAGCTACTGTAATTAGACAATAAACTTTTTTCCCTAAATAAAAGTGCAAGAGTTATAAACTCTTTTCATATGTTTAATTTCAAAATAAATAAATTATAAAACATGTAGTTTTTTTTTTCTTAAAAAGATTACAGATGAATCTCAATAAAGAATGTGATTAAAAAGAAATAATGATTGTCATTAAGCGAATAGCTGAACATGTGGTAATTAAGAAGAAAAGAAACAAACGTATCTCTCTCTGTCCTTCTCACAGAGGAAGAAAAAGGATATTACTTAAGACCTACCTCGAGTAAATTGGAAAGCACAAGCTACTTAAAAGTTTTCTGTGGGCATTTTCCTTTCTGATTATGAAACTGCTGAGAGCAAGAAACCGACTTTTTCTTGGAAACAAACAATCTACTCGTCAAAACAACTAGTTACATACATGAGTTGAAAAACATGTGAATTCTACCCCAGATATCTACGTCAATCATCTGTGTCATAAGCTTATACGTAAATATTCTCTTCTTTATATATATATCTTTCATTTAATAATTAACATATTTGATAAAAAGGCACGTCTGGTGGGTAGCTAAAACAAGTTTAGTTAATTTCCTTGGATAAGTACCCTGATTTGTGGAACTCAAAGTCTAATATTTTTAGGTTTTATGTCTTTTCTACACCACAGCTCTCTCTCTCTCTCTCACCATTTTAAGCTCCAACAGCACATCTCTGGTTCTTCTTCAAGGCAGGTGTGTATTCTTCACGTTCTTTATATGTAGTTTGGCTATGGTTGTGTACAGTAATTCATTCTTGTTGTTTTCTTCCTCGTATTCTTGAAATTTTCAGGGAAAAATACCAAGAATTGGGTTTTGGTTGATGGGAAGATACAAGGAAAATGAAGAATACTGTGAGACTAAGGATCATGAAGAACCAATGAAGATTGTGAAGGCGTGCATGCCTTGTTTGTGGTCATTTATGGTGAGCCTTTCAGGAGGGCTAATACTGGGTTACTGGGAGTACGAGTATCATCTTACAAATAGTCAGCTATGGATGGTGCCCTTAGGTCTGATTCTGCTTGTTACGCCGATGATCATTTCAGCGGCTCTTTTGGTCTCAGAAATCTGTAATTCGGAAGACGGCAACTCAAAAAGAAGTCAACCTGTCAGTTCTTTAGATGATTTAGAGAAATACTTGAAATAAATTCCAGTGTCAATCGATTTGGGTTCCTGAACCTGAACCTTCCTCGTATTGTTAAGCTGTTGCTATGTCATATCAACTCACTCTTATCAGGGTTTGCTTGAAATGCTGGTGCTTTGCTCATCTTCTATAAAGCATTCATTTTAGGCTTAAAATTAATTTGGTTAATTTGGTTTGATTGGATACAGTATCAATTAGCAAAGAAATGTTGAAGTTTTGATTAGTGGGTACAGGCATACGTGCAATATGATTATCGGATAAACAAACTAGTTTGAAAATCCTAGCAATTTGCATTAATTTTTATTTTTGTTGAAGCATGCATGATTCGTGCCAACTTGTGTTGTTTTAAATGGTGATAATAGTAATTAAAGTAGAGGGGATGATGTGTGTTAACTGTTAAGTCAAGAATGTTGCCTTCCCCAGTTTGTATTTTTGTTATTGTTTATGTCCCTATCCAGTGGCCTGCACAGTGTTCACCCACTGCCCTGCCTATCCATTTCCAGGATTATTTTTTAATATGCTTGCTTGTCCCTCCCATTGCATACATAGGCTTGCAGGTAATTTGCACATCTGACCACACAATACCAATGAAGACAGATAGAGAATCCAAAGTGGGCATCCTTTAGCAACTGTAACATTGAGAATCTGCATCTTTTTTTTAATTAAAAAAAAAAAAAGTCTCCAATTCCATTATTTAGCGAATTCCATCCCACAGCCGAGAGAAGACGACTAATATTCGGTAATTTCTCGCAGCAAAGCCATTTAATTTCAAGAAGCCTTGGTTTTGAGAAGATTAACTACCTGATCCTTGCCCCTCCCCTCTCCGGCGACAAGAGAAAGACCTGCCAATATTGTCACCGACGCTATTGCGCGCGGCTACGCATTGTTCACCCAAGGCCACATAAATTTGCTTCTACTGCCTGGCTGAGCATGAAAATATCGCCATTAATCTCCTAAAATGGAGAACTACTCAACAAAATGAAGTTCAAGGATCCCCATGGAAAAGCATCTATCAATTCCACTGCCAGTATAATAGCGACACAAATGGCGATCAGTAACAAGGTCTCTCCAACCACGCAACAAATGATGGAATTAATTTATTTATTGGAAAAAAATGACCCGTCAAGCAAAACGATAACAGATATACTTCATTTTGATAAGATAAATGAATGGAGTCTTTCAATCATACTCAGGAATCGAGATGAATCTTTGGACATTGGAGATAGGTTAAGAAAGAGGACACACAGTTTGATGACGCCACAAATTCATTCATTAGTTACATTCATCCAAAAGGAAAAGAGTATACAAGTAAATTTTGCAATGTCATGTCAATGAAATAATTGAGAAATCAGTTACTGTCATCTGATAAAGCAAGCTTTCTTTTGATAATTCACACATTTGTCTTCTGTTGGCATCCCCATTTTACAAAGCTTCTACATCAAAAATTTCCAACGCTTTCTTTCACATTCAATGCCTTGAAAATACATGAATCCAGCAGATTCAGAGAACCTTTGACACCAAAATGTAAAAGAATATGTTAACGACCCATGGCTAGAAAATGTGGAAATTAAGAAGGTTTGCAAGCTCACCAAGCCTCAAGCCTCAACATCAGAGCGTGTTGGGAAATCTAGGCCATGAAGAGCAGGTATACTGTCTAAATCATCCTTGGAGAACAGTGGAACAAACCACAATGCCTTCTTTGTGCCAAAAACCTAAAACAAAAATATAACTGCTACCATAAGAGCATGACACCACACATAGAAGGAAGAATGGCTTCAAATTGATCATAAGAGTTCATTGAAAATCAAGTAACCATTTTACTACATGATGTCTGTGAATATAAAATTTAAAAGTTATACCTAAAAAGAGATCACAAGCAAGTCCAAAAAGGATACAGACATTTTGTGCCTAAATGCCCCTATATGAATACTTGAAATTCTTCTCCTTTTTTCTTTGATTGATCAAATGTGCAAGGGAAAAAACTGCAATTTAATATCTTTATATGAAAATACGGAGATGAATTAAAATAATAAAAAACACTCTATTTGCCATGTTAGAAAATATGTGGACTCTCTTAGTTTTTTTTTTTTAAAAAAAAAGGAAAAAAAAACATATTTCAGACATTGACAAATAGAAATCTGTTTTTTCACCATGATTTCTAATATTTTTTTCCATAGTAATCTTCTTACAATCATTTAATTAAAAGAGTCCATGTGTCCATTGAGACATGCATTCAATTGCAATTTTTTTCCCAATTCACTGAACTGCACAATAAGAAAAGGAAAGAAGTCCCACATTCTAATACAAACATAAAGTTTAGGCACTCAAAAGGCAGTATACCACAAATCAAATAAATAAATGCAGGAAGAAGAAGGCCAAGTGTCAATTTCAACCATTTCATACTTTTAAGTTTTGCAAATGCAATGCAACTTTAGTTTTTCCTGCATGGAAGCAAGATCTTCCTATTCTTGCACTTGAATATCAACAACTCCTAGGTATAATCAACCAGTATAATCTCATAGATGGCAATTATTCATAAACTAGTTGCATATTTAAAAGACAACAAAGAATCTATAGAATGCATTTAATATCTGAGAGATGATAGAGATTCTTATATCATATAATATGAATAAAAGAAAAAGGAAAAAAAAAACTAAAGATGAATGCCACCTGTTCAAAATTCTGCTTCCTGCCTAAGTCATACTTCCACCTAGCTACTCCTTTCTTCTCATAAACCTGAAACAATGTGTTCAAGAATGTCATACACAGCAATTACTTAACTACATGCTAAACTCACTTGTACATCCAGGATAATGAATCATGCACTTAATAGAAACTACAGTCAAATACCCTATGATGCTAGCTACAACATATTAGCTGTTTCTACCCAAGTAATTGCCAGTGTCATGTACACTCCTATTAACAGGAACAAGTTAAGCCAACTTCTACATGCTAATGCCTCAGGCCTCATGCAACACAACTAACAGACATAATAAACTTTTAGGCATGTAAAGAACAACTATTTCTTTTTTTACCTCTATAGATGTTGTGTTGCTTGATAGAAGAGATGCATGCATACATACGAAACATAGAAGACTGAGGGAAAAAGCCAAATTAAGAACTGCATCAAGGTACACAATCTGTAAGAAACAAGGGAACAATGAGAATACAAAACTAATACACATAATGAAAAATATTAACCTGGGCAGGTACTTTACCAAAAGCCAAAAATGTTACTGCTAGATTGGCAGGGGAGCTGGAATGATTTTTGGCTTCATCAAAGAACTTGATAAAACTAGGCAATAATACTAGAGTATTCATTGTTGTCTCCAAAAATGTGTACAGCTTCAAGAAATATATAAAAAAAGAAAAAAGAAAAAGAGAAGGTCAGAATAAAGACAGGGAATTAAAAAAGGAAGAAACATACAAATGCAAACTCCAACCCCCACCTTCAGAATAAGGGAAAAAAGTGCAACTGATTTCTCAAAGTAGCTGAATTTGACAAGTTAAAAAGGTAAAAAAAAATTGCAAGTACACATTGGTTAATTTTTTTTATTCTTTTTTTAGCAATTTGGCCATAAAAGCATTTTATTAATATTTAGCATCATCAAGTTTCAGTCAATTTTATCCATAAACAATTGTTCGCAATGCATATTATCTATTGACTTCATTAAAGTACTAAATGTCAAAGGGCTTTCCAGAACTTCACACCAAGGAGTACAATTTCTTCTGTGAACTTACAATAAGACTTCTAAAGAATTTTAAAAGAGGTTTAATGACATCATCAAAACTTTCAGCATGGAAGTGGGATTAAGTTCGAAGATCTACACATACATTTAACCTTTGGAGTCTTTAGATAAAATCGCGCTAGGCCACTACGTGTATATTCCAAGGACAATCACACGTCATTCTGCCAAGAGTCAAATAGAATTCACACCTATCATTTTCAATGAAGATCTTAATTTCTTATGTAATTTTCCACCATTATCAAATCAAAAGATGCATAGGTCTCAGATCTCCAACACCCCCCCCCCCCTCTCTCTCCTCTCCAAAACTTGACATGGAAATTGAAGATCAAACCTGGACCTATTTCTTTCATTTTATCCACAAGTAATTCATTTAAGTGGAAAAACAAGGTAACGAGGCATTACCAAGAAAAGAAGAAAAAACTTGTAGTTACGAGCTCCAACACAATTGACCACCCAAACACAATGGTGATCCATCTTCAGAACACATCTTTGGCCTGCAAAAATTATTTAAAAGAAAAAAAAATTCAGCACCTTATGCTTATCATTTTAACCCATCCACAACAATCTATGCTTTCACTATATGGACAAAACAACCAAATTTAGTAAATCTTACAAATGTCAATAAAAGCTTGTGAATTTGGTAAATTCAGAAACCTCTCCTTCACCCTTTATTTACCTACTTTCTATCTTGATTGTATGCAGCTAAGGCCAGCACCAGAGTTCCAATGGGGTAAAGACTAAAGAGTAGATGAAAGTGATTTATGAAAGAACCTAAAGGTGAAAAATAGACAAACAAATCTTCACTATAACAATAACACAAATCACATGTTTAATATACAATCAACTTCAGAAAGTCTAAAAAGCAAAATTTCGTAGAAGCTAAACTTCGCATCTACTTCCCTTGAACTAATAAGGGGGAAAATTCCATAAATGAGCAACTATGGAAAACATAAAAGAGATCAAAAGAAATGATAAAAGCAGTATTTCTGAACTTAAAAAAAAAAAATTCAATATATACTACTGGAGTAAATAAAAATTAAAACTATCATAAATGCCCAATACAACGTTAGAAGTGTTACTTAAAGAATTAAAATAAGAACTGGTAAAATTTTATGAAAAAATGCACGATAGAAATTAATGGGGAAAAAAAAACAACTAGCTGTAAACAATGATTATAAGCTGGCTTACAAACAGAGCAATGATGGCAACGTGGAGGCTTGCCGTTCTTGCAGTGATTGCAATAGCCCACATCTTTCCTGTCCAACCCATCAGACGCAGACCATGTAGAACCCAAATTCTCAGTTGCTCCATAATCCGACTCATGGATACAGCTACCTCCCTCCAAATTCTCCTCCAACCGCATTGGCCTCCAGTTCTCAGGGACTGAACCAGGGTCCTTGAATACTACTTTAAAATAGCACCATAACAACAGTACAAGCTGCAATTTGAATTGTGTTTCTTAAGCAAACAAGAATAAAGGTAAAGTGCAATTGCAATTGAAGAGTTAAAATTACCAGAATATGAAACACTATAACCATCAACATGGCCAAGCAAGAGTGGAAACCGCCCCGAAACAACTTCGGGCCCCAAGTAATAACCACAACCGCGTAGTAGGAGACGGCAATTATGCCGACGACGAGAAGTATCATCAAGTAGCCGAGAACTTTGAGACCAGAGCATAATTTGAATACGTTGATATCCATTCCCGGAATAAAGCTGCGATTTAACCTGAAATCGGGGATTATCGGGGCAGGTCTTCTGGTTCGCGGTGGGAATAGGCGTTTCCAGATGCCTGAAGCCAGCTTTGGTGCTCTAGTTTTTCGCTGGTTGGGGATTCGGAAGGAAGCGGATTGATTAAGTTATTCTAATATCTGGCTTTGGGGCTTGGTACAGGCTCAATCGATACTTTTATCTCTAATTTAAAATAATTTTAAGAATGAAGACTGTAATTTCATTAAATTGACAGAGAAACGAACTATTAAATTTTTTTTAAAACAATCACGGCTTTAGTAAGCTGGTGAGTAATTATATCACAGGAGATTTAAGAGATTTTAAATTTTATTTTTTTAATTTTTATTTTAAAAAAAATATATAAATTTAAAAATTTAATAATAATTCTCTCATAAATAAAATATTTTGCAATAACAACCAAATTTCTATATTCTTTCTTTGATCCAAAAATTTATTTTTAAATTTCAAGATTTTAACTTTAATTATTTTATTCATTTTTTTTAAATAGATTTATTTAAAAAAAATTCAAACACATACCTTTTTTTATATTTATATCCTAACTTTAAAATTTTAAACAATAAAATCATTTTTTTCACATTTTCTTCAATTTTACCTATTTATCTTAATTAATTTTAATTAAAAAATTTATAGTTCACATAACATGACTAAAGATTATTCTATTAGTTAAAAAAAACAAAGATTATTCTATTGGTTAAAAAAATATAAAATGTTTATATTAATTCATATTTATATTTAAAACTTTAAATTTTGAATGATAAAATTAAATTTTTTTTAATTTATCGCGATTATAATTAAGAGAACTAAATCGAACCTGAAAAAGTTAATTATAAATTATAATATAGTCTCTAAAATTTTATATTAATAAATATATAGTCTTTCAATTTAAATTTTATATTAAGAATATATTTATTTTATATTTATCAAACATAATATTAAATAAATAATTATTATAATTAAATTTTTATTACATAAAATATCACGTATAAATATTATATATTAAAATATTTCATTAAACATTTATACTTATCATTATACATTATGCACTTATGAAAAATTATATTTTATTTTAATAATATGAAATAAAATAAAATATCACAGATTTTAGCATGTAAAGTTTTTTTTTATAAGTTTTATAAAAACTATCTTATAAATTATTTAAAATATTTAATATTTTTATTTTACTTACTTATATAATAAGTAAATTTGTAATATATATTAATTTATTGACTGATTCAATAAAAAAATATATTTTATATTAATAAAATAAAATAAAATTAAATATTATATATTTTATATTATATTTTTTTATATTTAAATTTTTATTAAACTTTACACATGCTAAAAAGAGAATTGCGATATGTGTATACAAATGAAAAAGAGAAAGTAAAGAATGGAATTAACAAAAATGAAGATTATTAAAATAAAAATATATATTTTAAAAACTATTTTATTAATTAAATAAAAATTTAGGGAGTATATTATAATTTGCTATTAATTTTTTAGATTCAATTTAATTTTCTTAATTATAATTATTATAAATTAAAAAAAATTAATTTTATTATCTAAAATTTAAAGTTTTGAATATAAATATAAATTAAAATAAACATTTTGAATTTTTTATGCAATATATTTTTTAAGAAATAACCTTATGTATTATAATAATAGGTAAACTATAAATTTTGTTTGTCAAAATTGATTAATGTGGGCTAATGTGAAAAAAATGATTTTATTATCTAAAATTTTAAGATTAGAATATAAATATAAAAAGTGATAAACATTTGTTTTTTCAACAGCTCTTTAAAATATTTATAAGATAATTTATTCACGTATTATTTAATTTATTTTTATATAATTATTTTTTATTAAGAAGCGATAATTATGTTTATTTTATGTTAGATTATTTAAATAAATTTTAAATTTTTTAAATTTAAAAAAATAAATTTAATAAGTTATGAGCTAATTTGTTTTTTAAAAATCTCAAATGTAGATAAAATTAAACAGTGGTTAACGGGTTAAGTTATTCAAATTATATAAAAAAAAAAAAACTAAAATGGATAAATTAATTTAATTTATAATATTTTTTAATTAATTTAAATTTAACTTGAAAATTTTGTTTTTAATATTTAAATGGATAAAATTTTTATGAAATTAAAAATTTGATTAAAAAAATAAAATTAGACCCAAACTTCAATTTTTGTATCTGCTACTGAGTATAAGAAAAATCCAGTAGCCAATTCAAACTGAAATAAACTTTTTCAACTCTATATAATCAAACCACCCAATTCATAATTAAACTATCCCATCGATTTACGGCTAGATTCGTCAAATGTAGATTGAAAGCAATAACACTATCCAGAATTGACAACAACAACCAATAATGTCAATGACGGATCCACTTACGGGCATGGAGTCATGCCCTGAATTTTTTGAAAATTTTATAAGGGTATTTATATAATTTTTATTAATTTTAAATAAATAAAAAAATAAAATTATCATTCAGTTTTTAAATTTAAAAATATTAATTTATTCTATTCAAAAATTATTTAATTAAAATATTTTATAATTTATAAAATAATTTTTTTAATATTTATAAATATTTATATTATTTAATTTATATAATTTTAATTATATATATCATTTAATCCTTATATATTTAAACATTTGTATTATTTATTGATGCTGCTACGAACGTGGATGACGCGTTTACAGGTGTGGCATTTGTTGCTCGGGATGAACATGGCAGGTTCGTAGCTGCTAGGAATAGCCGAATTGTTGGTCTCTTCTCTCCTAGAGTGGCTGAAGCTATTGCTTTCAAAGAAGCTCTTAGTTGGATTCAAGCTGAAGGTTGGACACATGTGTGCTGTGAAGGTGATTCTTTGGATGTTGTTCATGCGATTGAGTCTGCTTTTTTGCTGGATTTAACGTCTTTCGGTGCTGTTATTAATGATATCAAAACTCTTGTAAGGTCTTGGCGTGGTAATTGTGGAGTTGCTGCAGTTCCAAGAACAGCTAATTCGGCTGCCCATTGCTTAGCTCAGGCTACTAGAAATCCTGTTTCTGTTGGTGCGTGGAGAGGTGTTCCACCCAACTTTCTAAATGTTGTTTTGTTAGCTGATCTAAATTAATAAAACAACGCATTTCCCTCAAAAAAACATTTGTATTATTTATTCTTTTAATTAAAGGTAAAATAAATTGATTAACGGTTATTTTAACAAATAAACTAAAATAATTTAATTTCGAAAGTTTTAGCTTTTGATAAAAATAGAAATTAATAAAATTTTTAAATATTTATAAATTTAATAATAATTCTCTTATAAATAAAATCTCAATATTAATATAATTTTAAAGCAGCCATTTTAATTGATGTATTTTTTTTATTTTTTTTTAATTTAAAAAATTTACAGTTAATGTTTAAAATTTTAACTTTATGTATTTTACTTAATTTTTTATTTTTAAAATATTTATAAGGTAAGTTACGTATTAATCATTTAATTTATTGAAATTAACTTGAAATTATAAAAGTTATAATAATTAAATATAAATTAACTATTTATTAAAAAATATTAAATTAATTACATATATTATTAATTGCACTCTAAATTTTATGATTGTATTTTAAATTTTTATAAATTAATAAAATTAGGCAATAATAATTTTATCATTTTGAAAAAATTTAGAGCATAAACGATACTAATGTTTAGTGTAAATAAAAAATAAGTTTAATAGTTGATTATTATATTTTAAATTTAAAAATTTTAAATATTGATCGAAATATTAAAATTCAATAGTATTTTTAACATACGATAATTTAAATAACTCATATTAAAAAATTTTAAAAAATTTATATTTAATATTTAATGTCAACAAATTAATTTAACTTGTAAAATTTTATGCATATAACTTTTTTTTATTTTGAAATTAATTTTTACTATAAAATTTTTATATGTAAATAAGTATTTTTTAAAAATTAAGTAAAATTAAAATTCTCACTGAAAAAATTAAATTAAATTTCTCACTTAAATATCTATATCTATCACTAAATAACGCTTTAATTAGATTAGAATTACAATATAATGCTATAATTAGACCAGAATCATAACGACGGACTATTAGACATGTAACAAATCATAAATTAAGAATGCTCAGAATTAAAAAAGTTATATTCAAATCGAAAAACAGTATTTATAAAGAAGAGGCACAACAAATATCATAGAAAGTAATATTTTTAAGAGCGATAGTCACTAAAGGAAACAGCATGGCATTAACGACAGACAATGTAATCTTCCCTAGAAGCCAAAAACCAAAGCTACCTTCAGTGGAAAAAACCTTGTCAAAGACTTTTAGAGGCTTGAGAAATGAAAGAAAACAAGCACAACAAATCCCCATAACTCCCCCTATCCAGGCCAGGGAATAACCAAGATGGAGGAAGAAAACAAAACTATACACCCATCAACAAACATTTCCTTGCTTGAAAGCTAGGTAAAAACAAATCAACACTAAATGAGGAAACCAACAACAAACAGAAACAAGAAAACGACGTGAAGAGGACTGACGGACCTTCAATTCGTTGCCGATATCCATTGCCCAGTTGGCTGTTCTCTTCTTTGCTTTTCCCTTTCCTTCTATTTAAAGCCAACTACCTCCATTCTAATTAATTTAGTAATATGGATGCATTGACGAACTTCCTTATTAATCTTGGTAATATTGTTGTTGATTGTAAAGAAATAAATTTACTCTTAAAGTGAACGGACGATATCGATAAAAATCATAAAATTACATGCGAACTACCGAACCCAACAAATCAAATGACGTAAGCATAAGACCCGAATGACGCAAGCACAAGCAAGCCAAAAATAGTTTGAAGTTATTTTTGTCTTTAAAAGATACAGCAAATCTAGTGTCTTTCTCGTTTGGTAAAATGCATTTTTAAGACCCATTTTCTTTGTCTTAAATTCCTTCATAAACCCGTCGCCGTTAAAGATTGGTTTCCGATCAAAACACTCTCACTTGGCCGCCTGCAGAGGTACTCGCTGCTTATCCTTATCTATGTTTCCTTTTGCTGATGCTTGTGATTATTTCTTACTCTGTTCTAATTGTTGGATTAGGGTTTATCAATTTGGGGTTTTTTCCCTTCATTTCCGTGCTAGGGTTAGGGTTTTCTGAGTAAAGTAAAGAACACAAGATGCAGCAGCCACCGCAGATGATTCCAGTCATGCCTTCGTATCCACCCGCAAACATTACCACTGAGCAGATTCAGAAGGCATTTTTCCCTCCCTTCTCTTTAATCACTTACAGCTTTTTATGTGCATAATTGCGGGTGTGAGTGTGTTTCTTTGTGTAATTAGATGTTTTTTTGCGCGTTTCGGTAAGTTTTTGAAATGATGTGTCCTGCCGGAGTTGGCTTCTGGGGGGTTTATGTTGGGGTGGGATTTTATAGAAAGGCATTATTAAGGCCTATTTTAGCAAGCTGATAATTGATGGAAGTGGTAACATTAAAGGGATAAGAATACATGGCTGGCTTATTAATTCTTTTCAATTCACCGAGTCTAGCAGTTGTTTTATGCAATCAAATTGTATCATTTAATGCCATACACTATCGTTAAAGCTTTCTGTTTCTTCCTTTTGTCTATGTTTTCTATCAGAAGACTTTGCACTCATGCCTAATCAGTTGTTCTATGTGCATATATGGCGATAATTGATAACTGCATATTTGTGCAGATAGTAGTTTCTTTTTGAGAACAGGATCTAGTTACTAGTAGATTCAGAATATTTATTTGTTAAATGTTGGCTTTGGCTATTAAAGTTCTTCAGCTCCCCATACAGTGACACTTAGAAAGTTTGAACCTAGAAAGTTCACTATGTGTTCATTTGATGAAATCGAAATTTATGTTCTCTCTCAATGTTTATGGATAGACCATTTAGGTCCAAACATGAACTATCTTCCATGAAATCCTGATCATTCAATTAATTATGTTTTATTCTTGCAGTGATTGATATTTCTTCCTACTCATGGTTACCAGTAAGTCTAAAGAGTGCATGTACCAGAACCATGTAATATGGGTTTTTAAATAATAAAATAAGTCATGGTTTAAGATCTAATAATAGCCTTTGGTTCATGCTTTCTAAACCATCTTTTTTTTATTATTATTATTTCCCCTCTCTAACGTATTGATTGTGAAAATGATTCCTTATTTGTGTGACAGTCGGTCTTTAAATAACTCTTTCTTGTGTGAATGACAGTTTGCAAATAACTCTTCCTTATGAAGCATGTCAATTTATCTCCATGATCTATTACTCCTGCAATTGTAGATCAAATTTCAGCATAATATTTGCTGCCGGCTAAAATGCTTCCCAGTAGAATAAGAATTTAGCAGTTGACATGTCTAATAGTATCCAATTTGCCTAAGCGTTGCACCTTATATGCGGGCCTGTTTCTGTAAATGATTTGGGAGGCTATTCTCAAAGTAGTGTTGAACCAGTGTAGTTTAGCTGTCACTCATGTCAGAACACTTGAATAGATTTTTATGCTGATATGGATGTCATTGGTGTTTGATTTATCTTTGTTATTGCAGTACCTTGATGAAAATAAAAAATTAATTTTGGCCATCTTGGACAATCAAAACCTTGGAAAACTTGCTGAATGTGCCCAGTAAGTGTCTTATTCTCTGTATTTTGCTTTTGTATATCCATGCAAATCCTAGTCATGCTTGTTTGCCAAGTTGTGTTTCCTTGTCATAATTTCTTGTGCTTTATAACAATAATGCTGGGTCTAAGTTGTGTGCATTTTATATTTCAGCATCCCATAGGCATTTGAAAGATTGCCGACCTGTTTAAATTTGTAAATGCAATTTCAAGCATGAGATCGTCTTTCTATTGTAAACATGGAGTTACATAAGCCTTATACCATTTGTTTTTTTACATGATCTTTTAATGACTTTTATTCTGAATTAGCAACTCTAGTTATAAACCTTTCATAATTATTGATCAAGAAAAAGGAAAAGACAAATTGCTCATGTTGCAACTTTTTTCCAGTTTAGAATTGTGGACCCTGGTGTGATGTTATGATCTTGGATAATTGTTTCTTCAATGATAATGATATGTGTCGGTGTCGTGAAAGTTGCGGTTATACATGCTTTTGCTACTAATCTATTACAAACCAAGAAATTAGCACAGCAGCCAGTTTGTTATTACAGGTGTTTCATCTCACTTGATTCAAGTGTATGGTTATTGTTATAATGACATCTATCTGAAGATACGTATTATTTGATTGTGGGTTTCGGGAATTGAATTTCAAAATTTCACACCTTGGTTTTTCATACGATGATGCACTATTCGTATAGAAATTTTTGAGATTTAGTTATTTTCACATCCCTTGGGTCTGTGATGCACATGAAATTTTTTAGAATCAAGTTTAGACTGGAATTGAGAATTGGTAATGAAAGAGGTGGTACAATATGCCTATAAAGCTTGGGGATATTTTCTTGAGTTATTTTAGACTATGGAAAGAGTTTTCATTTTACTTTATTTTTGCATGTGTGCATAGCATTATAGGTCTTGTTTGAGCGTGTCTTTATGTCTAGGTATCAAGCCCAGCTGCAAAAGAATTTGATGTATTTAGCAGCAATAGCTGATGCTCAACCACAGGCGCCAACAATGCCTCCCCAGGTGTGCAGTTTATCTTTTTTGTAGTTTAGCGACTTTCATACTCCTTGCTTATCTGCACCTGCACTTTCAGGTGTCACCACATCCTGCAATGCAACAAGGAGCATATTACATGCAACATCCTCAGGCAGCAGCAATGGCTCAGCAGTCGGGCATTTTCCCTCCAAAGATGCCATTACAATTCAATAATCCTCATCAAATGCAGGATCCTCAGCAGTTACACCAAGCAGCCATTCAAGGGCAAATGGGAATGAGACCCATGGGGGCCAACAATGGCATGCATCCCATGCATACTGAGGCAGCTCATGGGACCAGTGGCCCATCTGCAACTGCAGGCTCTAATGATGTTCGTGGGGGAAACAAGCAGGATGCCACTGATGCTGGGGCATCAGGTGCTGATGGCCAAGGGAACTCAGCTGCTGGGCACACTGGCGCTGATGGTGAGGATGCAAAATGACATTGCTTCTGGGGTGGTTCTGAATGGAAATCTCTAGCTGTTGATAGTAGTCATTGCTTACAGAAGAACTGGTATTGTTCTGTGATCTCAATAGGTTTGAACAAAGAATTGGATGTCTCTTGTTACTTTATAATTTTGACAGATTAGGTAGGTGAGTTGGAAGAGTCTGGGTAAGCCCATTAATCAAATGCAAACCAGCAGTGAGACTAAGACAGATGTAGATTGTAGAAGAGGTGGAAGTTTGTGGTCCCTAATTGTGTGTCGATCTGTAATGGTTATGTGATTCGCATTCTGGTCTCAATTAGAATTTCTCGTATTGGTTGGTTAACCTTGTCGAGTCATCGATTGTGGTTGAAACTCATCAGAATCATTGTTGTGTACTGACACTGGCATGCAGACTGTGTCACATGGTGTGAAGGATGCAATTGCAAATAGTTCATGCAAAGTACAAAGATAGTTGATGTTTCACCTGCAGCCAAAATAAGATATCAAGGAGAATTATGACCTTTCGAAGTAAAGAAAATAAATTAGAGTTAAAGACGACCTCTTGGGAAAATGATTCGGTTATCTTTTAGTCCAAGGTCCAAAATTAAACACAAATTATGACCTTAACAGTTCCTCTCCTCCCTAGTTTCGCCTTTACATCTCCTGCTCCTTGTCAATTCGTCCATCTCTATAATAATCACGCAACCCATACCCCTGTATCTCCTTTCTCTTTTCTGCTGCTGGATAAACTTATGTGGTTCTCTGTTTTCCAAGAATCTTTTCAACGTCAAACAAAAAGGAAAGAAACCCAATGCGTGATTCATAATTTTTGTCCCACGAAGCTTAGTCTCTCTCTTTCAACTTTAAACCAAGAAACTACTGATCAACACTGACACGACAGAAGAGCAACAGCTTTCCCATCATCATCATGGATGAAAGAAAACGAGATTTTCTTTCAACTTCTTTCATTCTCTTGCGGGTTATTTTATCCTGTTTGTGGTATCCTACACCTTGGGTTACTTGTCAGCCCCATCCCCCAGCTTCCAGCCACCTTCATCTTCGGCGCCTGCCATCACCATGTTTAGACCCGCCGACGGCATCCCCTCCCCACTCGACAATTTTCGAGTTACAACTCTCTGCGCTAACCCACTTCCCTCTAGACTCTTTTGTCAACAGATTCTTGACCGAATTTATAACTCCACCTCACCTTATGACAACTTCCCACCAGCACATGTCATCAGTCTCCTTCACAGAAAAGATTGAAGGGTTGGGGACCATACGGCGCCGTATTCGAACACCTCATCCGAAGAGTGAAGCCTAAGGTAATAGTAGAGGTGGGCACTTTCTTGGGCTCGTCCCCTTTCCAAATTTCACATGGTCAAGTTGACTCGTAAATTCGGAGTAGAAACTCAGATTCTTTGCATCGATGATTTTCGTGGATGGCCAGGGTTTCGTGATCGATTCAAATACGTGGACATGGTAAACGTTGACTCTATGTTGCTGTATCAGTTCATGCAAAATGTTATTTCCACAAATGCCACTAAATCGACGTGCCGTTCTCTAATGGGTCAGCCTTGGAAAAACTGTGCGAGTGGGCGTGTATAGCGACTTCATTGAGATAGATGCAGGTCATGATTTTAAATCAGCTTGGGCGGATATAAATCGAGCTTATCGGATCTTGAGACTCGGTGGAGTAATTTTTGGTCACGATTATTTTAAAGAGGTTGATAATAGAGGCGTAAGAAGAGCAGTAAATTTGTTTGCTCATGTATGGGCTTAAAATCCAAACGGATGGTCAACACTGGGTGATCGATTCTGCTCAAGCTCCTCCTAAATAGGAGCGACGATGATGAAAAGAAGTTCAGGCAAGAGGTGCGCGTGTGAATTATTTGATGCATGGTTAAAAAAAAAGCTTTGCTGGGAAAGGTTGAGTGGTCAAGTTTGGGCGTTAGGGCTTATTATAGAAGTGGCATGCAGCTTGGTTTAATTTTAAAGCCTACAGTCATCCCTTCTTTGTGTGGCCCATGTTTGATGGGTCAGAAACTGACGCAGTCCCTTTATATGGGCTTAGAAAACCAATCCTTTAGTGCTTAGGAAACGACCCATCTACCCAATTCCGCCGCGCCATAAATGAGTTGGTCCATTGACTTGACCACCCATCTGACCGATGGGACCACAGTTGCATGCAGTGTCTGGAATAGTAACTTTAGACATGAACGCGGCTGGTCCTGGTCTTGGAGTGTTGTGGTTGCTATGAAATTATCACGTGTGGAAATAAGAGACTGAATTATATCATGATTCTTATGAAAGTGTAGATACACGCAACAACAACGAGACTCGCACATCAAACATGTGCTCAAATTGTACCTATTGAACATCGAACCTAGCCCCTCTCTGTCCAATTCCCCAATTTCTCATTTTGGATCGCAGCTCACTAAGTTAAAAGTAAGCTGATTTTTATTTACAATATTTTTTTATACTTATAAATTCAGATTAAGCTTAAAAAAATTGAGAATACTAATTTCTTTTGTAGACACTAAATTTATAAATTGATATGACAAAAGTAAATTATCATATTATTTTCATTTAAATTAAAATTAAAATTTATTTTATTAATTTTAATAATAAATGTTTATAAATTATTTGTTACTAAACATGTGTTAACTGCTAATTGGTAACTTGTAAAAAATTTAACCAATATGTAAATGTTGAAAATTTTAAAAGAAATTTTTTTAATAAGCAGAGTGGAACGCTTTTTTTTTTTTTTTTTTTGATAAATTTTATTACGATTCCATATAAATCAGTCCTACCATAATCAATGAATACGATTATATAATAATTTAATATATATAAAATTTATTCATGATTCAGTGATAATTATGTGAATATATGGTGGGTACACTTTACTTATTTTGTCCACAACAAAAATTAAAAAATCAAATTGCAGACAGTGACCTGTCTTCTTCGTATTGGTTATTAGGGCATGACTTTGTATTAATGCAGGAAGAACACATGTTAGAATTGCATTGTGGTAGGGGGTCTGGATTACAATGATTCATCTCCCACTTCATATCGTCCACAGAAGAGGAAACAGACGTGGATATTTTAAGCCAAGTAAAGAAAGAAACTCCTTTTAATAAGAAATTTTCCCCTTTATCTGATTCATGTTCTGTACCTGGGCTACTGCAAAAACCAGACCGCATACATTAAAAACAGTCATTTAAAATTCATTGAATCTAAGGTTAAAATTTTTTTTTCAAATTATAGTACTGCTGCCACCAACAATGGAAACGGTAGTAAACACATGCAGAAACTCTACTCTGATCGGCAATACTAGCCATTTTAATAGCTTTTTAACTTTATACTTCCTTCTTACGAATAATTTAAGACAAAATACGTACAATTGCTACATTAAGAAGTGCTCAAGAAGACAATAATGAAACAAACCCTACGTCATTCATTACATATTAATTAATAAATAATAATCAACAGTAATAATTTTATTGTTCTAGTCTTCCGAGGAGTGCAGATTTCAAGTTCTCATCAGTTATCAAACCATTAGGAACTCTCACCACCAGATCTTGAAGCATGAGCTCGTTAACAGTGGACATACTAGCATGGTGCACTTTAAAATCTAGGTCACGTAGTGCAGACAATAACCTAGCACCTGGATAATTCACATTCTCAGATTGAACCCTAATCATGGCGTCATTACCCATAATCTTAACATCAACTTCAAGTGCAAACCCAGCTCCACCGGAATTATTAGGCTTGTCTTGATCTACACAAGTGGTTGTGCTTTGATTATCTATATTATCAGCCACTTCCAATTTCACCCTTTTGGACTCTCTTTGTAGATGTGACTCAAGTTCATCTATTTTCGCCTTCAGCTCGTTTATGTAGCAAACTGCATCAGATAGCAGCGATGCTTTGTCCATTCTGGACACATTTGGGACCACTGCTCGCAGGGCGTAGAACCGATGGTTGAGCTTCTCGCGCCGCTGCCTCTCGGCCTCTACATGGTTCAGTGGTGTGTCCCGACCAATTCCCGGTTTTCTCCCTCTCTTCTTCGGGGTTCTTTCCTTTATATTCGATTCAACTAAAGTACAGTCTGAGCCAGAATGCTCGGAGTCCACATAGGACAGGTCTGCTTTAGCATTCTCTTTCTTTGCTTCGCCTTCTTGCGCGAACTTCTCTTTAGGGGTTGATTCTCCTCCTTGTATTCCTGCAATTATGCCTATATCAGCGAAAGAAATGTTCATGTCGAATAACTGGATGGGTGGTGTGGTGGGATAGGGATCTTTGGGAATCATACAGCTGACATCTGAGCCAAAGAGAGACTTGGCTTGTTTGACAAGGCCCCAGTTCTCTCTGACCATGTCAGATGAGCCCAATTCAAGAACCCCATTACAAGTAGGTACGCAGACAAAGGTTTGAAGGCCATGCATTCGTGCCTCCTTGGCTCTTTCACAGTTGTAAAATTGGAGTTCCTGTCCACCAGTCAACCACACCATAGTACCAGTGGTAAGTGCTTTTCCTGGAATACCATCACCAGCAGAGAAAGATCGAGTGAGTGACATCACATAGAACCATTCAACGTCATTGACATTGTTGTCGTCCATCACGGACACATCTATGTCATGGGGTTCGCCGATGAGAGGTTGGATTCCCTTGACGGCTCTTTTCCCCTCAGAGTTGAAGCTAGGAATACGGTGTTGGAGGTGGTTGTTCATGGTGTTTAGTTTTGGAGATATATCTGCGAAGCCCTGAAAATAGCCATCTCCCCAGGAGAGGAAGATGCGGCCAGTTTCATCATGTGATTTTTGCCAGAATATAGCATAGGTCCACCAGTCAGGCTCGCTTTGGAGTAAGAATTGGAGCCTCTGTTGGAGAGTGGATGGGGTTTCCTGGGAAGAAGGGACTAAAGAAGAAGATGAAGAAGGAGATATGATGAGTTCCTCCATGGCTTCTGAATTCTTATTGTGTTTAGAATGAAAGAGAAATGGATGGAAAATGAGAAAGAAAGGGAAGCATATAAAAAGACGAAAATTTTTAGATGGACATGCTCTATTATCCTATGAATCAAACCAATTTCAAGAAATAAATATTTTTTTTTTATTTGAAATTAATTTATTTGTGTCTTATTATTATTTTGGTTTATGATACATTTGACTATTTTAAATAAGTATTTCACGTAAAAGGTAGAAGAGTGGACCTACCGACCATTTATGTAGAAAATTATTAGCATACATCGACCACATAATAAATGATTAATAGATTTAAGAGGTGTTTGAGAAAAAAAATTTTATACTTTTAAAATAAAAAAAATCTTTTTAATTTAAAAAATTTTCATCATATTTAAAATCATGATGGTTTTATAAAAATTTATATAAAATTTTTTTTAATGATTCACATGAAAACGAAATTTTTGAAAATTTTCGTTTCACATGAAAAACTTTCTTTGGTTTTTGTATGGTAAAGCAAGATTCAATAAAACCAAAGCCACTAATAATCGTCAATTACAAAATCTAAATAAACGATAAACTTTTTTTTTTCTTGTATTAAAATGAAACTTATACATTAAATTTTATATTTTTAAATGCCAGTTATTTATTTTTTATAATTTTAAAAACCTAAGAAATTAGTTATTATATTGAAAAATACATCTATTTTATTATTTATTTAAAAATTAGGTTGCTATATGTTATAAACTAGAAAATTAGATTATTTTGCATGAATTAGATAAATGACTCGAAATATATAAAAATTAATATGTAGCTTTAACTATGTTGAGGAAATAAATTATATTTTACTAAGAAATTAACACCTTTGAAACTTGAGTTAACTTATTTTCTAAATGATTCTAAATATCAATGAATTTAATTAAGTTCAGTAGACTTAAAAAATTAATTTAAGTTACACTAAAAATTTGCCAAATTAAATCTAGAATTAATAAATCACAAGCAAATTAATTTATTTAAATTCTTAATATAAAATAAAATAATTTAAATTAAATGAATTTGTACTGACTGTACGAATTGTGAACCCATTCAATAAGCTAATTTTTATTTTCTAATATTAGACTCTCTTGTGTGAGGTGCAAATTAGTTTCAATTAATTTGAAGTTGAACAGCTATTTAATTCATATAAAAATTTAAAAAAAAAAAGCTTTTTCAGCGAAACTTTTTTATTAAATATTTATATTTTAATATTTTTATTTATTAAATATTTTAATTTTAATCATAATCTAATAAATGGATAGAATTTTTAAAAAAATAAACTTGAAATGTTATTTAACTGGTAAATTGTTGGACATAAAAGCAGGGAAAGTGTAGTTTGGTGTTGGTGGGGCCAAATGTTGTGGATTGGGTACCCACTGGCACGTGAATGGAAAGCGAAATCTCTATCTTTTTTATGGTATATCTCCTCGATAATTCAAAAAAAAATGTTATATCAAATGATTGCACGTAGACGTAAATTTTAGTGCGAGTAAATAAGTTTCTATTAAATTTAATAATTTATCTGCTTTTGCACGTGAAGTTCGGACATTTATTAAAAAATTTTAAATTAATAATAAACATTGATTTTTTATTATTTAATTATGAAGTGAATTTTGACGTTTTAATTATTTTTTTATATAAAAATAAATAATTTAAAACTTTTTAAATTTATATTAATATATTTATCATCAGAATAAATATATAAATACACTGTTTTAGTTAATGTTATTGGTTGAATTATATTTTTAACTGACTCTTTCACATATAATTCAGATAGTATTTTTAAATTTTAAAAATTTCATATCAAGAAATATTCACTTAATCAATAAATTAACTACAAATAATTATATTTAAAAAAAAAAATAAGTATAGTAATACATTAAATAGCTTGGTGATGTTACATTGCTTGCAGTGTAATTACTAGTACTACAACATTCATTTGCTGAAACCTTTCATAACCTATAAAATATCAAATTCGTTGTAATTATAATATATATTTATAGTCTAAACACATTTTAAGTTAATAAAAGAAATTGATTTCAATAAAGGCTGAATACAATTTAATACAATTAAGAAATAAATGGAAGATGGTAATATCATAGTCGATTTTCTTTTACTTTTAAAATTTTAAATGCACGTATTGTATATTGAATTAATATGATGCAAATAAAAAAATAAAATATAAATTAATCAGTTTCATATTTATTAACCGATTATTCGTTAATAATAAACCACCTAATACACCTATAATTGAATGTCTCATCCAATTTAATGGAATATAAGTCAGACAATATCAAAACAATTATAATATATATACTTCTAAACAAACTATATTTTAATATTATAAAATTTTTCTTAAAAATTTATCACCAAAATTTATACTCAAAATTTTAACCTACCCGAACCACTAATCAATTATATTAATTTAACCACCTATATAAATCTACTAATTTCCTCGTAAAATCGAATTCATCGTACACGCCTGATTGAGCCCGCTAAATTTCAAATCTATCACCCCTTCCTCATTCAATACTGAGCTTCAATTAATACAAAAAAACAAATTTCGGCCGCTTGAAGAAGAAAACCAGTTAGTATTTATCCACACAGGGAAATTGCCTTGCATGTTTGACTTTTTTTTTTGTTTGACATTTGCTATTCACAATAATGTTGTAAAGCTAAACCATAACAAGCACATGTTAATTTTTTCTTTAACCTATATTCACTTAGGTTATGATTGAGGAATCAACTTCAATAAAATTAAAAGATTGTCAACAGCGTATAATTAATGTCTGCCTACCCTTCATAGTTCTAGAAATAAAATTTCTCCTCATTTTAAATTATTATTAAACATAATCATTTTAATATTTTATAGCTAAAATATGTATTAATTTAATTTTGAATTATTATTTTTTAATAATACTACTAAATTGACAATAAAAATGATTCGCATAACCCAATATCTAAATTTGGATAAATTCTAATTGGTATGGAAAAATATTGATGTATAATTAGTTTGATTATGATAGTACGCTATTCACTCTTTTATATATTTATATATATATTGGAAAAATAGGGGAAGCATGGAAATGCAAGGCCTAAAGCTCAGTAAGAAGACCCAAAAGGCCAACCTTTTCTCCGAGCCCAATTTGCAACCCATCTTCAGAAAAGTGTAGTTCATTTGACAACCATCTCTATGGGCCTCACAACTTTCTAAAATTTTTTCAATTTTCGAACACAACCCATTCGGTGTTGGGAAATAGAAGAAGGAAAAAGTCTTGATGATGAATTGGGTTTGCGCCCGTTAGGTCGAACGCTTTTTCATTTTTCCTTTTTTATTTTATTATTATTTTTGTGGTGAGAAATAAAACGATATTTTTTTGTTATTCGATGATTTCATCCTCCACCCTGAGCACTAATTGCTAATTACGTTGGAACTTCTAATGCAGGCTTTAGTTGCAGGCTTCTCGTGATTTGGTGAGATTCAAACTCCCATTCTGACAGCTTTCAATCGAATGGCTCCTTGCTCTTAACATGTTTGGATAGGCTTAGAGTTTCTGCCTCTGCAACCTTTTGTTTTTCGTAAACACCAGCATTTTTCTGTATATCTCGAACATGGAAATATGATACTATTCTCCTTTAAATAAAATCAAAATCGAAATTTTTATTTTCATGAACCAAACAATGATTTTGATTTTGATTTTCAAGAACCAAACAAAATACTTAGTGTGCCGATCAAGCGTAAACTGTATTATAAAAAAAATATAAATTCTGTATACTTATCCTTCCAAACTCCAGTAAACAACCCAAACATTGTTATTAACAACCACAAGTTACATCATAAATCATACAAAGTGAGGGTCCTCCCTCGCAGATTATTGTCTATTTTAGCAAGAGCTTTACACATTTAGTTAGGGCCTCCAAACAAATTAGATCCTCTCTCCTCTCTGTCTCTCTCTCTCTTCTACTGACTACAGAAATAAGCAAACATTGATAGCTAATCTAACACCATGTTTACACAAGCACCCATGAATTCAAACACATAAACAGTACGGCATCAGATGTCAACACTAGAATCAGGCCCAAGCTTCGCCACCTCCTCCTCTATTATTTACAATGCCAAGTTCTCGACTCTTCTTAGCTGGCTTACTCAACTGAAATACAGGATGTCTGCATAACCTCCTTACCCCTTTTCTCAAACTTAGCCAATCTCCATTATCGTATTCGCCTTTACATCCATTTTCTAAGGTTCCCATTTCACATGAATGGGCGTTGCTACCTGAAATGGAATTCAATTCTTCTTCTCCATCATTTTTCTTCTGAGATTTCTCCTTGGCATTGGATTCTATACTATTCATAGTAGCTGACCTCAAGAACTCACCAGTGCTGGGTACTTCAGGTGCACAAGCATCCAGAGATGTTTTACAGGGTTTGCTGTTTAAGTTTGGTTGACAGGACTCACTCTTGTCTCCTGGGGATTCTGAGAACACAGAAAGCAACCTAGCCTTGGCAGCTGACTCCTCTCTGTTATGAAGATTCTTTAAGATCAGCGTCTTGAGCAAGTTCATTACTTGCACAGCATGAATCAATGCAGTTAAAGGATCTGCCATCTGTATCATACAGAAATAAATAACTGCAGTGAGAAACATTTGCGGAGAGAATTCCAGCAATAATTAAGAAACCCACATATTTGTCAATCCTAATTAGATGCAAGTCTCTTCAACATAAATGAGATTAATCTTCATATCTCATAAACGTGTCATAAAGCAAATTTAACAGACCTGGGTCATGTTGGGCGCAAAGACCATAGCAATATTTCGAGCATTCATCTTATTGTATTGTTCATGCTCCACAACATCTGCCATCAAATTGATGGCCCAATCAAGAAGTGCAGCTTCTGTTGGAGGAAGTAACTTTACGAGTTGAGTGCAGTCATCTTCAGTATTGCAGTGCATCACCTGTTCTGCTGTAAGAGAATCAAGTACCCCAGAAGGTAGTTCTCTAAACCATGCCTACAGATCAAGGTGCCTCTTCAGTTCAGAAAGAAAACAAGCATATTGACACCTCTTCAATTCAGAAAGACTAACAAACATCGTCTGTGTTAACATTTGATATCACACCTTTATTAAACCTGCCAAACAATGAACATCTATTCCACGCGGCACTACACCTTTGTTTAGCTGGTCTCTGACATACTCCTCATGGCTATTCTCAGCATTTATTCGGAATATTCCCTCTGCCTTTGACAACCCAAACAAGCATGTGTAAAAACCTTAATTTTGAAAAGAGAACAAGTTTTATCTAAATTAAATACACATATGTTCAAGAGTAGGAATATAAACATACCTTAAGGCCTCCTTCAACATACAGTCGTTTTTGCATCATAAGAAGGATAGTTGGCACACTGTTCCCTTTGTCATCGTAAGTACACTGCATAGAATTGGCGGATACTCCAAATACATTTGCACTGGAAATAAAGAAATCGTCAAACAACTAAGCCAAAAAATGTTCAGAACCCAGAATAAGGATGAACAAAATGAAATGAGGCCAACATTACACATAATTATGATGTACCACATAATTACTGCTCGCAGATACTGCATATTCAGCAAAAATCAAATGCAATGCTTTTATATATAACATTGAAAATGAGCTTCACATGCAATTTGCATTCTTGACCAAAAACAAATTCACATTGAATCTACAAACCAAAAATGAGCATCCTCCAGTATTTAAGTCTATTCAGATAACAATGTAATGCATGATGATTTGGATTCTGCATACACAAGACACAAGCTAAAACTCGTTTTCACCAATAAGAACCACATCGAACAATATTTTTTTTTTCAGTCACTTTCCTCTAATTGACTGAAAATGTGATGAACGAAGCAACAACAGCAACAACATGAACCAGAACAAGCAAATAAGTTGCTAACAAAATTGTGGTAAAGCCTCACTAAAGAAAACATGCACTATATGTATGACAGCAGCAGTGAGCCTCTCCTTTCCAAAGCATGTATTCAGAAGAAAAATTTTAAACGATCTGTTAGATGCTCTAAGGAAATTAATTAGCTTTATGTAGCTCTCGTAGCTCTTAAAGGCAAAAT
Source organism: Manihot esculenta (assembly GCF_001659605.2). Lineage (NCBI taxonomy): Eukaryota > Viridiplantae > Streptophyta > Magnoliopsida > Malpighiales > Euphorbiaceae > Manihot > Manihot esculenta. The sequence goes on from NC_035165.2 coordinate 1,681,587, forward strand.
CTAATTTCAAATATAACTGTAATTAAAAGGACAGAGTGTTGCTTTTCAGTTTTGCGTCCTATTGCCCTGGGCATTCATTTTATTTTAAGCTATAATAAGCAATTTAGATCCAATTGGATGCCCAAAAATCCCATGTCACTAAACCATTATATATCATGAAATTCATAGTTCAAAGGCTTGCTGACTGTGTATCTTCCAGGAAGCAAAATTTTGAATCACGGATTGACCAGTCTGTCTGCAATCCCAAAAGAACCCCCATAAAAATTGACCAGTTCACTATGAACACTGAGCACACTATGAATCATTGGCTTGAACAGCTCACCAAAATTTACCCCCTACTCGGGGAATTCAATTTCTCTCACTCCTTCCATGGAAATAAAATATCCATTAACCCCTTCAAAGAAAAAAGCCAATAGATCATAATGTGCTCACTGAAGGAAAAAGGAAATTGTTAAAAGCCAGAGTCTGTCCCCAATCAAAAAAGAACCCCATAAAAGTAGTGGGGACTAATTTTTTAAATACAAACTAGTTCAAGACATCCAATAGAACAGAACAAGGAATTCGTTCCTTTAGTTGACTCTGAGGAGGTCACACTTCATGTTCAAATCATCCAAGAAAAAGGCAAAAGCCTTTAGTTTCCTGCATTTTCCTGGTTACTTTATTTTCTTTTCCTTGTTGGCTTTAGTAGGCAAAATCACAAATCAAAATTCACCAAAAAAACATCTTAAAAAATGAATAGAATCCGCATGCATTTATGCATATAATTTAATTATATGATCTAGTAATTTATTCAGCAATTGAACAGATAATTAACCAAACACACACACGGAATTCCGAAAGCACTGATAATTACACCAATTCTGGCCTAGTCAGGAAGAAGAAAGAAGCAAACCTGGCACTAGGCGCCTTCCTAGGAACTTCAGGCTCAAATTCAGTAGGCAAGCCAAGGAAACCATTGAAGCGGTCGAAAGTCACATGAGATACGTGCCTAACATCAGTAGGCCAGCTAATATCCATGGAAGAAACATCCTCCCTCTCCACACTGCACGTAACCAGTGATTTCCTTAACGCCGCTACCAAAATATCCAGAACAGCGAACTGATTACTCCCGTGTCTCCCTCTCTCATTCCCTTCTCTCCCTCCTCTTGCTCCAAATCTCGAACCGGGGCTAATAAACGGAGTCGATATTGGATTTCTCAAAGCGCCATTATATTCCTGGTCTTCATATTCATAGTCCTCCTCCTCGTCTTCCTCCTCCTCGTCTTCATCATCATCTTCGAGAAATGGACTCGGCGGAGGAACCGAGCTGAATTCCGTGAGCCCGACGAGTCCACAAGATTTGGATCGAAAGAGGCGAGTCATGTTGAGTAATTTTTTAATATTTTCCAGTATATGATTGAACCAGTGTCGAGAGAGAGAGAGAGAGAATTATAATAATAATGATGGAGGATTAAGACGGGATTAATATTAATAAGAGAAGGTTTGGTTAGAAGAAGGAGAGGAGGAAGAAGAGGAAATTGGCGGTAGAGGAGAAGAGGAAGAAGGAAGAGATTAGATATGGTAAGGCTGATGAGGACATCTGGCTTTCTTTTTGGTGGACATCAGCAAGGGCACAGACGCTGACACGGCAGAGACCTATTGTTGACAAACAAGAGACTACCACAAAGAACCACCCCTCCTCAACACCAAACGCCAGCTATGAATCCTGGATTTGACTGCGTTTAATTTAACGGTAAACCCAAAACAAGGCTTATAATTTTAAAATAAATATCTTTACACGTGAGCACATGAGATGTAATTAGCAAGGCATGCGGCTGGTCTACAAAATTAAGGGTTAATAAAACGCTTAAAATTCTTCGTTACTGTCATTATCATAATCCCACCTCTTCGTTAATTAAAGAAAATAAAAATCTTCCTTTGTTCTGTTGGGTTTGAGAAGCAGCGGGACAAATAATAGACATGGGAGATTTGGATGTAGTGATTGTATGGAAGTATTTGAGTTTTGGCAGACACCATAACTGGTCACGTGGTCACATGGATGTGTTCCTTTCTTGTTCCTTGGTGGGTTCTGTCTCTGCTCCCATCCTAATTTCAAAATAAACGTTGACGACGATTTCGAATGCCAGTAGTAAAAATATGAGGCATCCCAAGTCCCAGCTGGTTCTTCAGCTTTTTGATCGAGATTCAGGCCCACTCTCTAAAGTTTTTCCTGTGTGTGTGTTGATGATTACTAGTAATGGAGCTAATAATTAATCAAGTATAAACTAGGTATAACGAGGCGTGATTAAGTCGTTTTAATTAAGTTCTGTATTTATGTTGTCAATAAATTCACTATACAGATGAAGCACGTGAATATAGCATGCAGGTCATGCAAATGCAGCTTTCAAACATTACAATGAGCCACCACACATGTTCATCTGGCGGTGCTGTGCTGTGCTGTGCTGCGCTCTTACGTTACATGGTCCCATACAAAGGTTCACAGGTGTGTTGCATGCGACACTTCGGCCACTCCCCCATGGCCACAATTTTCTGAGCCTTTCTTTTTCAATTCAAGCTCATTTTCTTTTACATTCACAGCCACATAGAACCTTACGGATCACATTTTTGCTTATCTACTTTGTGGGAATTAGGGTAAATACGTCAATCTTCTGGTCTGTATAGAGCTGAGAGTAGTACTACCATGGATGGATAAGATTGGAACAGAAACCTAACAAATAGTACAGATTTAAAAGCTAGAGCTACTTTTCTGATACCCGATGTCTATAAAATCATAATAATACAAAGGCCTTTTGTCCCTCTTTGTTGTTTTACAGATCTGCCCATCTGGGAGACATTTTATATTTCTGTTATTGCATGGGTCGTTGCTCACTTGCTTACATTAATTAACAATCTTTCAGCATCAAAATTGAAAATATGATGGCGATACTGACATCCCACCAACTTCGATTCCTAATATTCCAAGCTTCTCACTTTGTTTATGTACCCTTGCTTTTAAAGCATTACAGATCTGTTCGTTTTTGTACTGAAAAAAGAGGTGGGGAGAAGGATGGCTGTTTGTGGATGAGACACTCCTCATTTTCGTTATCATGCAAAGAAAATTAACTAGTTATAGGCTATATGAGTTTCTTTCAAGCTACTCCAATGAAGAATCAGCTGAACTCCCACTACATTCCAGATTGATATAATTAGGTAAATCTTTATGTTACGGCTTAACTAAACCACATCCAACTAAAATAAGCACCTTAACGAAACCATGTTTGAGTTTGAAGAAATTAGAATAGAAGAAGAAGGCTTCTCCTTTGAAAACAGGAAGAGAGGAGGCATGTCATCTTTAAATGACTTGGATTTTTCTCAAATCTAGTTCTTATTGCAAATGCAATCTAAAGGGACTGACATATATTGGTATTTCAATATAAGGTAACAATAATTAGACTGGCCAATGATTGAGATTTTTGAGACTAGGACACGTGGGTACCTGATCATTTGGATTGAGCTTTAAGATATTTGATTTCAATTAGCAAATTAAATGGATTTGTTGGATCATCTTCTACTTGAAGATGACTGATCCCAGTACCAGTCCATATTGGAAACAGTAGCTATACGAAAAAATTTGGACTTTTTCAAGGGCCACCCATCAGAATTCAATCCAGTTATGATTAGGATCCCAATTAGTCTTGGATTAATTTAATTGGCCTACTGGGTCCTATGCTGGGCTAAATTAGCTATTCCCCAATCCAATTTGCAAGTTAGCCTTCCTCTAATTTGGAACCTCATAGATCGTTTTACTATGAAGTCTGAAAAATCAAGCCTTATATTTCAATCTCCATATATAAAATTCCCATCTTATTGAGTAGACTTGAATATGAAATCTCTTGATCAAGATTTTAATTTTTTATTATTAAAATGTCCTCTTGAGCTTGTGACTACACAGTGCACACAACTGTTAAAATTCAAAAGCATCCATCAGTGGAAGAGTTGTCTTTACACTCCGCCAAAAAAGAAATAGAAATCGCGGAGGGAAACAGGGAGACCTGCTATAGCTAGAGCCTTAAGAATTTATGCAAACTTTCCTAAAACTTTATGGTTAGAAGGTCTTGGGTGTCTTTGTTTTTCCATAAGCACACGCCTGACAAAGATAAGTTCACTACTTAATTATCCAGACTGTTTTTGTTAGTTATTCCTGTAATCACAAAAGTTACAAACTTTTATCAAACTAAACATTGGAGAAAAGTGGTACTTGACAAAAAGTCGCAAAGGTTACATTGGGTCCAGGCTGTAGATCAGGAAATGGCAGCATTAGGAAAAATTGTACTTGGCAATTCCCACAATAGCCCAAAGAAAAGAAGGCAAAGTTGCCTGTTGGCCCAAAGTGAAATTCAAGCCGAATGCCCAAGGGTTTGTCCCCTGTGGCAAAGCTAGTAATGTTAAAGGGTGTCTTTCCTTATAACACCAAGGATTTTTCTTGCCTGAACCACCACAAAGACTTAACTTTTTTGGTCAATCAATACTAAAATAATTAACTACTAAAACAATTATCAGTGCCGAACATGCCAAAAGAATTGACCTCTGTAATGTCCAGTTCATTGCTATCTAGATGAATAGGCAGTTTATTCAACCAACAGCCAAGACCCAGGAGAGAAATGTTTGTTAAAAAGATATGTTTATGGCTTGAAACAATCTTCTACACCATGAAATTTTGAATTTACTGTCTTCATGAGGAGTTTGGCCTTCCAACAATCCACTATCCAGACATGACCACTCGTTGCATGTTTGCTAGACTCAATCGCTAACTCCAGCCAATAGCTTGAATGGTTGGTCATCTTTGACCTATCCAAGTTTGTTGTACTGCAACCCATGCTGATCATCTGGTGTTTTATTCTCAAAAAGTTAAAAAAAAAAAAAAAATGAAAAGGGCAATTTCATGATGTTCATCCGCATGCACCTCACTCTTTTCCTTGTCTCCATATCAATTAGCGTCATCATCATATTCTTCTTTTATTATAATTAGCATTGCTAAATTTAAAATTAATGATGATGATATGAGGAAACACAGCGCACTATTCACCTTAAATTCTGTGGGGAAGGCCCTTCAATGACCTCAATTGCATGCGTTGGAAACTTCAACTCCCTCCATTTCACCTTTTTGTTTGCCAATTTGGTTGGTGGACTTGCCCTCCGTTGAGCTCTTACATCGTAGCAGTTCAACAGTTACTATCCAGTTATGAAAGATAAGTCAAGCCATCCACGACAGCCTCAAAATCCAAGAAAACTAGCCCGCATCAGCATCACGCTCATTCAACTGATTAATCCTGCATCTTACACTTCAGTAATTATATTCAACGACTAAGATTTTGCCACCTGGAACCCTTCCCAGTTAGAGAAGACCAATGAATTTGGAAGGTACGGCGCTCCCCACCCATCATCATCTACCATACTCACTATCGCTCCAGATGACGCCGCGTGTCACTGATGATATTTTTGTAAATACGCTTCTGTATCTGTCCCTATATCTAAACTGATACACGTGTGATAGTTAAGAAGATTGCATGGCTCCAATCTGCAGTTGGTACACCAGAGAATATGAAATAGCCCTCTTTCCCTTTAACCTAAAATCGCCTTTTTCCATTAAAAAAAATTAGAAAATAACGGCAACAAAAGTAGCAAAAGACAAAAACCAAAAGGAACTAGTATACCATACAGTAGATAAACAAAATAAAATAAAAATTGGAATTAGACGGGGAGAGCATTTGAGAGTTAGAATTATGTACTTTGCAGGGTTTTTGGTATCTCTTCATTTGGAGAATATGGACCCTCTGATTAAGAATCCTCCCCAATCACGAAAATTTTGATATCGTGATTTTACCTTCCATATTGATTATGCAAATCCAACGGCGATTTAAAAATCTGCGAGTTTAACTTTTTGTCCGAATTTAACTCCTTAAAAAAGTTTCGTCAGCTGTTCACGTCTATCTGTGTCACTCCCTTAACAACCCCTTTTTCTTATTAGTTCTCTTCTCTCTGTCTCTTTCTCTTTCTCTTCCTCTTCCTCTGACTCAATTCCTTCTTTCATTCTCTTCTTTTATCGTTTTCTTCACTTGGATCTCTCTGTTCTTTCTTTCTCATTTGTTATCTCTCCGATGCTAATCAGATCTGTGAGAAAATTTTTTGCACCTTCTCATGTCTAGACTTTGACTGAGTGCTGATCAGCTACAGCAGCGGAGCAGTGTTGCAAGATGGGACAGTGTTACGGCAAGACTAATCCAACTAACGAGAATGATGGAACCACCACCATAGTTGCCACCGGCAATCCCAACCAGACGCCCTTGCGACCATCAACTCCGCGTAATGGAGCCGTTCGCGTCCCGTCAGTCAAGAACACGCCGGCCAGGTCCTCCAACCCGAGCCCCTGGCCCAGCCCCTATCCGCATGGAGTTTCTGCAAGTCCACTGCCAGGAGGTGTCTCGCCGTCTCCGGCGAGGGCCTCGACGCCGAGGAGGTTCTTCCGGCGGCCGTTCCCGCCTCCTTCGCCAGCTAAGCACATAGCTGCTTCGCTGGCTAAGCGTCTTGGTGGTGCGAAGCCCAAGGAAGGGCCAATTCCTGAACACGGTGGCATGGAGCCGGAGCAGCAGCAGCAGCAGTCTCTGGATAAGAGCTTTGGTTACAGCAAGAATTTCGGAGCTAAGTACGAGCTGGGGAAGGAGGTAGGGAGAGGGCATTTTGGTCATACTTGCTCTGCTAGAGTGAAAAAAGGGGAGTTCAAAGATCAGCCTGTTGCTGTGAAGATCATATCCAAAGCCAAGGTACCGAGTTATCAATCTGTCACTTTTGATCATATTTCACTCACTGTATTATGTCCCTGTGTCACCCTTTTCTCAATTCGTTTGATATGTGAGGCTCTGCTTTGCAGAATTTGTTTCATGCTTAAATTAGAGAACTTTTGAATCTCATAACAATGAACTCCTTTGGAGTAGGATTTTTAAGCTGCATTTACTATGTTCCTAATGACCTAGCATAATGCTTTGGGTGTTAATTTGTATATGATTTCCTTGTTATTTACTTTTTCATTCATTTTGGGTGAATGTAGTAAAGGCGCATATGTCAATTAAGTGAAAGGCAAGAAGACGGAATTTTGATGTCCTTATTTAGTGAAATAGTTGTTGAGGTTACTGATTATTACTATGAATTCCTGGATACAGATAATAGATGCACAGGAATAAATTCTTATTATTGGGAATAACTGTAGCCAAACGTTCCAAGATACTGTCAAGGGTATGAAAAGCTATCAGCTTTCTTGTTCCCTTTAAGCGAATTGCAAATGTGTGTCACTTAGACTTGGCCATTGTTTCCATAGACATGGAAACTTATTGATGATGATAATTCTAAGGAATAGATTTTTTTTTTTAAATATACAAATGGCATGTTCGTTGGCATTTGAGGAGGATGTGAAAAAGGTATAGCAGGTTACTATGTAATTCACTTCCATGTGTTGCAAAGGTATTTTAAGTCTCCAAATTTCCACAAGTCAAATTTCGCTTGATGCTGCATATGGAGAAGCATACTGGAGAGAATATTATCAGAAGATTGGAATGGGTATACACATGGTTGTTTCATCCAAGAATGATTAGAAGTTTGACCCAGACAGCTTGTTTACAAAACTGGAATGTAATTGAAGCCATGCAAACATGGCTGAACTGAATCAAATTGCTTGATGCCAAACACTCACAGATGCCTACATGAACTTGTGTTCAGTATATTTGCTTTACCTTTTTGTTTCTGAGGAAAAAAGATATGATAGGCACCTTGCAACTGTTCTTGAAGTTTGACTTTACTTAGGACACTGGCTTGATCATGAACTTTTTCTAGGTTATGTGCAACTTATAAAGATCAACGCCTTGAGTTTTATGGATCTCATTCTTCCTATTGCAATACTGAATGAGTGACTTTTGATGAGTATAATTTAGAAGAATAAAAATGGGCTCTTTTCCACCTCTCTTTGACACCTGTAACTGGAAAAATTATGGGGTATTTGAGTCAAGGATCGTGATTCTATAAATAGGATCCCGCTGTAGATATTTTACTACATCCCCAAGCTAACATGGAAGTGGAATCTACATAGAGAAAAAAGATCAAAACTGGTATCATCAATCATGATAAATAAACATCCACCTGTAATTGTGTATCATCAATTTAGAAAAAGGAATTGAGATCAATATTAGATTTGGTTGAATGCTTCCCACTAGATATTTATTTGCACATATATTACAACCAGTAACTTGGTACCACTTGATTCTTTGTTTTATCATTCTCACTTTTCCCAAATCTTTTGTCAGTAAAGAAAAGCATCGGTGAAGGTAACTGTTTTCTGGATTTTGCAAATTCAATCATGATTATTGAGTTAGTAGATACTGTTTAGCATTTGGTAATTGCATGACCAAGAATAAAAGTTATATGATTGTATTTATGTAGAACTCAAATCTACTATTAGCTGTCTTTTTTTTTTAGTAAATTTTGTTGTCAGCATCTGTATTAATAGTGAAACTTTACTATGAGGATGATTTTAGAAAGAAGGAATTTGTTATAGTTTATTGGCATATGCATTCTAGGTATCCTAACTATATTTTTATTTCAAGGTATCATCAACAAATTAAATCTTAAATTTTTTAGAATACTTTTTTATATATAAATTATATATGGGGGAGGGGGAGTTGTCTTTAATCTGTGATTTTTGATAATGGATGATCATTAGACATGAAAATTTTGAGAGGGCTGCAAAATGAGCTTTTCAGAACTGGAAGAAATTTCTGAGAATCTAAAGTA